>NC_080634.1:90713577-91073577 GCF_027579445.1 Ammospiza nelsoni | reverse complement strand
TGGTGTTAACATTTCACACAACACATTTTATTACGCTGTCTAGTGGTCTAAATGAGGAAAACAGAATGGAAGTTTCCATTTTGTTCACATTATTTGCTCTACTGAGAACTCCATATAACCAAAATTGCCAAGTATCCAAAAGCTCAGTGTGTAGAACAAGCTCAAAGAAAGCAACTCTCCACATGTGGCTTGGTGTGTAAAAGAATTTCCATGGTGAGGTGACTAATCCTTGAGTAATATGTCACAACTATAATTACTTTAATAATATTGCAATTAATTAGGAAATATTCTTCACCTTCTATCTCTTAATTCACCTTCCATTGCACTGAGTCAAATAGACTGCAGTTACAAAGTACTTTTGATCCAAAACCCCACTATAAGGACAACAAGATTGAGTAGAATCCAAAAAATAAGAAAAAAATAGTAATTTTCTTCTGAAAACAGCAAATATTGAATTTTTGTGGAAGAGGCCAGAGGAAGCAAGTATTGTTGGATGACATAATCCATCTGAATGTGCATTCATTAGCTCCAGTATCTGGGTCTCACATAGAATGTGGGAACCATCAAGAACTGTTCAGGAGTACCTGTTCTGGTTTTCATAGTGCCTCCTGAGCTGTGCTTCACCCTCATCAGGAAATGCTTCTATTTTCACTCTTGGAGCAAAGAAAGTCTCAGGAGAAGGGAGATTTAGAAGATCAGTCTTGTCTGACAGCTAAATACTGAACAAGTCCTTGTCTTTCAGCTGGAGTAATGTAAACCCTGAACCCTTAGAAACAGGTCTCAAGAGCAGAGTTTAAAAAACACGTTTTCCTTAAGAGGAAAATTACTTAAAGCAAACTTTTGCCCAGTAAAATTGGCAGTGGCTTTTCTTTTCTGTAAATTAAAAAAAAAAGAGGAATGGGAACACCTAGGAAAAGGATCCCTAGAAGCAGTACTGAAGCAGCTATTCATAATTAATTATTGTGTTCACCTAGATGCTGACAGGACACAAAACAAATGAAGCGGAAAAGCTGCTTCTCCTAGAACTAGGGTACAATATATCTTAATACTTAGGAACAAGAAATTCAAAAGTGGGAGGACTGCAACAGAGTGAAGAGCTGACAAACACAGTCATGAATGAGAAAGCCTGCACTGGTTATGCTGAGATAGTGAGGAAACTGACTGTGAGGTGAGGAACTAGGAGGCTTTCTGTAAGGTGAGATACCCAGCCAGGACTGTTGTGAGACCCTTGTCATTCAGGTGATAACCTAGAGTAAACCTTCTCCATCTATCATGTGCTTTTGCAGGTGTTGAAAGAAGAACTGACATCGCAAAAAAATTTTCAAATATGTAAATACAGGCAAATAAATAAAAGAAAAGCTGATTACAGAAAGATACCTGATAGCTTTTGTCTGAGATTCAAGTTAAAAGGTATAAATTATTCCCATAGCATGATTGCACAATATAGTAAAAAAACTCCTCAAGGAGAATGTTATATATTTCATTTATTATACATCACTCTTATGTTTACAACTGAAATACATCTTTCCTTGGGGACTGTACCATCATTTATTTTAAATCAATGTTTAAAATTAAATGGTAATCCTCAAGAGAGTGAAGACTCTTCAGTTACCAGCCCTTCCAATTCAAAATCTTTCTTTCATGTTTCTATTTAATACTCAATCCAGGGTTTGAAATTAATTAAAAGATATCCTTTCTCTAATCTTTTGATTATTAGCTTCAAAGTTGTTTTTTTTTTCTTCTTCTTTTTTTTTTTTTTCCAAATAAAATTATAATAACTTTGTCTTTTAGCTGTTGTATTGGGTTTACGTGGCCAGGTTTTAGTACTGGCAGAACTACAGGGGTAGCTGCAGGGCATTTGTGAGAAGCTGCCAGAAGGTTCCCCTGTATTTGATGGAGCAAATGCCAGCTGGCTCCAAGACCAGCCTGCTGCTGGCCAAGGGTGAGTCCATCAGCGACGCTTGTGGTGCCTCTGCGTTTGAGGGGAGGGGAAAGTTACAATGCAACAGCATTCAGAGAAGAGGGGACTGAGAATACATGAGAACAACAGCCCTGACCACACCAAATTTAGTGAAGGAGGGGGCAAGGTGCTCCAGGTGCCAGAGCAGAGTTTTCCCTGCAGCCTGTGGTGGGAAGACCATGGTGGGTCAGGCTTGCTGCCCATGGAAGTCCATGGTGGAGTGGGTATCCCCATGTGCAGCCCATGGAGGAACATGGTGGATATCCCCATGTGCAGCCCGTGGAGGAACATGGTGGATATCCCCATGTGCAGCCCGTGGAGGAACATGGTGGATATCCCTGTGTGGAGTGGATATCCCTATGTGCAGCCTGTGGAGGTCCATGGTGGAGTCGATATCCCCAAGTGCAGCCCGTGGAGGAACATGGTGGATATCTCCATGTGCAGCCCATGGAGGAACATGGTGGATATCTCCATGTGCAGACTGTGGAGGTCCATGGTGGATATCACCATGTGCAGCCCGTGGAGGTCCATGGTGGAGTCAATATCCCCATGTGCAGCCTGTGGAGGTCCATGGTGGATATCCCCATGGCAGCCCATGGAGGAACATGGTGGATATCCTCGTGTGCAACCCATGGGGGTCCCCAGTTCCAGCACAGGTGGATGCCTAAAGGAAGCTGTGACCCTGTGGGCAGTCCCCATTGGAGCAGGCTCCTAGTGAGACCTGTGGCCCATGCAGAGAAGAGCCCACACTGCAGCAGGTTTACTGGCAGAACTTTGTCCCCTGTGGAGTATCCACACTGCACAATTTGTTCCTGAAGGACTGCACCCTGTGGAAAGGGACCCATGCTGGAGATGTTCATGATGAACTCAGAGAAGGACTCACAGACTCTGGGAAGGACACACATTGGAAAAGTTCATGGAAAATTGCTTTCTATGGGAGGGACCCCAGACTGGAGCAGGAGAAGAGTGTGAGGAGTCCTTCCTTCTCAGAAGAAGGAGCAGCAGAGCCAACATGTGATGAACTGACAGCAGCTCCTATTCCCTGTCCCCCTGTGCCACTGAGAGAAGAGAAAGAGAACACAGGGAGTAAAGGTGAGTCTGGGGTGAAGGGAGGGGTGAGAGGACAGTGTTTATAAGATTTGGGTTTATTTTTCATTATCTTACTCTGATTTGCTAATTAATAAATTAAACTACTTCCCCTGAGTTGAGTCCATTTTGCCCTTGATGGTAACTGGTGAGGGATTTCTCCTTGTCCTTATCTTGACGCATGAGCCTTTTGTAGTGTTTGCTCTCCCCTGTCCTCTTCCCTGAAAAGGAATATGATAGAGTGGCTTTGATCTGTACCTGGCATCTGGTCAGGGACAACTCACCAGAGTAGTATATTCAAATTGTTATTAAATGTACAGATTGCATTATCTTCTGAGCAATAATGGAAAGAGAAGGGTTTGGTGGGGGAAAATGATAGGTTCTTGCTTAGGAACAGTCACTAGTAACTAGTCTATTTTTGGTGTTAATTGTAGTTTCCCTCTATTAAAATCAAATATAAGGAGAAACTGTTAAAAGGATGTCATATTTAATGTCACCCAGTGACTTTTGCTGCATCTTGGGACACAGATTTGCCACATAACATTCAACAGCCATTTCACTTGTGGAAGGTGCTTTTTTCTCAAGATACAAACTGAGTGCAAACTGAGTACTGCACTGTGGGGGAATGCAGCCACCCCCTCACGGTTTGCAGAGGTCGGGTCTGGCCTACATATGGAGCCAGGAATTCTGCACTACAAATGTTTGTCATCTATTCATGTTTTCATCTCCTATTAGCATCATGACCTTCTCATAGCATGCTTGACCTGGTGTTTTCCTTGCATGAGTTACCTGCAGGAGAAATACAGGACTTCAGCAGCTTGAACTAGCAATGCAATGCATTTCATCACCTTCACAGAAGATTTTGAAAAGAAAAGAAGAAATAAGATTCATGGCTGATGAAAATATATTCAAAATCAGTGGACCCATAAACACATCTGTGTTCTAGATCATTTCAGATTTGACACTTTCACAGGCTCTGGTCTGTAGAGAAATAGCCTTGAAGTACTAATAACCCTAAAATCAGCTTCATGCTGCCCCACTCATGCATTCATGAGGTCTCACTGTCATTCAAGGGGTCCACAAGGACACTCATCTTTGATTGCAGAAGTAGGGATTTACTGAATATTGTCTGTACAGGATTAATAAAAATGCGCCCCCTCGACTCAAATATGGATTTCAACCCTGCAACAGAGCTCCCTACTGAAAAGAGAACTCAAACATACATGGCATCTTACTGTGGGCTCAGCCTCTCATTTGGAAAGGGTTTCCTAAATATCATAGCTCTTCCTAGACATGGCTGCCTTAAAACAACTCTGTACCTAGCAATGTGGACTGAGAGGTACAGATGTTTGAAATCTTCATTGCAAAAACCTACTTTGAGCCTGCTCCTAAATTTTTGTGGGAGTGTCAGTGTATACCTTTCTATATAAAGGTATACATTGTCAGTGTATACCTTTCTATATAAAGACAAAGTGAGCAGAGAATGTGACTGCAGGAATGCAGGTATTTTCCAGAAGAAAGGAAGGAAAAAAGCCATGCAACAGTACACGAGTCTGCTAATGAGGTCACACTTCACTCAGTGCAACGGGAAATACAATTTTCTGATACTTAAAGAAAATTGTTAATATAATAAGACTTTTATCAAAGATTAGTTTGAAATGGAAGTTGCTAATAAGAGGATAGAAAGTAACTAGAACAGTAAGGGAAACGTATCGTAACAGCAACTTTCACATAATTTGAAGACTTTTGTTCTTTCATGTCACATTAGTGACTTTCATATACCTTTTTGCAATTTTCATATGGTATTAGTGGCATTTGCGTCTTAGGAGCAACTTTTCATATATGCTCTCCGAGAGACTTTTGGCATGTGCTGGCAGCTTTCATATTTTATTTAGGATTTTAACTTACTGTCAAATGTTCCACTCCACAAAGATGAAAAGGAAATCATTGATGCTGCATTTCTTAAACTTCTTAATAATAGGGTAGATAACAATAGCTGCAGCTTGAGGAAAAGAAAATTCCACAACCTTTGTTGCATTTTGGGGAGCAACCTGTATGGTCCCTGAAACCTGCAGCTACGCAAATGGAAAATTATATTTTATGGTTAATTAAAATTTCTAGGAAGGTGGCCCCTGAAACTCTCCCAGAAAATAAATAGAAAAGAAATCGGAAAGTTGGTTGTTTTTCTCCCTTGAGCAGACTATTCATCCCACTGTAAGACCATGGGGAGAATGAATGATGGAATATTTGACTGATGTAATTTATGGTGCTCCATATGACAGCCCATTTCAGAGTGCTTGAGGTTTTTACAGTCTCTGGTAGTAGTACCTGCTGCTGAAACAAGAGATTACTCTCCTTGGACAGACAGTAATTTAATAGTACAACTGTGTAGCTAGCCACCTCCTACTGTATTTCACCACCCACTCCAGTCAGCTTTTGATAGATAGGCCTCAGCACTTGGAATATGAAGCACTATGTATCCTGCTCGCAGTCTTAGGAGATACATCAAGCGTGAAAAACTGGAAAGAAAAAAAAATAAATAAAAGTATTGACAAAGTCAAGTAAGCACTGGTTCCCAGTTCTGTTGTTTTTACTGGAACTGTAACCTGAAAGGATGAAGTGTCCACTGTATACCACTGTATACTGTAAACTGGATGCTGTTAGGTTTTCAGGCATATGGTTGACACTGGCAAGGTTTCTGGTCTTGGTTGTTTGTCTTCTTCTTTTTTTCTTTGTTTAGAATATTTGACCACAAAATTATCTCAGTTCTCAATAAAGTTACATTTTAAGAATCAATCTAAAAATATTATTGTGCCTTTTCACTAATATATAAAATGCTGCTTACTCTGTGTATAAAAGCAAAGTAGGTTGGAATCTGTCAGGTTAAAAAAGGAATTATTTCCTCCAATACCCACAGTCCCAAACTGCAGCTCTCAGACTTTGATGCACTGACAGCCATTCAGTGTGTCTCCCCTAGTCTGTGTAGCAAGGCATTCAGTGTCCTCACAGAAGACTGCAGAAGGGTTTTACTGCCAGGGCTAGAGGTACCAGCAGCACAGTGGGGTTTCCCTGCTGTAGTTGGGGTGTCTGAATGGGGCTGGCATCATCTTTTCAGACACTGTGCTAGAGGGTGTAACCAGCAGCGGGCTTTATTTAAGCTGCTGGGCAGAGCCTGGCCAGGCTTAGGGAGCAGCTGTGTGTCAAGGAGCATCAGGTAATCTGTAGGTGACTCCAATAGCTGTTCACAACTAATTTCTCCATTTATCCCCTTTTCCTTCTCTCCAGAGAGGCTCAGGGCTGAGCTCCTGCAAAAGTGTGGCAGTGGGAGCAGTAACAACTCCACTGGATCCCTTGTCTCTTCCACCCAAAAGGTTTCAAAGCCCATAGCTCCAAGCTACAAGCAAGATCATGGCATTGTTGGAGACATGCCATTGTGCAGGTGAAAATCTTTGAATTAACCAGATAATGGGAAAAAATAGGAGCCTCTGTAATTCTAGCTATGACATGGCTAGGAACATGTCTGTCCTGGTCCCTGTTGAAATAACTGTCTCAAATGATCTAAAAAGCCTATGGAGGTTTCCCACCTACTGAGCTAAATGGTGACTTTGTAAATGTCCATCTCCCCTGTCCTGGGCAGAGAAAGCTTTCATTGGGACAGCTAATGTATAATCCCCCAGCTTTCAGTCTGTTTTACACCATGTGAGGCACTTGTACCCTGTTTCCTAGGACCATCAGTTCTGAGCCTCGTGACTGAAGGCAAACCACTTGTAAGGTGGAATGGTCATTTGCCTGATGAAGAGCTTCACTCTTCCTGGCTGTGCTAATAGCAAATACACTTCTCTCTGACTACTACTTCATGTTCCTTTTTCACTTCTTGAAACTACTTAATTCTAGCCTTTCCAGCCACACTATAGGGAAAAAAAAAGGCTTTTAAAATAGCCAGGGGAGTTCTCCCAGTGCAAATAGTCCCATGAATATTTATTCATGGTAGGATTTGCTTTACTTTTTGTGAGCATTTCTGTGAATAAATTCTTACTCTAGATCTAACTAGATATTTGTGATTTAGCAAAAAGCCATGTAAATCAATGGATTTTATTTGCAAGAGTCTCTGTGAATCCTTCCTCTCCCTTCTCTTTCTCCCCTTCCCCCACTTTAAATTTGTCTCTTGGCTCCATATTCAAAAGGAAAGGAACAAATATGCTTTTTTCACCTCTTGCACACACACATATCAGCAATTGATTAAGAATGGGACAGGTCAGAGTAAAAAAATCTTGGACAGCTGCCGGTATAATTTGCTCCTAATAAGGAGGTGAAGGAACATCCAGCAACATTTATTCTCTGAGGATGCCATCCAGCATCTGCCAATCAGTTCTGCAAGGATCTGAGGGCTCGCAGGCCCCACTGAGCTCAGGTGGGCTGAAGGGTTCCCAGGTGTGCTCAGCAGCTTGCAGGATCAATCCTTCGGTGCACAGCGGCAGGAGCTGAGCGCGGTTCTCAGCCGCCGCCACCGGGGAGGCTCCGCTATCAAACACTCTCACTGAATAAAATCTGGGTTAAGTCTTCAGCCTTCTGCAGTCATGGTGCTGGCATGCCCTTGCACAGGGAACCAGCTTTAGGCTGAGAAGAGTGCACTGAGCACCTTATCTGGGCACAAGGCAAGCCAGGAGCTTTGCTTCACAGGCTCCCTCTCTGCTCATTAGAAGTGTGCACGGCCTCAGTGCTGCAGCCAGGTCTCCTGGAGCTGGCAAGTGTGCTGCAAGCTTTCTGCTAATAAACCAACTCTGAGTCCTTAGATCTTGTTTACAGTCTCCCAAAAGGTTTTTTTTCACTTTTCCTTTGGTCCAACCAACCCATGTTATGTCTGGTAGTGCATCTCCCATCTAGAAGCCTAGGTTTTCCATGCTCCCTTTTTGCCCTTTCCAGCCCATATCATGCTTTTTATTACTGCTGTCCTCTCAGATGGCCTTGAACACTCAGAAGATTTTAAAATTCACTTTTGCCTCCCTAATCACCATTCTTTTCACCTCCATGTAAATATGGCCTTAATAACCCCCCCCCCATCCCTTGTGCCCCTGAACCTGATTTCCAGGTTTCTAATCACTATTCTTTCTTTGCTTCTTTTGCAGCTCTTAAAGAAACAAAACCCAGGCCCAAATGCTCTTTCTCCTGCCTTCAACTCTCCATCCTCTGCCTTCTGCCTGCAGGGAAGAACCTCAGAACTGTGCTGATGCTGTATTTTCAATATCAGATTCACTGTTACTTCAGGAGAGAACTAATAAAAGTGCAGATTTGAAGCAATTTAAACTTGATCTGTTTAATTATTGAATTCTAACAGAGTCTTTTGGATTTGGACTATCCCATTCAAAGAGTATTCTCTGGAACACTCTCTAGCAATTTTAAGAGAGATCAAATGCCATGTTCTGAGAGTAATGTCCTTGCTACAGATTTTCACTTTATATTTTAGATCAACTTTCCCCTCAAAAAAACCTCTGCTTATTCACACAACTGAGAGTTTTGAAAAGTGAACCCTGTTTGTTTGCCACAGGGCAGGCTTGCTGCAGGCACCAGCAAAACAATAAATACCTTATATTTCCTGACCAGCAGCTCTCGAGTCTGACTTGACATGATAAACAGCAGGGTCTAGATGGCAAGTCATATCTCCTAAATTTGCCCTGCCTCGGCAAACAGATAACATTTGTGCTAGATTTAGGTGTTTTAAATTCTTTTTTCACTGTGCTTTCTTCTTCCATAAGATCCCTAAAGAGCAGGGATTTTTCATCTCACCTGGATGTCCTTGAGAGAGGATGGAAATTTGACTGGGCCAAATTCAGCATGGTAATCCAACAAAAAAAATGTCATTTTTGTGGCATCAAGATGGCACAGGCTTCTCAACACTAGACCCCCTATTTTCATATTCTTAAATGGGATTTCAAGGTGAAATGCCACCCTCTACTCATGTCAGCACTTCCGATCAGTTTACAAGCCCCATGTGCTGGGTCTGAACTGCTGATTATAGGCCAGGATTGAGGCTGGTATTAACTAGTGACACCCAAGTAGCAAGGAGAAAAATATTCATGTGAATTATATGAATATTTGTGGCATGTCATATTCCATGACAGCCATTTGAGCTCGAGAATGCTGTAATGGGCTGGGATATGATGTCACTGACTCTGCTTTTGTTGTACCAGGGAAATACTGCACTGTTGGCCAGAAGAATAAATGCAATGTTAAGAAATGCCTTTTGATCCTACTCACCTCCATATTAGAGAGCTAGCACTTTCTTCAAAGTTCTCTATTCTGAAATTAATTTGAAATCCTCTCTGTAATAGACTGTTCAGTAACAATTCCTAATGTTCTGAATAATATGCATTGACATCAGATGTTGTTGCTTATTTCTATTATGATAAAAATACATATTAAAAATTATGTGCCAATTATCCTTCCTTATTTCCATCTCCTGCAATCCCTCCTGTGCCTGCTTTCTGCTACCAGTTCAGGCAAGACAGGAATGTCCAATAAAATACTTCTGTGGTGTTTGAAGAAATGTGCCTTTAGAAGGTTCACAGTATCTGCATATCTTCAGCTTCTGAGACTTTCTAAATCCTGCTAGTAAGTCTTGGTTCTCATTCCTGTGTGTATTTTTTAACCCCTCAAGTTTAAAGAGCAAAATATTTTTTTCTTTATTATTACAAGGACAAAGAAAACTACAAAATCCTTAAGGAGCAGCTGCTCTGCAAGGACATTATGAGTGTCCATAGTACTGCTGCAGCATGAGCATCTGTCACTCAAGAAAATGTCATCTTGCCCAACCAAATCCCTTGTGCAGTCAGAGTGGAGAAAGCACTTGTTTAGAAAGGTTTATGGGCTGACGTCTGTTTGAATGAGTAACATCTGGGCCAGGATGGGCAGGATGCACATTCCTGTCTGACCAAGCCACTGCATCTTAATAGCAAGAGGTGTTCTTTAACTGAAAGGAAAACAAATGTCACCACTTCCACATTTTAAAATCACATTATTTTCTAAGTCTCAGTTGGAAATAAATCTAACTTTCACAAAAAAACATTGATAATCTTTAGGCATTGTGGTTTATCATTTATAATAAAACCACAGGCAGATATTTGAGACAAATATCATGTTATTTTTCTTGGACATGTTAATCAAATCAGCTCTTCAGGAAAAAAAACAAAACAAACCCTGCCTATTAAAAACAATAGCTTGCAGAGAAATGGGAGCTGAACAAGGCTTTCATTTGTGTGGAAACAAAAACACTGGATTCAGGAATTACTTATGATATCATGTTATAATATGTACCTAACTGTCAGACTATAAAGCACAAATATTATTAGATCATGTGAAAATTATGGGTGTTACAGAATGAAGATTTTTTAATTTTAAATGGCTTGAGAAAATCTCACTAGTGCAAGTCTAATGCTCATATAAATCTACTGATTTTGCCATTGTAAATCAAATTCTACCTTCTTAAGTAGGGCTAATCAGCACTAATTAAGGAAGTTTTCTTATTTTGCTTTCACGTTTAAAGATTACTTTTTCAATCCTTATTATGTATACAGCAGTTACTTTGCTAGCATGTGCCATCATAGGTTAAAAAGTACTCAGCAGAGTGATTTGTCTGTTTCATATTTTGGCTTTGTTGTTGAAAATTTTTCATTTGCTTTTGCTTTGAAGTGCAGAGCAGCACCCTTTCACTCACCCATCTTTTTTTGAAGGCAAAATGTAAATCACAAGAATTTATTTTCTTTGTTAACAAACATTTCTTCGTGGGGTTTTTATTACTTTAGATATAACTTCTAAAAAGATACAAATTAAATCAGGCTTTTATCAGTTTTCCCAGAGGAATTTCACCTTCATTTACAGAGACAATGTTATGCTTTTCTCCATTCTTTCAAAGAGTTAACAGAAAAATGGAAAGAGGGGATAAGACTGATTGCTAGATCCGTAGCTGGTGATCTAATAGATCTGTTGATGCTCCTATATTTGAAGATGTGTCAAGGTGGCATATGTATACCTGGATATATGTGTGACACTCTCCATACACCACACGTTCAGATATAGAACACTTCTGCCTCAAGAAATCTTTCACTTTAAAATAAACCCCATACTTTTCACCAAAAGTTTTTGCAATTCCGTGCTAAAGATTATGAGGTGCTTTTTCTGCAGAGCTCTGATCAGCAGATTTGATATATGGGTATAGATCAATTTTTTCTTATGGCAAATCTATATGTTATTCTACTTCTTCATTTGGTACTATTTGCTGAGTGGCTGTTACTTGGGAGCAAAGGTCAGTATCTTGCTGTTGGAGCAGCCGAGTAATCTTTTACTCCTCATAAGGGCAGTCAGAGATATTAAATCACAGTTGACGTACCTGAAGCACAGCAACTTCATCCATATTTTATCTGCTGTAAATTTAATACCACAGCACTTTTTAGGGTGATGTATTTATTAACTGGCTGTGGATGAGCAGTACAGAAATTCAGTTTGTTCAGGAAAATAAAATGAAGACTCTCTGACAAGTTTATGAAGTAAGCACAATAGCTATTTATTACTTTTTAAACATGCAGTGCACCTAAATGTTTTTAGCAGTGTTTGCCCAAATAAATAAATAAAGCTTCCCAAATCATCTCTGTTTACTTTTCTTTTGAATTTTAATAAAGTTTTTGCCTTATTTTAAAAAGCACATGCTAGCTTCCTTCATAATAAAATGCATTCTTTATGGAAATAAACATAGCTAAGTGTTCAGATAAGCTGGAGAGGGGCATTGTGGGAAGAGAAACAAATCATTCACAGCATACTGTATATTAATCCCATCTTTTCCATTTTTGGTTCTAATTTATTTTGTTCTTTACATTCTACTACCACCAAAATAAATGAAGCCATGAATACAATAAGTTTTTAAATGCAAGTACCCGCCTTCTACTGGCTTCTATTGCATTTGAATAGCACTTATTATTTTTATTCAGTGTTACTCTTTGTATTTCTCATAGTAAATAATTCACATGACTTTTTCTTTTCTTGTAACCAAGATATCCTTATGTTTTCTTGCAATTGGAAAAAAAAAAAATCAATCTAGATATTTCCATCCTTCATTAACCACGACTTCCATCTTTTTATAACATGGCAAAGGAAGATATTTAGATGTTAAGAAGGCATGCTATACTGCCAAAAAAAAAGGCAGCTGTGCCCTTAATGCGTCTGTATAAAAGTGCTCATTATTTAATTTGTGATCATCGAAACCTGATGACCAAGTCAGTCTGGAAATACTCGGATTTTGCTTACAGCCACCCCAGGAACATGCCACATATGGTGTGGTGGGTTTGCAGACCACAGTTACATCAGAGGAATGGCACTGGAGAGCTCAAGGAGCTGCCTGTGTTCTCCAAGTGACAGAGGACTGTGTGTGTTTGCTGCTCAAACTCCGAAGGGAAATCCTCTGCAAATCAAACGTCAGGGGCTGTACATGTGCTTTAGATGTCATTTCTGAAGAGACATACTCTGTTTTTCCAGGGTTGTTCATAAAAAGGATGAGTCAAATGATGACAGCAGCTCTTTACCACTCTTTTGGCTATGGTATTTGTTTTCTTGGGACAGTCCATGAAAAAATAGCTACACAACACTGTAGCTTCTTGTTCTTGGCCTGCTGCATCATCAAAAATTTGGTTATACAGGCTCTTTGAGATAAGAAACCGAGCAACAAGACTTCTCTCTTGAACCCTGCCCATGCTGAGGTAGGTAATTAGGCAAGTCCTTATTTATGCCAAAAAGACAAGAACAGAGAGAGAAATCCACAGGAAGAGATGCCTCAGAGTGAATCTCCAATTTACCTCAGGAAGTCTGGAATACTTTTCATTTTTCTGCCTCCAGGTTTATGCAGAAAAGGACTCATCTGCATTCCTTTATGGAGATGATATTGTGTTGGTCTTCATCCCTTTCACAGATCCTCACTGCAGGATCACCTCCTCTCTCTTGCTATTCAGTGCCTACTGCAGTTTATTCCCCAAGGACCCTTATTATTAAATATAATCTCTCATTCCCACTTTCCTTTTTCCCTTTTATTTCAGGTTCTCTGACCCATTTACTCCCTTCTTGCATCCTCCTTAAATTTCTCACAGAGATTTTTTTTCTGGTCTATGTCCATGTTCTAGAGTAGAATTTAGGAGCCCATTGGCAGCATGCTGAGGCCAAAGGGAGAATGCCCTTTGGTTTCAAGGGGCTTTGGATTACCAGCTAAGCTTCCATGACCACTTGTCTTCTCTGTTGTAAAGCTCCACATGAGTATTATGCTACAGAAAGCATCACAGCAGAGAACCTGGGTGGCTCCACAGGCTCAGAGCGGAAGGCTATAACCATATATTCATCTGCCAGTCAGAGAAGGGAAACCCTGGGGCAAAACTTGCACAAAATAAGCCCCATTATTCAGACTGCGAAGGGGAGGAAAACCAGAAGAATTTTGCATTCAGGACTGACATACCAGCAAAGAGTGCTGGCACAGAATAATACTACTACATAATAATAGCAATAATATTTGTACATAATTTATCATTATATGCTACAAACTCAGCTCAAATCCCAGTACCATGCTATTCTCTTCCAGCTCCATATCCTCCTCCTGCTATACTCTTTTTATTGGCTTACATGTGCTGTGGAAATTAGTTTTATTCTAATTTGGAGCCTTTGAGGAAAGGCTGAAAAAGCATGTACTAGTCCATAGTCATTAAAAAACTCAAATGACAGTATTTCATCCTGCTTTTGAGGCTAAAATATTAGGATTTGAAACATGAATCACACAGCTTAGTTGAGGCTGTGAAGAAGCTTAGGATCGCAGCGTTTGTTAAAAATAAGCTATAATACATAAAGCTGAGGAAGAGGAAACATAGTGAATACCTCAGAAGCCAAAGCACAGCTATGGAGCAGCTCTGAGTTTGTGCAAACTCTACTCTGTTTTTAACCCAGATACAGTTGGGAGCCACCAAAGTGGAAGGTGGAGATCCTGACATATTTAGAGAGAGGTGATGGGTAGCATGTAAGGGAAACTGTGTGTAATAGGTCATAAAGAGTTAACTGTGTGCAATGTCTTTCATTTTGCAGAAGAACAAATTTTATATCATGCTTCCCAGTCTCTCACCATTCCTTTTCTATAATATTTTTTTCCCTTTCCCCTGACTTATAAATCCCATATTGGCAAACAAAATGAATGTTACAAAACATCCAAGCGGTCCATACTGAAATGTCCCTTGCAGTGTCCTAAGCTGCAAGTTGCTCTGAATCTTCTATGGTTTAAAAACAATCCAAACCCAATTTTCACAGTGGCACAAATCAACTTATATATAGTGAAGGGAAAAAGAGGATGAAAAAAACATCTTCAATCTTAGCTTAGGAAACCTTAGGAAAGGTGCTATCAATGCTTCTCACAGGATCAAGTCTCATCTCTGCTCCAGACTGATCCTGGGCTACCCACGGCTTGCAGAACAGTGAATTTTGTAAGGGTCATCCTGTCTCCATTCCCTCTGAACATCTCTGTCCCTCTTTCTTGCTATTGGCCATTGCAGGAGCCATGTCAAAAGGCTATTATGAGTCTGCACAAGGGAAGGCCATGAAAACTACACTCTGGAGAGCTGAATTTCAAAAGCTCAGTTAATTCCCCAGAGGAAGCCTAAGGTAAAACAATAATCATCACCTTGTTCCCCTCCCACCCGTCGGAGCACAAGTTCCTGATTATCTGGCTGGCTGCAGCGAGCAGAGGTTACGCTGCTGCTGCTTCGACCTCCTTCTCAGCCAGTGCCACTCAGCTCCTTATCAAAACAGCATGAAGCCACCTGATTCTAGGGCTGCATTTAAAAATAGTATCCATTTATCTTTTTCTCTCTTTTTAAAGCAAACTTCTGCAATATACATTGATATTTATAGCTTAGATCCAGGCAGCACAGTTGTAATTTAGGGAGAATTCCTGAGGTGCAATACTGATCATTTCTGCAATAGGCAGCCCATTGTTCATAAAATTAAGGCACCAGAAAAATGGTAGCAAAAGAAGCATGTAAGTATCCAGCTTGCTGATCTCAACTCCATTTGCACTCCTCTGCTCTAAGTGAGTTCCTACAGGGAGGAGAAGGAGCTTAAAGGCATAGTCCTCAGACAATAGCACTCTCAGAATGGTTAATTATAGTACAAAGCCCTAAGAAACTTAAGTGGATTTTGCATGGCTTTATGGAAAGTGGAAACTATTCTCTTTACCATTTGCCAAACCACACACATATTACAGCATAACAGATAGAGTTTCAAGGCTTTCACAAAACCAGGTTACACATCAATTTAATTTATTTCACTTGGTGTGTGACAGTGTGACACAAAAAGCTCTTGACCATATCTAATACACCCTACATAGCAAACACCTGGTATGGTCTCTGTAATTTTTTTCTTTGATGCAAGGTCATACCAAGTTTTTAATATCCACAGCAGAAAGGGAAACAAAACTTTTGTGAAAGTCTTTCCAACAGCACTCCTCAAGGGAAAACCTTCCCCAGCCATGCGTTCAAGCACCCTACCACACGGAACAAGAGAGAAAATTACTGTCTTGATCCACAAGCTCATATTGGTGTTCTTACTAACCACTAAGGTTATGCCTGTGATCTCTCATCCAAAAGGGCAACCACAGAGGAGAATATAAGCTGGAGTGCTATTTGCATTGCATTCTTTCTTTTTAGAGTTAAGTTGGAGACATGGTGAAAATTAGGATTCTGAGCATTATGATTTCAAGATTTACAGTGGAATGGAAGAGAAGGAAAAGAAGGCAAAAAACCTAATACATAGAGACATAGTTTATGGACAGCCACAGTGCTTTAGGAAGGCCAGGGCTGCTGAGTAAACTATACAGCCTTCATTAATGAACTGCTGCTAAAACTATTAAAGAGTCCCCTGCTGCCATCCAGGACATGCTACCTGAGAACATATTTCTGCTTAGATATGTGTGCAAGAGATATAAGTATGGATGGGGAAAATGGTGAAGAGACTCAAATCACTATCTTAAAAAGACTTTAAATGTGTGCTTGGGTTTCATAAAACTCCTCTTCTCTGGGTTTGCTTAGCCTGTAAGAGGAAGGCTCAAGGGGAGACCTTGTTACCCTCTACAGTTGCCTGAAAGGAGGGTCTAGCTAGGTGAGGGTCTGACTCCTCAGAGGAGTGACAAGTGATAGGATGAGAGTAAATGACTGCAAATTTCACCAGGGAGGGTTTAGATTGGATATTATAAAATATTTCTTCCCTGAAAGGATTGTTAGGCATTGGAACAGGTCACCTGGAAAAGTATCTAGGTTACCATCTCTGGGGGTATTTAAAAGATGTGCAGATGAGGCACAAGTTTAGTGTTTGGGAACATGGTTCAGTGGTGGTCTTGGCAGTGCTAGGTTAGTGGTTGGACTTGATGACCTCTAAGGTCTTTTATAATCTAAATGATTCTATGATTCTGTAAGTAAAGTAATCCTACGAAACAGTTTAGCCAAAAGGGCTAGTTAGTGAATAAAGGTAAACTCTGCACATGGATTCTTTCAAGGCCATTGCTTAGCTGTGACAGGGAGGAGGTATCTGATGGGAGACAACCAACAGGGAGTGCAGAAGCTAAACCACAAAATCTATCCTTTAGGATACATCAGGTTCACTGAAAGTCTGGGAGCAATTCTTAACAGTCTGTGGCAGGCTGTGAGTGCCCAAGGATTTGCTAACTAGATAGGCTTCTTATACCTCCCAAAATAGACACAGGTTGCTGTACATGTAAATAGAACAGTTATTTTGGTTAAATAGAGCTTAACTGTTTCTGATACAGTCATTTATTTGTCAAGTCTGTTTTATGTTAATTTAATTATAAGAAAATTGAAAAGTGAGATACATAGCTAAGCCCTTAAGGCTGGTTAATCTATTTGGATTGTAACAAATATAATTTTTATTAGCTCAGTCTATTTGGATGGTAACGAGCCTAACCTTTCAGTAGACATTACAGACTCTGAATTATAGTCTATTTTATATAAAACCAGCATTAACTTCAACAAAAGGAAAGCTCTTTTTTCTGTCATTGTGTAAAGGAGTTGCTGTATTAATGGGGATGTAGTAGGAACCCAGGAGTAAAGGTTCCCTCCTTTCTGAATGTGCATGGAAAAGTGCCCAGGTAAATCCTAGGGGCAATAGTAAATCAGAATCTGAAGATGTATTTTTTTTCCTTTTTTCTGAAAATGACCATAAGGAAAAATATTGTTGTGGGCATGAAGAAAAAAGTAACCAATCACTGT
Organism: Ammospiza nelsoni; assembly: GCF_027579445.1. Classification (NCBI taxonomy): domain Eukaryota; kingdom Metazoa; phylum Chordata; class Aves; order Passeriformes; family Passerellidae; genus Ammospiza; species Ammospiza nelsoni. The sequence goes on along the minus strand of NC_080634.1, from coordinate 91,056,240 downwards.
CCAAGCAAAATCTTTCCCTGAACAATTGAGAGAAAATCAAAATAAATCAAATCAACACCCCTAGCCAAATGAAATCCATCTGAAATAAACAAATGAAATCAAGATAAACTGGGAAACAAATAATACAAAGAGATATTGCCTTAATTTTTAGGAAAAAAAATCCATGTTTGAAACTCACTAATCATTTTAGATTGTTTCAGGCAAAAATGTCCTTTTTCGTACTCACAGTTTTCACATTCTAAATAAAATGAAAAATGCCCTGAAAAAGTTGAGGTTCTTCTCGCACTACTATTGTGTAACTTCTGACTCCCTTTCAGAAGTGGAAGTAAGGCTTTCTTTATGTTTCAGAACACTTGAAATACTGATTCCTTAAAAAAATCCCAAAACACTATAAAGCCCTCTCAGAATGTCCCAGTGGGGAAAAACCCAATCCAGCTTGTGAAACTTGTGGAAGTGCATGTTTTCACTAAAAGTTTTTGTGAGACTTGGTTGGGGTGTTATTCTGAGCCTGAACCGCTGTAGAACTGCTGCTTTCATGAACCTGGTGTTGCCATGCTGATGGGAAGAGAGAGGGAATGTACAAGAGGGAAATACACTTTTCATTTTACCATATTTCAAGCATCTGTATGAAGGTATTGTAATGTATGAAGAAATTATTGTTTCACTCTTAAGCATTCTTTGCATTTCTCATGACAAAGATAATGTAGGAGTGTTGATCAACCATTTTTAACTGGAACCAGGAAACTCTCTTAGCAATGCTGATGGAAAAATGTTAGATCCATTATTACTGAGGATAAAACTTTCCAACTATGTGATTTTTTTCTTCACAGAAATTAAAAAAAATTAAACAAAAATCAAATGAAAAATAGATGTGTCTACAAGTGCAGTTTTTTGGTAAGAGGGAGTGGAGCTCACATTATAGGGAGTTCTGACTACCCTGCTATGTATGCCATATTGACAGGTGCAAGAAATACAACTGTAAAAAAGAGTAATTGTCACCTGATTTCTTAAATTTTGAAAATTTCAGGGGGAACTCATGCCTCGTTGAGATAACAGATAGCTTTCTAAATATATGAATGATTTGAGTTTTCAAAAACTCTTAAAAGAGAATGTTCATTTAACTGAATTTTAAGGAGAAGAAAAATGCAAGAATTAATTGAGGGTGAAAGAGTGAGCATTAGTGGACAGAAATGCTCTTTTGTTTAAGCAGTTCTGTGTTTTTCATGAGAATAGTTATTTTTAAAAATGGATGACCAAGAAGGTGCAGAGTTTAGAATGACAGCCTTGATATGAAAATGGTTTCTGCTGGGTTCTTCCTCAGGCAACGGAAATAATTCAGAAAGTGAAGGTGAAAATGATATTGAGATAGTGAAGAAAAGTTCTGGAAAAGGTGTCTGAGGTCAGATGGCAACAACAGTGGAGAAGGAAAACCTTAAATCACAGACACAATATGTTTCCATCATCTATTTTTTTCTCAACAGCTGATTGGAAGGAATGCATCCCCAGTTCCAAACTGGGGCTTTAGTGATACCTCACATAACCAATGCCCTCTCACCCCCCAGGTTCCAAGGGAAATAAAAAGCATAAGAAACTACTGAAGCCTGTCCCCACACGTCATGAACATAACTTTGCAAAGCATCAACTTTCTCTGCCTATCTTATTTTGAAACAAGCTGCAGGCTCTGCTCAGGATACCACTCTGAAAAACTTACATTTTTCAACCAAGGACTATAAAATAGTAGCACAAATTTTCAATCTGTGAATGGACTGTACTTATTTCTCCAGTCCTTTTCAGTACTTTTAGGTCAGGTTTGGGCTTTTTATTTTGGAAACATGACTTTTTATTATAAACTGCAGACATTTGCAGTGTGACATTATTTCTTAGAAATTTGGAGGAGGCTTCCCTGCTTCTTTCCTCTTTCCATTACATTACTTGTAGCCTGAAATTTAGCTTTATTTATAATTCTATCAAAGTAATAAACAGTGACCTAAGTATGAAGTCTTTTAGTACAATAGATGTCTCCAATTAATGGGACACTATCAAAAATATCTTACTCTGCCCTCCATAAAGCCTGAAGAGAAACTTCAATGGAAAATAAAAATCCAGTAAGCTCATATCCTACTTTACTATGAACAACTGTCTTACTTAAAGCAATATTTACACATTTCTTTCCTTAGTTTGTATAACCACTCCTTCTATCCCAAAACACATATACAGCAACTGCAGTGTATTCAGTACAGCTATACCACCTGTAATCTTACACACAAGCACTTATGTTCCCAGTATTTTCACGTGACAATATTTAGCTATTCAAATTTTTACAGGGTTTTATTTCCTTTGTATCAACCCACTCAGCATGGAACTGCTCACCTCAGGAAGATTTTAGCAGTGTTGTTAATAACCAAGAAGTCACTTAGCAAAGCAATTGTGACTTCTTTTTTTCATGGCACAAATTGTGCTGAAGCAGATAATTTATTTTATTTTATTTTATTTTATTTTATTTTATTTTATTTTATTTTATTTTATTTTATTTTATTTTATTTTATTTTATTTTATTTTATTTTATTTTATTTTATTTTATTTTATTTTATTTTATTTTATTTTTCCCAAATTTTATCTATCAAACCAAATTTTATCTATCAAAAAAATTATAACCTTGAGTTTAGGAAAGTTAATTGACAGTTGTACATTCTGTGCCAGGCTGCCTCTCTGCCTTCTTGAAAGGTAGAGAATGAATTAGCTTTCTCCTTACACTTTAGTGTATTTGTCTGTGCTATTGCCAAATAAGTTCTTTGCAATGTTATGAAACAAACTACCATTGATACTCCAGGCAACCATAAAATCCAAGATCTGAGACCACTCTTTGTCACTGAATGCCAGCATGGTGCTTAAGGTCTCTATGTAGGCAGGATTTGTGGTTTTATATTATGGCTCTGAGCCTCCAAATCTACCTGGTCTCCCTTATCAGTGTGATTTCAGTGTGATAAGCCATGCTGTTGGGGTGCCTACTGTGGGGGCAGAGTGGATGAGCAGTAATGTTTGCTGCTCATCTCAGAAACTCTCCTGGAACAGGCTTTCTAATTAACATGTTCCAACAGCTGGCTGCAGACATGTTGTCTAAGAATTATGGATGGCTGGTGTAAATTCATGAAAGAGCTTTAAAAATAATATTGACAAATATTCATGCATGTTTGAGTGCAGGCAAGTGGGTTTCTTAATTAGCAAACCTTGCTTAGGTTTCATTATTTCATTAGGACCTTTCAAAGGTCATAATGAAAGAATTTGCTATGAAACCACAACCTGAAACTTTTCCTTGGATTTAGTTTTCTTTGTGCCTTGTTCCCTCAGGACACACCCAAACCTTATCACTCTCTCTCTGTCATGATTTCTCTTTATTTCTCATATATCTAAGTAAAATAATGAGCTGGCCTTACTATTGAGTCAGCAAAAACTTTGCACTTTTCTAGCTGGATCAACACCTGCCAGCAGGGTGAGGAATCTCAGGCAAACACTGCTGGAGGTAAAAAGAAACAGTTGTGATGGTGATGTTTGAAAAAATAGCATGTACTTTGATTTATTGGTAGTCTCCCAACATAGAAAACTCCCCTATTAGGTTCTTCATCTTTTCGCAAAAACTTCCTCTTTTGGGAAGCCATTGTAATACTTGGATGCACAGATAAGAGGCACTAAAAAGGACAATAAATAATAGAAATACTATTGCTATTACTTTTGTAACTTAGTATGAAATTTGTATTTCTGAAGGAGAAATAGCAGACATTTTTACATTCAGTGTTATTTGGGCTCATTAAATAAGTCACTCAAAACATTGGGCACAAAAATTGAATAATGAAGAAGAAATGTAAAACACTGAATGAATGATGGAGGACAGACCAAGGAATGAAAATTTGTGTTATAAAAACATAATTCTGGCATGTAAAGAAAATACTTTGTTGTGCAGTCATGATACTACATGTGTATGCATCAAATTTCTAAAGGAACAGACCATGATGGTCCATATGATCAATAAAACTCCTCAATGTCTAAACACAGTTTTTGAGGTACTGTTAAAACAGTGCCTGGAGATTATACCTGCAATAATCGCTGCATTTATTGCTTACTTGCAGGTCACACTGTAAGATATACTAGGAGGACAAGCAAGAAAAGCTGTTTTATTGATTGATGACCCTATTGAGGTCATGATTTTTGGAGAGAAGCCATAGTTGATACAGGTCCTAAACCAGAGGTTCTTAGGTCAGGCAATGATCTGATGGGTCAAAGGAGTGGCTGGTGAAGAGATGATTCTAATTCAGCTCTCACTGGCGTCTTACACACCTGAGATCAGAATTTGCAGCATCAAATACCCCTCAGCACAAACATGGCATTATCTTGGTGATTCCTACTTTTGGCAAAAAGCCAAACCAATCAAGTACAAAGAAGCACAATAATTTCTGTGTGTGACTTGATAAAATGAACTGGCTGGTCACTTTCTAGGGACTGAAGGAAAAATTGTGGTGGATATTGCAGTTTGTACAGGGTTACCTTGACAGAATTTGTTGTGCACTCATCGTGGAGTAAAATAGCTCATCATTTCAAATGAAGACTTTCAGACCATCACTGGTATCTTGTGGAATTACAGCAAGGAAAACCTCCTTTGCTGGGGCTGATGTAGATATTGTGGCAAACCCTGTCAAAAAATGGCATGTAATGATGTATGGGACCTTGGAAACCAGCCCATTGAGTTTAAGCCTCATGATTGCCACTTTAGTAACAAAAATCTTGTGTCTAAATCTGCCAAAGAGGGCTAGATGACAAGAGGAAATCTCCCAGCTGTCACAAGACTGAGAGATGGTGTGATAGCCTGGTGAATATTAGACAGAGATACTGAGAGCCTGTGCAACTTTTCCTGCTCTCTCAAGGAGTGTTTGGAGGCATTCACTGGAAAACAAATCAAAATCAAACCCAAAGATGCTAGGGTAAGTAGCTATCTGAGCTCAAGAAGTCCTGGTTCTAGTATTGTAGGCAATTTCTGAGCAGATAAGGTAATAGATCAGCTGAGCTGAATAAGCAGCTGTGAAACACTGGACTCTGGTGAGCTTACTTGGGCAAGAGGCTGATGCTGAGTAGGTATTTGATGAGCTCAGTTGAGATTGATTCAGTTTCAAAAGTCAAACAAAACAATTTCAGGTGCATATTTTGAAACAAAGTGTACTCAAGGGTGATGTCAGTGTCCCACAGCTGGGGCAAGATTCCCCAGCCACCATGATCTAAGGCTTGGCTCAGGTGACCATATTGACTATTGTCCTTTCTTGCCTCAGAACTTTATACATGCCAGATAGTGTTCTCCTTCATATTGGCTAGAACTTTTAAAGCTGCCATAGTCAGAAGAATTCTGTCTTATTTTGCAGTGCTAGTGGTGAGATCTCAGTCCTCCGCAAGGGTGGGAAGATGTTCTGCTCCCAGATGGTGGCTCTTAAAAATGGGAAAAAACAAAAGACTTCCCAAAACTGACCATGGCACCCAAAGTGATTGTCATCAAACACCCCACTGCAATCAAAGTTATAAAAGCTATGTGAGGCACTTGTGGGAAGGATCAGAAAAAACAAAAAGAAAAAAACCAAAGACCTTATTGAGATCCAGGGAAGGATATGGGAGAGGGGAATCTTAGTAACGATCCTATAAATAGAAAGAGGTGAAATGTATCAAGGGATTTGCTAAAGTTCTTCTCTTTAGGAATTTAATGTTTATATACTTGAAATGCTACTCTGAAACAAAATTTTTGAAGATTCAGATGTTTGGAAGCTGTTAAGAAGTTTGCTTGACCATGTCTTTAAGACAGCTTGGGACATTTCTTCTGGGAAAAAATCTAGGTGAAACAGATCTACTTCAGTGAGATGGTTATGAGGAAAAGTACATGATGTCTGTGAGGAGGGGTTGAGGGCTTGTGTCAGTCATTTGAAGAAGAATGAAAACAGCTGGTGACAAAGCCGTGGAAACAGTAATTTAGAGAGGGATCGGAATATAATATTGGAATAGATGTGTGAACTAGAAAAGAAGGGATGAGGTATAATTGTACAAATTTCCAAGTCATGTACTTGAGGACTAATAACAAGAATCTCTGTTATAGGCTGACAATTCATCATTTTGAAATGTCAGGAGATGGAAATACATAGGATATATCAGTGGATCACAGAAAACCTGTGAACTTCAGATTGACTTGTCTGTGAAAAGTACAAACCAAATCTCCAAATATACCACATGAAGTATTTTCAGGAGGGATCAAAAAGCATTAGTACTTCTGTACATTTGAGACTTTATCTAAGAATTCCATACAGTTTGATTAAATTATGTTCAACAAAGAAGAATGTGTGGATATTCAGAGGAATGGAAATCATGTTTTTGACAGGAGCCCTGCAGTGGCTTAATCTTACAAGGTGAAGGTTACTGTTTTTGTTTTGTAAATAAAGTTCAATATGTACTTAAGACCATAAAGCAAAAATTGTCCTTAAGCAACAAGGAAGAGGACATTATATGCACAAGAAGAAAATTGGACAAGATGGTCATAAATATATGTTATTTTTAGGCTGAAAAACAAGGATGTGGTTTCTAACAGCAATGAGGGGACAAAAGGGGAGAAAGACTTAGAAGCCTGTGATTCTCTGGGATGGAAGTATGTTCCTCATTCAAAGATAGTTGGGGTACCTCTGTGTGCCTCCATTTTGCTATGGACTTCATTACATATTTTACAAATTAGAAAGGTTGTTCAAAAAGACAGTGAAACTAAAAGCACTTTTAGAAAAAAAATATACATTTAATTTGAAAAAATGTTAAACGTTATGTCAATTTTTAAAACTGGTCTATGTTTTTCATAATAAATTGTTCAAACATGCACTTCAAATGTTAAGTTAATGCTAGCTAGGTAGCAAGAAACAGGTGCTGAGCTACAACCAGTACCTTTAGAAGACAAAGAAAACAAAATATATCATCAGCATTTTAATCTAGTATAATAATGCTTAATATGGTTTATCTGTGTGTGGAAACTGAAACTGGCCAATAAGCACAAAAAATTTTAGGTAGAAAAATGTTTCTGGTATACATTTAGACACATATGCTTGAATACTTATGAAAAAGCTTGAGAATAGAAAAAACCCTCCAGGTCCTTATACACCTGCATGTTTAAAGTGTGATTCCTTGACACAGGATATGGTGTTTCCTTTCAGCTGTACCACATAAGCAAAACAATGACTACTAATAATGAAATAAACAGCAGATATAGTATAAAGTAGATTTTTCTTTTTGGGACCCTCATTTATACTAGATAATTTGCAATTAATACTTCATGAAAATTGCCTGTTTTGTATGCATGAGCAGACAAAAAGCTTCCTAAGAACATCATTGTTTCCTGAACGAAAGATACAATGCCAGTGACATTATCAGTATTATACACTTGAACCACAGTTGGTGGAGACAACATCTTCTATAGTGTGCTGTCATGCATTTAGGACTAAATCTTATTGCAGCAAGTGGATGTTTTGCCACTGTATTCAAAAGGATACAGTTTTGGCCCTCATTACTTGCCTCCATTTCTCCATCTAATTAAAGCATTTGAATGCTGACAGGTCACTGGAATGAATGCCCAATTAATTACTGATTTGTTCATCACAGCCACATCCTGGATGCTATGAGTTTATACTGTAGATGCAAAATGATTCCTCCTTGGATTTGAGCTGTGCTCTAAAGAATCAGACATTTTTTCATGGCACAAAGAAAAGCCCAAATACATGAATTTTAAAGAGTATGTTAAATTTGTACATTAAAAATGTATTGGGGATATCAGAAGATCTTTTCCTGTTGCATATGCCACATACATATAAGTGCTAAATACAAGGTGCATATTGTACAGTAAGTTGACTTTTCTGCCAGTTAAATTAAAAAATATGCAAATTATAAAGAATGTCAGAGCACTAAAGAAACATCTGCTAACCAAAGTAAAAGTAATGATAATGATGGTAAATAAAGAAAGACAAAAGTAAGTATTGTTTGAGATGAATTTTCACCCAGCTGTGCATTATTATAAAGGAGTTATGAAAGAAGACTACCCTTTTAGCTGACTATTTCAAACAGGTTCAGAAAGCAATTTTTAAGTGTTGAAACCCATTCTTGTAACAATTGTTTTCTTCATTTGTGTCATTTGGAAACGTTCTGTGAATGCATTCTCTCATTGGGAAAACAGGCTGCTGGAAGGAAAAGGGATTTTTTTAGAGTAGTTCAGCATTTTTAAATATGGCTTTCTTTCTTTCAGGAGCAACTGCCACAACATAAACCAACAAGGATATTCTTTGCAAGGCCACCCTTAATCCAAGGCTCTTTTCTTAGAGGTGTCTCTAACAATGCGAACAGGAAAGCTCTGAGAGCTTTGAAGCAATCAGAGGAGCTGCTCAGGCTCTGAGCAGCCAACATCTCCCATCACATGTCTTCCAAGAAGCTGGGCAGATGACCTTGCAGATGAGAGGAAGGACAGCAATGATCTCCTGAACCGTTTCAGTAAAAAACATCTTTGAGTTTCACTGACTCAAATGAATTCAAAGTATACACAACCCAGGCTAACAGAAACAACACTTCGACTGGCATCATGACAGGCACAGCTTACAACCATTTAGAAGTTTGGGTTGTAGATTTATTTGAGTGGTGAATTGATGTCAAGATGCCTTTAGTTATTTATATGTGTGGTGATTGTGTTATTCTTGTTTGACAGTGTCTTGACCTGACTAATGTGAGCAGTATGTGAGTGAATGCAATACTGACTTTGGTGCCTGCTCTACAGAGTGGTGGTCAATGATCACCACTAAGAAGCAGAAATTAGATAAAGCACATGGATAAATGTTTAGAACATTCCAACTTTTACATTTTAGCATTAACTTCACATTCTTTGTGTGTTCTTAGTTTTTTTCACATCCTATAACAAGCTAACTACCAGTAATGGTATATTATATGTGGATGTGCACATTATCACCTTCTCATCTGCCCCCTCATACCCTTCCTTTTCTAGGAAGTCTAATTATCATTTAGCAAAACCTTTTCTAAGGAATAAAAGCTATCTAAACTTTCTATTGTCAACCTAGCAGGTCTTTCCCTTCATGTAAAATATAACAGCCATTTAGTGCCGTCCGAAATACATTTCCTGTTCTTCCACTCTCCCTAATATCCAAATGGTAGAAGATTTTCTTCTTGTCACATGATCACAGAATGGTTGAGGTTGGAAAAACAGATTAGCTCTGTTGGTCAGATCATGGTGACAATAAAGATTGTGTCCATATGGACCATCCACTTGAGAGCTGGACTTGATGATCCCTGTAAATCTCTTTCAACTCAGAATATTCTGTGATTCTGTGATCTGGCGGTCATCTTCTCTTACCATTCCTGCTCAGGAAAGGTCACCTGCTTCAAGGATTGAGACTCCTGAACAGCCTGTTTCAGTCCTCAGTCACTCTCACAGTAAAAAAGTATTTCTTGGTGCTCAGACAGAGACTGCTTTGTTTCAGTTTGTGCCTGATGCCTCTTGTTCTGTCACTGGGCATCACTTAAAAAAGCTTGACTGCATCTTCCTCAAACCCTCCCTTAAAGTATTTATTTCATGGATGAGGTTCCACCTGAGCCTTCTCTTCTTCGGGTTGAACAGTCCCATCTCTCACCTTCTCCTTATACGGAATGTGCTTCATTCCAGCACTCGGTGTGGTCTCACCAGTGCTGATCACCTCCTGACCTGCTGTAAACATGGCACCTCATGCACATTGGGATATCATACACCTCATGACCCTGTCAGACTTCAACTTTAAGTGAGCTTTGGCCTTCCTAACATCATTACTGCACACTCAGCATTTATAAATTCCTCCTTTGCGTCTCATCCCTCCTTCCACCTCCTGTATTCTACTCTTTTTTGACACTGAAACTCAGTCACGCACTCCCTGTTTAACCAGTCTAGTCTCCTGATATTATCCTGAACTTATTTTTCTGAGTAACATGCTGATCAACAATTGTGATTGGAGGAGGTTGTATTCAAATGCTTGTCAGCTTTCCAAAGTTTCTTTGCCCTTCAGAGGTGTCACCCATGTGATCCCACGTAGCAGTTTCCTGAATGAGGTGCATTCTGATTTTCTGAAGGACAGAGCCCATGTTCTGCTACTCTCCTGCCTTAGGACCTTGTGCTTCACAATTTCACGCTCAAGACAGTCAAAGCTGTTGTTGATTGCCATGTCCCCAAGAAGTTTTTGGATGTCAAGAATAGATCTAGCTGAGTTTAAGAGACCCAGTCATGACCTGTGACTGGTATTTGTGGCATTATATGTTAAAATCTTACATGAATAACAACAAACCAGAATTCCCAAAATTCCTGAGAAAGGCCCAGTCTCCTCACTGGAGGAAGAGTAGGGGCAGGCATGAAAATACTCCAGTTCTAATATCACTGTAAATTCACCCCTGCCTTCACTTGCCTTCTTATTAAAAATACACAGGGAAAATGTGAGATGAAAGAATTAAATGAGAATTTACTTGATTCACTTGATTCTTAAGATTATTTTGCTTCAGATAAACAGCTTCTTTCTTGTCTGTATAGACTTAGGAAAAAAGTCTGGGGAAGTTTAGGAAAATTTTTGCATTCACTGACATTCTAGTTGAAGTTAGAGTAAATCAGTATTATTTTGTGACCATTTTTTTTTCCTGACTAATTTCCTCCCTTCTCAGCAGGTGAAATCTACTGCCAGTTAGAGGCTCACAGTCAGTTCAGCATCCATTCTGATGCAAACTGAAAAAGGCAAGTCTCTTGCTGGCTGGGGACAATGAAGTCATTAATCAAAATCACTCTGCATCTCCACTGATGATGAAAGAAAAAAGTCTGTCTACTATCAGGGTGCAAACTAGAATCACTGGGCCATGACTTCAGAAAAAGAGGCAATTCTGAATAAGTTCTATGGAAAATGATAGGAGGAGAAGCACATCTCCGAACCTCAGGATCCTGGGGCTGACCTTTGGATTTCATGGTAAATTAAAGTAGTTTCAAGGCTACCTTGAGGTATTGCTGATTCCTAAGACCCACAATAAGTCCTTCTGATAATGATAGGCTATACCTGGGGCACAGAAACTTGCAGTAAGTTCCTCTCCAGTAGTCATACCATCCAAACATCTTTGAAGTGGAACTTGCAGTGAGGGAAAGGGAAAAAGCCATTACTGCAGGATTTCTGTACATCAGAGAAATCCTCAAAGAGATGCCTAAGCTGACTTTAAGGCTGCTTTGTGCTGCTACTATTGCACAGAACAGGATGAATTCCCCCATGAATCTGTCTTATAAATATTCTGAGGAGATAATCTTGAATTCTTCAAAGTGTTTTAATGTGGAAATATTTTAAAAGGCATGTGAAATTCTACACACATGTTATTGGTCTATTCCTGTCATTCTGGGATTGGTCGATGGGAACTTACAGCTGAATACCTTTGAAAATGCCAGTGACACCAATAGCTAGTGATCAACACTGAGTGACTGGGACTTGCCACAGGATATCCCTATCTGCAGCAGGAATCATCTTCATGAAAATAGCATAGGGAAGAAAGAATAACACTAATAAAGAGGTTTTGATGCATTACCCCTTCTTTTGTTTCTACCCCTCTGACTTACACCAATAGCCTTAATGGTTTTCTTGTAAGTCAAAACACTAATTTTTCTAGGTGAGCTTTTTTGTTGTTTTCTATCTGCTGGCCTGTTGTAAATATGACACAGAGCAATACAAGGCTTACTGGACAGTCTCACCAACTTCTGCAGAACTTAAATTTTCATTTGATTAAACAAACAAACAAACAGTTCCTTTTTAATCTTCAGAAAAGAAAGTCTTTACCGCCTGCCCCAGACTGGCAGACTGCTGAGAAGTTATTTCTCCACTGTGTTAGCCCTGAAGAATGATGACAGTTTTAATGCCAATGCTATGAATTATTTCAGGGCTAGTTCCTTTAATGGGGGCTTGGGTAGGGAGTGAAATGATCAAAATATATGGACTCTTTTACAGTATTGCTGGAAGAAGGTCCTATCTATACTTTTCAGCCTATATTCGGATTCATGTATAAATGGTTAATTCATAAAATGATAAATGTCTTATCAAACAACAAAATAACACGCTCAGTTTGACAAGGCCAAAGGAAAAAAATGACAAATATGTACATGAAACTAGGAGTATTCTCCAAAAGGGCAGTAAATTCTCAGTGGATTACTTCTTAGCAGAGATATACTGAAACAAAAACAATGCATCAAATCCAGTCTTGGGGATAAGTCCTGAAACGTACTGATCTCACTGAAGCCACGGGGATATGCAAGGGCCCACTATGTCTTAAGATCTGGCCTTGAATTTAAAATCAAGTCTTTCATTTTACTTGCAAACACTAATGCCAAAAAACAAGTTAAAAAAAAAAAAAAGATGTTTCCGTCCCTCAGGTTTTTCTTGGAGAGATTACTTCAGGCTTGACACTTCTATCCTTGGGAAAGGTACCAGAGTCTGTATGAAAAGTGAAATCTGAACCAAAATACTCAAGAAATTGAAAAGATAGATTATGAACACAATAGTTGAAGCAATTGCTAATGACATCACTGGAAATAGGCATGTGTAACATGTGGCTAAATGATCATGTCTCCTCTATCCTTTAGGTCAGAACTTTAATTTACACTTTAAGGATCCTACCAAAGGATTTAAGTAACTGAAAACACAGATTGCTTCAAACTGGACCTCTCCTAATCTGCAGCTTTGAATTTTTTTACTCAGTGATGATTTCATAGGAACATAGAGTGGCCTGGATTGGAAAGAACTTTAAAAATCATCTAGTTCCAATCCCACACCTGGATATCCCATTCCTGGAAGTGTTTCAGGCTAGGCTGGATAGAGCTCTTAGCAACCTGGTCTAGTGAAAGGGATCCTTGCCTATGGCAGGGGATTGGAACCAGGTGATTTCTAAGGTCTCCTCCAACACTGGCCATTTTGTGATTTCATGGTTTTATATTGCTCTCATGTTTCCTCATGGCTAGGCTGTGACAATCTTTGGAAAGATATCAAGGGATATTAAGACATGAATTTTGTCTGAATACAGTAAAGACATGCTACTATTTTAAAGAATTAATGCAGATAGGTAAATGGTATTAGAAATATATTTTGACAGCTTTCTAGAGCTAAATTTTGAACATAACTTGCCCTGAAACTTTCTGGTAACACTGCTAATGATCCTTTGACAGCAAGGTTAAATGATCAATATAGTCATATTTTGTTTTCTTTTCCTTTGCTTCCTAGCCATGTTTTGATTCACAGAAAGGCTTATCTCTCATTACCTAGTTACTAAGTTTATTTAACAGAACGCTTTTAACACTTTTCATAGAGTAACTTTACCAAAACCCATCTGAAAGGCTATATACATTGCATCAAAAAACCCCTTCTACACAATATTTCATTAACTACTATAAATAAATTCATTGTTTTAGAGAGAGATCAGCAGTAATTCACTAACTGAAAAAATCTACTTTAAACAAAGATAGAAATAATGTGTTTGTCATAATTCAAGCTTCTAAAATCTTATCTTTCTATCTTATGAAGTTTTCCTTTTCTAAGTTCAGTGAGGGCATCCTAGCCATCATTGCTTGCATCATGAGGCACAAGTAGGGCAGGTCCTCTTTGTACCAGCTTGATGAAAGCTGTGCAAATCCCCTGTGCTACACTTTGTGACTTCTGCTCCAAAACAGTGAGCAACATCATGTGACAAGACAATGCTGGGATGTTTATACCAGGCTTCAGAGCTGAACACTCATAAATTCACATGCCAGTAAATAGGCAACAATAAATCTGACCTTTCTGAGCCAGGGGGATATAAAATTTGTAAAAAGGCAATAGGAAGATTCACTGGAACTGATTGCAGCAGCACAGAGATTATATTGGGTTTTTTTCTGTCTGTAAGTGCAGGAAATACTGAGTTGTTAGCTCATTTAAGGAGATCTGAATGTAAGGTAAGTCTATTGGTAGGTGATATATGAGATGAGTGAATGGGAAGAACTGAGGGTCAAGCATAGATAGATGATATTTTTGTTCTTAATGTCTGTGTATAATTTTGGGACCAAAATAGAAAAACCATACAAGCATACCACTTATTCCCTTTACTATTTTCTTTCTGACCTCTTTTTATACAATTCATATAAAAACATAGCATTATAGTTAAAAACAAGTTTCTGAGCCACTGAAAATGTACAAAGAGATATGTAATTACTTGCATCACAACAAATAATCCACAACACAAACAGCAATAACAAAACCAAAACACACACACCTGCCTCTGTGCAGTACTCAACAGCTACAACCTTGTTAGGATGTAGGTTATTAATGTGGGAGTTTCATGGCATGAAATTCAGAGCTCTGTCAGTGCTGTTAATCTGCCCCAGTCTGCCTTCCCAGCTGTGCCTTTCTGTGTCACAGGATTTCTCCAGGGCTGAGTGCATGTCTGGGGCTGGTGGCCAAGCTGCAGTGGCCATCCTGCTGGGATGCCTTTATCCTTCAAAGTGTGCACACCACTAAAGTCCCATTTCTGCAATAAATTTAAGCTGAGTTCTCCTGTCTAAACCTCAGTCATTAGCAGGTATGGGATGGCTGGCACATGACATTTTCTGTCTCTTTTTTCTGTCTCCCTCCATCCAGCCAGTTGTGGGTTTGTTCTTGTGACTAGGTAGGGAATAGGCAGTGAAGCGCATCAACACTGAGCTCAAAGGAAGTGAGAAGGAGTGTGATAATTTCCTAACACCCCATTGCCAAAAGCAGGGTCATATTAACGTGCCTACCTCATGAGCCTATTGCAGATTTGCAGGTCACTGAACTGCTCCATGGAGCAGATTTTATGACCCACATGTGCTCTCTCATCAGAAGTGAGCAAGGCAGTGTCAGCAGTTGGCAAGGCCCAAAGGAAGACAAACAACTTTCTCTACACCTTTGTATGTGTGTTTCCTACAGCTTGCTGTCCCTGTGCCTGGGGAGAAAATTTCATGTTCCAGAGCAGAGCAACCCCGAGATAGCTCTGCAGCCCATATCACTAAAGAGGAGGGAGTAGCTCTCAAGAATGATACTTTATAAACCAACCACCCCCATGTTGTCTGTCTTGAGGGATTGTGTACACTCTGCATCAGTATACAATGCTGAATCACAGGTGGCTAAGGAAGGATAACATTTTGGAGCCTAGAACAAGCCAGTGAGAATCTGTTTTATGCTAGTGGAAATTTTTGAGTTTTTAAAAACAAACCTTTAACAAAACGCATTTCCATGGCTGAAAAAATAACAACCCAAGAACAAGAACTAAAAAAGAGATAAAGCTGTTAAAATTGTAGCAGACTCATGACTTCACTCTTTTCCCATCTTACCCCTGAACTTTGTAGGTAGCTCCTACTGTGATTGTCATCCTGTTTAAACAGATGCATTTAAATATAAAACACATATGCACAGGACAAATTACAATTATCAAGACCTAGGAATAGAATATAATCAATTGAAATTTTCTAGGGTTGGTTGGCAGACTCCTAATGTTAATTCTATGTGTTGATTTATGATGCTGGAATTTAATCTTATCGTTGGGTAGGATTGCAGTCACTAGAGATGAAGAAAACTTATTCATTTATTTCCCTGACAGATAAAGTTCAGCAGCTAAGGACAACAAGAAAACTATATGCTGAAACTTTTCAGGTTTTCCATCTTATACTCTTTTTTTTTTTTTTTTTTTATTACATCCTTTTGTATTTTCTGGTTTTATCTGTTTATATTCTTTCTCAGTTATTTTGGTTACTAAAATTTACACTAATGAGAGTGGGAAATGGGAGATATTTCAAAACATAACCCTCATGATGTATGCATTATAAAAAAAGATACATCATTCCATATAGTCCTTTTTGATTGACAAAATTAAGGGTGATGAAAGAATAAAAGGTAACTGCCATGGGAGAGCAAAAGCATGAGCACATGCCTCAGATATTTCAGGCCCTGCTTGAGTACCTCACCAGTAGATTGGCTGGACAGAAAATCCATCTCTTTGCTTTGTCTTTTGCCCATCTGTAGAGTTCCTCCAGAGGCAGAGCTGCTGTCTGTCACTCCCTCACAGACAGGATTGATCAATGCTTTGACCTCTGGTGGTTTCTTACACAGTGGAAGAGCTGATGTGGCTGACAGTGGTTAAACTACACCTTCCTGACTTTCAGGGTTTTAATAAAAATAATAAATGTCTTTACTCTCCTTAGAAATGCATTTGTTTATGGACATTTATTTTAATATAAAGAGAATGAGAGGATTAGTTTGTGTAGTTTAATATAGTTAATAGAAAATACTATAATGACTAAGGCAAGCAAGATTTTGGTCGGAGAACTGAAATGCAGGAAAATTCTTGAAAAGTCAAAGTGTAGAGATCGTGTATGTCAAACTTTTTTAGAGCATTTGCTCTGTCCAAAAGTTCAGAATGCTGACTAGCAAGTAGTTTGCGCTGGCTATGAAAAAATAGAATTTAAAAAAAAAAAAAGAATTTTTCTGCCTCCACTTCCTGAAGCTGCCCATAAAAGTTATCATTTTTGAATGACAGGGTAGTAGTTTTTGCTTGAAAATTGCTTGAAATTTGCAAATTATTGCATTTATAGGAATACCAAAGTAACCTTAATTTATTGGGCTAAAACTTCATTTAAGCAAGTACCTTTTTTTTTTTTACTTAAAGTGGCCTCACCTCACCTTCATGTGTTAATGCAGAAAAGTTTAGGTGTAGAACAATTCTTTCAAGAGCTGAACAATGAAAAAAGTGAGATTTAACAATGTCTAAAACTCTAATGGATTTATCATCCATTAATTTTTCTAACATCACTTTAGATACTTTTTTTTCGTCTTCCATCATCAGTGAATTCCTCTATTTCATTCAGTCAGAAAAAAAGAGTGCTTTTCTCATCTATTTTATACTTGGCATTTAATATTTTCAGTGGATGACCACTTGTTCTCAAGTTATAAAAAACAATATTCCTATTCACTTTTCCAGATGGACTTCTAGATGTCAGTCATATCTCTCCACTGCTAACAGAGTCCTTCCTCATATAGAAGCTACCCCATCCTACTAATCTTTCTCAACTTGCTCCTCTCCTACAGGTTTTTCCCTAAATTTCCTATAATCTAGCAAAATTCCAGTAAGCTAAACTGCATGTAATACTAAGAATCAGATTTGTTTGTCTTTCTGGCTGCTTCTTGTCACTGAGGTAATATTTGCTGAGAAACACCCTCAACTCCAGCATGTGTTTTCTGAGTAGTAGCAGTTAGTCTGCATCAGGTGTGAACTGCTATGTAGCCATTTACTGAACTTCATTTACCATTGACATGGGAATATTTTCTGAAACACTCTATCATTAGTATCAGTTTTGAGTGTCTTGAATTACTTTGTCTCACTTTTACATTTTGTCACCTGACTATTTGCTCTCTGTTGGAGAGACCAAATTTATTAACGCACTGGACAACACTTATGCCAAGGGCACAAAGAACCCTGCTATTAATAGCTTTTCATTGTAAAAACCAACCTTTTATTTCAACCCAGGTTTTCTTCGCTTTTAACCAATTATTAATCCAAGAGATGGCCTTCCTTCCTACCCATGACAGCTTAATTTCTTTAGAAATCTCTTCTAAGGGTCTTTGTTGAATGGTTTTTCAAAATGTGAGTAGGGAGTCATTGGGTCACCACATTCCTTAGCCTTTATGACTCCTCAAAGAACTTCCATTGATCTGTGAGAGTGGACTCCCTTGATAGAAGCTCAGTTGGTTCTTCCCTGTAATATATCATATTTATCTAGATATCTGTTATTTCTCTCCTTTGTTATAGCTTCTTTCATTTACCTGATATGGAAGGCAGACTCACTGTAGCTGTCCAAGTCATTTGTGAGGCCTCTTTCAAAGACTGAGAACTCATTAGCTGATTTCTACTTCCCTAGCACTGAAACTCATAAAGCAATGTCTCACATGCACCTTAGCAAATTGTTTAATGTCTGTGTTGCTTGAGGACTCTTAGGAGAACATTGTTGAAGACTTCAGCCTTCTTATCAAATTCCAGAAGAACAACAAATTATCAAAATATTTGATAATTTCAAATGACTCAAAATAGAGAAGTCTGCATGCAGCAAGGCCTGAACTTTTGATATACAAAATAGTAGCCCTGGCAGTATGACCACAGACTTGATATGTGATCAAGTCTAGTTTTTACTTTTTTAGTCTTAAAAATGCCTTTTGGAAATAGCAGCTCCCACCTCACAGAAAACAGTAGCTGTCATTTTTACTTGTTTACATTTAGTAATTTAATGACCAAGAAGATTTTTTTTATAATACTATGACACTGTATCATACAGACATATATTCAGGCATTTAGTTAGTATGGCTTTTTTTATTATTGGTGAGAAAGTAAGAAGAGAATGGTACAATATCCTCCCTTATATTTTCCTAAGTATCATTGTTGTACCAGTAAGGTAGCTTCTCAAGACCATGTGTTTTTCAGCTTTTGCTAAACTCCTTTGTTTACTGGATTTCCAAAATCAAAAACTGCAAGCCTTTATCCCAGACTTCGAGGATGCTAGAGGTAGATGTTGAATGCTTGGAAAATATGTAGTTTCAGAATTCGGTATTTGCCTTAATAGCCTGCTTGAGAAAACAGAAAACAAAACCCTTACAGTGGTCACCACAGAAGTATAGAAAGGAAAGAGGATGGCTGAGAAAACACAGAGGGCAGGAGTGAGAAATGACCATTATTTATCACAGGAAGCAAAATGAAAGATGAAAAGTGTTCAGCTAACAATATCTTTAACATATATTTGTTTACTGTTGAAAACCAGCTACATGTATATTTGCATGTAGGGAACAATGCATTACAATATGAAAAATTAATATGAAAATACATTTAAATAACTAATGTGTTGGCACCAGAACTGATGCAGACCCAGGAGGAATGTAGTTCCCTTGTTACAGTAAGTTCATTAGCATAAGAAGCACAAATAGGAAGGGCAGGAAGGGACTAGGGTTCCCATGTTAATAAATATTTACTTCATGATTCCTGAATGACAGAAATCAACAAAAGCTAGGAAGGAGAAAGTTCCAGCAAGCATTCCAACCTTAACTAGAAAATGAAATCAGAAGCTTGAACCTAAATTTTGAGTTTCTTTTTTTTTCTCTAGCATGAGACACAAAACATAAATTCCCCCAAGTTTTGCCTGCAAAGTTTTATTACGTGAGTAAATAAGAATGGCTCCCACTATCCAGATCTTCTTTGTCTACATTGAGGTCAGAATATGTACTTGTTTCTTCTGTAATTTTTTTTTCCACAATAAAAAGAAAGAAGTGAAAATATTGTTTTTGGTAATGCTACTGTGTGTATTTTTATAGTACATTTTATTCTAAAAGATCCCTTATGTTTTCTCTGAGAATATGAACCATTTCATCTGCTCCTAAAATACAGCTAGCTGTCAAAAACCTCTAACACTACACAACTCTGGGTAATATCAAATAATATTTTAAATTAAACAAGTAAAAGACAGGTAAGAAAGTGTGAAAGATGGAAAAGAATAAACATTTTTTTCAGTGACTGTTTGCAAGTGGCTAAACGCTTGATTTAGGGCCTCGGCCACTGGCATGCTGTCACATACACTGACTATAAGGAAAGAGAGAGAAATGGGGTCCAAATAGAATCAAACCAAAAATATCAATTCTTTTTTGGAAGGATTCTCCATAGAACTGATCCAGCTATCTCCTGCTTCACTTAGGAGTTCTAAAGACAATATGCTTAAAGGTAGCTGGCTCCATATTGCTTTGGAGGAGGGGAAACCTCATTAGTTACTTTCTTTGATATGCCACTGCTGAAAAAAAGAGTATGTATTAATGAGATTAGTTAAAGTAGATATTATACTATGAAGAGGACAGGGATTTGGTTTGCTTTGTGTAGTTGTTGTTACTGGACACTACTCACATCACACTCCCATGGCATTAGGGTGGCAGCTGCTGTCTTATGTAAGGAAGCATCTGCCTTCCACCAGAGAAAGAGGATGCACATGTGCCACTATGGACCTGCACCCTTTCAGAGTCTTTCTGAGCATAGCCATGGCTGGTTTGTGCAAGCAGGCTGGAAGCAATGAGCCAAACTCATGCTTTATGGACTTTCCAACATTCACTCTGTATAAACTTGCATGGTGTAAATTAAAGGATGTCTTTTAGCCCTTGAGCTAACTGCTGTGAGGGAATTTAATAAAGTAACTTTAACAGGAAGTGGCAAAACACATTTTTGAGCTGAAAAGTAGAGAATTAGAAACATGGAAATGTGTGCAATCTGATTAGTGGCTTGGTGAGCTTCCACATGCGTGTTCAATAGAGAAATAGGAACTGTGTCTGCTTGTAAAATAAACACAAAACCCCTTCAAAGTACAGCTGTAAGATAGATTTTTCTCTTTTAATGCCTTTTACTTTATAACTCCAGTGATGCCAGCATCTGCTGTCTGTTTATGCAGACTACACTGACACAATAATTTCTAAGACCAGGTTTGCTATCCAAAGTTCCCACCATATGGAAGTCAGTAGCCTTTTGAGACAGCTATAGGGTCTATCTTTTGGAACACTGCTGCCAGTGTTGGGGTTCATAACGTCTTGGATGAAGGTGGCCCTTGAGGTGTGCTGGCAGTGATGTCTCATGCACCTACACACGTAGAGAGGGATGTCTGGCTTGGCCACCTCTTAGGCAGGGTTGGCACTGGAAAAATAAAGCTCAGAATCAACAAATGGAGAAATTTTCAGATGCCACTGCTGCAGTTGCAGCCAATGTTAAATCAATTTGAGCAAGAGTGGGCTCCAACCCATGTGCCCGTTCCCTGCAATAAGAGTCTCTGGTTGCCATGAGAAATACACACTCAGAAACACACCTGCCTGGGAGAGGTGGGTACCCAGCCACACAAGCCTTGCCACAGACACTCCAATTGTCAAACATGAAAAATGAAACCCAAGCAGATTCACAAATTAACCCTAATAAAGGAAAAAGGGCAAGTCCTACTCAGGAATATAGCTATACTCCAGGAAAAAAGGCACCGCATCTTTAAATAACTGTGAGAGGTAGATAAAGAGTTGGAGCTGTGCCAAGGTAAAAGTTGTAGAAGTGGATTGATTTTTGCTACAGCTCGCTAAGGGCTCCCTAGAGCAAGGATGCAATGTTCAAATATAATAATTGATAGCCTGAAAAAAATATTTCTGATAAGTGTGCAAATGTAACAGAGAGCCCTGTCTGAGCTGAAGCAGGCTTTTGTGTCCCAGCTAACCTGAATACTGGGGTGACCCAGATTTGCTGTTCTCTTCCCTGATTGCAGTCACATCCTTCAGCAGGAAAGAAAATGGGCCTGGGCTTTGAACAGGGTATTTTGCTAAATGCAGTTGTGGAAAAGTAATTACTCAAAAGCCAGACCAGTGTATAGTAGGGGGAGGGCTCTGGGGAAGGAGGGAATTCACAATTATAATAGCACCCCAGCAATCCCTAAGGGAAGAAGAGTTAATGCTAATCTAACCTCTTTTCAGCCTTCACCTTAGAATGGTGACCACCTCAAGCTCTGTGTATGTGTGTATAAATTGCTTAAGATTCAATTGAACACATTAAGTTTTAAAAAGGATTTAAGTGAAAATTTTCAATAGCTTCTGAAAGGGGATAATTTATTAACTCTGAGTAAATTAAAATCTCAAGCAGGGGTAAAGACTTTAGAGATTACTTTAATACATTTTATATGCTTTCAACAGAAGTGTTGCTTTAAATGGTCCAAAAATCAGCTAATTTTGTCCTATTTAGTAAATTACCTCCTAAGGCTGTAATGTTACAGATTACAATCACTAGAAAAAGTTGTTCCTTATCAAATAGGAATAAACTGCATTTTCATAGGTTTAAATATAACACTTTTTTTCCCTCTGTGTTCATAATTCAGGCTGGTAAAATGCTGTGTTAAAATAATGCCAAGAAGGGAGTGTATCTTTTACATTCTTGTTAGGTCAGATGATAGTGCAACAGAATGTCATGGCTACATCTCCCATATACCATACTAGCAATTTAGAGTCTATTTTGTCTTTGAAATCAGACATATGATCAAATTACTCTGGTTAACTGTCTCAATAAATGCCTGTGCAAATGCTCTTAGCCCATGGCACACTGAGAGTAATTTGGCTTAGGTTAGCCCCTTTTCACTGTGGGCTAACGTATGTCACATTATCTTGTATTTGTAGTGGACAGTTACCGCAGCCTTGTTGATGTGCAATAACATGCTGTGCTGAACCTATTTGATTATGACTGAGTCTTGAATTTGTCTATGAAACCACTGGTTTCCAGGTTTAAGGTCTCTTTGGGGAGAATGGCAGGAAAAACATTGGCTCTGAACAAAAGCCATGCACATCCATCCTTTACACAGTCAACAGGCTGCCTTTCAAGTAGTTTCCATTACGGCAAGAAACCATACTGCCTGCTCAGCAGAGAATCTGGCTTTGCTTTAGGCAGCTCCATAGCTATCAGCAGCTGGGAAGCCAATGACTACATTTCAAAACCAGAAATCAGTTTACACAGGGAAAAGGTTTAGAATTACAGCTCTTGCAAACCACAGAAGTCAGCTGGTCCATACATCGTTGCCTTAAGGTCATTTCTGCTGCTCATGAGTATTTTTGTGGTAGTAAATGTAACAGTGAAAGAAGTGAGACTGAAACTTGATTGTCCATTTTGGAAAGGTTGAATGGTCTCTGAGAGGATTTTTTCCTGGGACACCAGCTAGTCTTTAATCTGCTCCTGGGAAGGATTTGGGAAATAGCAGAGATTTGGGAGGTGGTGATGGGAAGGTGTTGGAACTAGCCAGTCCACCTCAAAAGAAAATCATGTGAATGAGTGTCACTCTGTGCCAGTTTGCCTCACTGTGGAATTCTTTTACTCTTTTCTTCTCTCCCATCCTAAATCTTACCCATCTCTATGTTTTGTGGTGCTTTTATATTCTTTTGCATCCTGGTTCTTGCATTTGGGCAAAGGTTAGTCACTGTCTTCAGTTCTCACACACTGGACTCTCAAGGGTCAGATAAATCCTGGAATACATTATGGAATTTTAACCCCATAAAATGAAGAGATTGAAAGAAAGTAGTGGCCACATTAAAATCACTAAATAGAAAGAGATACTAGAATATATTTGACTGTATATTATAGAAGGCATGAATATTTAGGGCCTGACACCCTAATATTGGAGACATAGAGACTGAGTTTGCAGAATGCTCACAAGATTCTTTCATTTATTTTTTTACTGAATTTACTCTCCAGTTCTAGCTAGGATTTAACTGCAGTAATACAAATTTAACACTGACCCTTTAAAATTATTCCCTGATCACTTTTCACACTTGTTTTATGAAACAGTCAAAATATTTTTCACTCCTCCTCTTAAAATTTTTTGGATCTGTAAATAGAAACATTTATTCTTATCTTCTATCAACTATTAGAAGCCTTCAAGCTGGAACACATAGTGTGCACTGACTACAAGAAATACTGAAGCAGAGAAATGTCAAATAAACTTACTGTTTCAAGAGACAGAGTCTACCAATTATCTGTCCTTGTGCAAGAATCTTTCTTACGGTCATGGTCACTAGGAATGTGTCTGACTAGCAAAAGAGAGAGGGTGAAATCTCATTGGTTTCAGTGGTATCAAGGTTTCAACCAATTTACTTCCTATAAATAAAACCTTATGAGGACTTGTAATGTGTTGCTTTAAACACATTCAAAGCTGATGGAACTTTGTCTTTCAGGATTTTTCCCAGATGTTTGTGATATCTAACAATATTCCTAAATAGGTGTCATGCTAATTACTCCAACAGTTTTGATTTTTTGAAACTAGAACCTAATTTTAGAAAACCATTAGATAACTTAGAGTGAAGTAAGTACCAAGTAAATGGTGCTTTACAAATCTTCCTGTCTAGATGCATGAATTAGATACAAGATTCTGGTTTTATTTTTACTTACCCAGGGGCTGATACTATCATGAAAGCCAAAATTGATATTTTTAAGAACAATGAGATATATCCCATCTAATTGCAACATTTTGAAATTTTTTTGCTGCTTACTGAGGGTATATAGTATATGAGTTTTTTTCTAGATGACTTGACTCTCAAATGCCAAACACTGAGAACTAGAAAGCAAGGCAAGAGCTTTTTTTTAAAAAATCTGCATTTATTTGAGCTATGGATGAATAAAATATAGGGCACATAAAAGTGACAGTACCTTCTAGGCTAGTAGATTGCACAATCTGGACTTTCACAGCTACAGCATTTTCTCATGCGTGTGCTACACTAAGAATACTAAAAGTACCTAGATTTAAAAGGTGATGCTGACAGAGCATCTAAGTAATGATGAAATGGTCAGATACACATGAATTATGTCTTCCAATAAAGTGTTTTGAAATGAAGTGCAAAAGCTTTCATTCTCTACTTGCATTGATGTAAACCAAAGAAAATTTTTAGGGTGAAAGCTTAACTATGTAGATACCCACAGTAAAACTGAAGAGAGGGTGATGGCGAACTTGATTTGACAGAACCTTAAACTCCTGAGTACAGTCACAAAATTATGACTATTCACTTTCTTCTTCGAGAAATTATTAATAAAGACACAGCTATTCAGGCTGCAGAGGTCTCTTGAATTCCTTCTTTTGATGTCCTCTCTGCTAGAGGCTGTGAAGACAAAAGGTAAAATTTGTGTTTCTTCATTAAAACAGACAAAGCCATGTCCAGATAAAGTCCATCGGAGTTTGCCTATGCTCCTATATTAAGAACCAGTTCAGACATTGGAATTTTGATCCTCTATCGTGCTGATTTTCCCATTATTCCCTGTTTTCAGACGTATTTTCAGTGGACTTTGTACCATCAGACAATGCTATCATGCCAAACTCTATGGCCTGCCACATGTGTGGTCACTTCCATGGTATAACAGCCACAAAGTCTTGTTGGCTCCTGCACAACCCTCTCTGATGTCAGACTCTTTGAACTGAAATAAAGAGAAGCTTTAGGGTCATGAAGACATTGTATGGAGTCTAGAGGAGAGCCAGGGTCAAGAGCTATTACTTCACGGGCCCCACCTGCTCTAGACAAGATTAGTCTGAAGCAATGTGAAAGCAAATCAGTCGATGCCACACAGACTACTGCCTACAGTTCCTAGGGGATGATATTTTCTATCTACTTTCAGATTTTAAACTAAAATGAAGAATAATTTGATGGGCTGGAAAGGTAATGCAAATCATGGGAAAAGTATATGTTCTGACTCTCTTAGTTTTATTTTAGTACAGTTCCACTTCCTGTAAAATACAAGGCAAATGGCACTTAGATGGTAAAAAAGATTAGCAGGTTTGTCATTACTGCAAGGCAGTTGTAAAACAGTTATCTCTGAGAGATAAAGGGGCCTTCAGAAGGTAGTCAGGGTCCCAGCTGAATGTAATGCTGTTTTGGAGCCATGTCCTTTACTAAACTCGCCCTTCCTACTTTTTTTACAGTCTCTGACACACATGCCATATCAGTGAGGTTATACGCAGAGTCAAATTAATTCATGTTGGCTAGCAAGCACAATGCAAGTTGTGCATTTTTAATGCAGAATGCTCCCAATAACCATCATTAATAACATTGTCTTCAGCACAGGAGAGTAAGGCTCCTCCTGTGTTACCTCTGCCGAGGATTAAATTTCATCTCACTTAATTTTGGCTGTCACCAGAGTCTTCCTTTGTTGTCAATGGAGAGAGAGACAGAGAGAGAGATCTCCAAAGGGTGGTTCCTTCCACTTCTCTTCAATACTTGTCCATGGATGGGGTGAATCACCCTTCTGGATGTGCCCATCTCTCCCTATGTTTAGAGACAGAGTCAAGCTGACTTTAACTTACAGACATCGAATAGAGACTTCTAGCTTACAGATAGTGAAAGGGAAATGTACTTTATGCAGTTCTCTGCTTGGTGTAAAGAGGATTGAGAGAAGATTTCTCTAAGTGCAAGCATGATTTTGTGGCTGCTGCTAGGAGTGCTTTGCTTTCTGCTTTTGGCTCCCTGAGATGCTGACAGCTCTGATGTTAATAATGGAGCACCAGTCGGGATTCAGCGATTTGCAGAAAAAAGGCAAGTTATGTAATTTTTTTTAGGTAATAGCTGCACTTGGAAAGAATTGGCCTGAAACTGTCTGAAGCTGAGAGAATCTTACATGTTAAATAGTTTAATTTCAGGATATTATAACCATGACTTGAATAAAAGAAAAAAAAAATCTAACCTATTTCGTATGCTGTATTAAGTATCTGCACTTGTTCCTAATATTCTTAATGATGTCAATTTGAAAATTTCAGCACATCATTTTCAAGTGTGAATTTAGGGAGAAAGTTTGGCAATCTACTACTGCAAATTCATACTTCAGTTGAAAAAAGCAGCCCACACACCCTTGGGTAGTGATAAAAATAATATTTCTTGAATTAGATAAAGAAATTTTGATGTTGGTAAATAGAATGGATACTCTTCTAGCATCAAGTGGGCCTGGATTCATCCTTGCTTTTTTTCCCAAACTGAAAAAGTCTGTGTATACATTAGGAAAAAAAAAAAAAAAGAGAAAAAGCAGTTGCATTTGAGAAATTACTTCAGAAATATGAGAAAACTGATCTTGAAAGGAAAGACTCTTCATGAGGTTGCCAAGACTTGTAATTTAATCATGCATTTTGCAACAATCAGTATTTTTAGTGTCTTAGCTTCAAAAATCCTGTTATTACCTGATAATCGCTGTTTTTATTAAAGAAAAAGAAAAACATTCCTAATGGTATTGACTGCAGAGGAAAGTTCAAAAATATGAGCTGTAAAAGCTTAAATCAAGAAGGTGGAAAGTGAAATGGAGCAATTAATGTAACACTTTATAATTTTTGGAGGCTCAACTTGATTTCTTTTCCCCCTCAACTGAAGTACACATTTCCCATAGGATTTTCTTTTCAGGATCACAGTGGTTGATGAGGTTGAAGTGAGAGACAGGGCTGTGTGATAAATTCATGTTTGCCCAAGGTGTCAAACTAAACACCATGCATCCCTCTAGGTTCAGATATTTTCCAAGGCAGGGATGGATAAACCTTGAAGTGCTCCTGCCCATGGCAAAGGTGTTGGAACTAGATGGTTGGAAGGTCCCTTCCAGTTCTGTGGTTCTGTGATTTATATGGGGCTTGCTCCAGTTTGTAACAAGGTCTTTGAATCAGAGTTTGCAGAAAACTAGAAGGGTAATCTGTCCTGAACTGGGATGTTGCAAAGAGGTGAACATCATCCTAAAAGAAGAAAAACAAACCAAAAGTCTTCTTGAAAAGAAGAAAATCATAAGGCACTTCCCAGTGTTTAAATTAAGATCCTTAAATGAAGTGCCTGAGGTAGGAGGGTAATTTCATAAAGTTTCCTGTCTAATCCATAGAAAGAGTGAGACAGTTCTGTAAAACACCTTACTGAAGTTTCTCCTTTGAAGAGGATATTGAGAAAGCCTGCTTTTCTGAAGGCCTCTCTCAATGTCCACCACATCCTTCTTCCTGGAGCATAATGCAGGCCTCATATTGAGCAGTACTCCTTGTTCCATTAATTTCATGCATCACTGGTGTGGGACATGTGGTGGGAAAGGAGCAGCAAAATGAGCAATCCCAAGACCTGTGTGAATATGACTATGCTCTGCAGTACTACTTTTTGCTCCAAAAGTCATTGAAAAAGGGCTCTCTTTAGGCAAGTATTTTGAATTTCAGAGTGTTAGGGGAAGGAAGAAGTCTGGAAAGCTCTGCTGTTCTGACTTCATACTCCAGAGAGCACATATGGATGAAAAGAGTACTGTTTAGACTAAATTAACAACTGGCTGGTACCTTCATTTAGGGTTTTTGAGTAGCTGATTTGGGCTATGCTGAATCTCAACAATCATCCAAGAATGTGAGGTGGAATCCTACAGTGCTCCTGTAAGACAGATGTCCTTCACTTGGAGCCCTTGGTGGTTTGACATGGGCTGGATGCCAACTGGCCACCACTCCAGGTGCTCTATAGCTCCCCTCCTGAACTGGACAGGTAGAGAAAATGTAACAAAAAGCTCATGAGTTGAGATAAGGATGGGGAGAGATCACTCAATGGTTACTATCAGGGGCAAAACAGACTTGATTTGGGGAAGTTGACTGCATTGATCATCAATTAAAATCAGAGTAGGATAATGAGAAGTAAACCAAATCTTTAAAACATCTTCCTGACACCCCTCCCTCCTTTCCAGGCTTAACTTTATTCCTAACTCTCTACCTCCTCTTACCCTACAGCTGTTCAGGGAGAAGGGAAGGTCAATTCATGTTGTTTCTCTCACTACTTCTTCCTCATGGAAAGGAGTCCTATCCCTGCCCCAGCATGGGACCCTTCCCACATGAGACAGTTCCTCATGAACTACTCCAGTCCCTTTCTATGGGATGCAGTCCTTTAGGAACAGACTGCTCCAGTGTGGATTCCACACAGAGTCACAAGCCCTACCAGGGGATCTGCCCTAGCATGAGCTCCTCTCTCCACAAGTCCCCACCAGGACCCTGCTCTGGTGTGGGCTTTCCATGGGATTACGACCATCCACCTGCTCCAGTGTGGATCTCCTCCATGGGTTCCAGGTAGATCTCTGCACCCTCATGGACCTCCAAGAACTGTGCATGGGCACAGCAGCCTCACCATGATCCTCACTGTGGTCTGCAGGTGAATCTCTGTCCCAGCACCTGGAGCACCTCCTCCCCCTCCTTCTGCACTGACCTTGGCATATGCAAAATTGTGTCTCTCACATATTCTCACTCCACTCTTCTCTGGCTGCAATTCCTCCTGCATTATAGATTTTTTCTTCTTAAATATCTTATCACAGAGCCACTGCTGATTGGCTTGGCAAGTGGCGGGTCAATCTTGTAGACAGCTGGAATTGGCTCTCTCAGACATGAGGGAATTACCCATTATACCAATAAAAAAAGGAAACTTCTTGAAGTGCGTCAGAGGAGCCATCCTTACAACTCCCTCAAGTACCAGAACCTTGCCATGTGAATCTAGTACAGAGACACAGAAAGCTGAATGCTCAGGGAGTTCATGAAACTTACATGTCCATTGCAATTTTGAAAATGAACAGGAATTTTGATAGCCCCTCTTCTTAAAAGATTTGTCACGTTTTTCATAAAATAAACCCCATTCGTGTTGCCATTATACTGCTACAATGTAAACTTGTGTTCCTCTTGATTGCTGAACTTTGGCACTGGTGCTATTGCGTATGCTTAGTGAAGTCTATTCCACATCAGATTGTCTTTACTGCAGTGAAGATCAAGCCCAGCTTTCTGCAAAACATAATTTTGTTTTACCCAACAGATTTTAGTTTAGAAACACCTGGGTAACTTCACTGACTGCTGTTTTTAGGTTAAGCAGTCCAAAATCTGTGTTTGGTTGGAAAAGAAAGTTCAGGATTAACATGCTGTTTCTGCAAATCCAAATCAGAGCAGCTTTGTGCAAATAGAAGATTAAGAAGCAAGCTGTGTCATGTACAGCATGACCCAAAACAGATGCACCTGCAAGGTACCGGACTGGGAGGGTTCTGCTTAGTGAAATAGGATCCCATTGTGATGTATCTAATTTGCATGCTTTTCAATTTAATCTAAAATATCCTTCCTTCCTTCCTTCCTTCCTTCCTTCCTTCCTTCCTTCCTTCCTTCCTTCCTTCCTTCCTTCCGACACTTCCGACACTTCCGACACTTCCGACACTTCTGACACTTCCTTCCGACACTTCCTTCCGACACTTCCTTCCTTCCTTCCTTCCTTCCTTCCTTCCTTCCTTCCTTCCTTCCTTCCTTCCTTCCTTCCGACACTTCCGACACTTCCGACACTTCCGACACTTCCGACACTTCCGACACTTCCTTCCTTCCGACACTTCCTTCCTTCCTTCCTTCCAACACTTCCTTCCTTCCTTCCTTCCTTCCTTCCTTCCTTCCTTCCTTCCTTCCTTCCTTCCTTCCTTCCTTCCTTCCTTCCTTCCTTCCTTCCTTCCTTCCTTCCGACACTTCCTTCCTTCCTTCCTTCCTTCCTTCCTTCCTTCCTTCCTTCCTTCCTTCCTTCCTTCCTTCCTTCCTTCCTTCCTTCCGACACTTCCTTCCTTCCGACACTTCCTTCCTTCCGACACTTCCTTCCTTCCGACACTTCCTTCCTTCCTTCCTTCCTTCCGACACTTCCTTCCTTCCTTCCTTCCTTCCTTCCTTCCTTCCTTCCTTCCTTCCTTCCTTCCTTCCTTCCTTCCTTCCGACACTTCCGACACTTCCGACACTTCCGACACTTCCGACACTTCCTTCCTTCCGACACTTCCTTCCTTCCTTCCTTCCAACACTTCCTTCCTTCCTTCCTTCCTTCCTTCCTTCCTTCCTTCCTTCCTTCCTTCCTTCCTTCCTTCCTTCCTTCCTTCCTTCCTTCCTTCCTTCCTTCCGACACTTCCTTCCTTCCGACACTTCCTTCCTTCCGACACTTCCTTCCTTCCGACACTTCCTTCCTTCCGACACTTCCTTCCTTCCTTCCTTCCTTCCGACACTTCCTTCCTTCCTTCCTTCCTTCCTTCCTTCCTTCCTTCCTTCCTTCCTTCCTTCCTTCCTTCCTTCCGACACTTCCGACACTTCCGACACTTCCGACACTTCCTTCCTTCCGACACTTCCTTCCTTCCTTCCTTCCAACACTTCCTTCCTTCCTTCCTTCCTTCCTTCCTTCCTTCCTTCCTTCCTTCCTTCCTTCCTTCCTTCCTTCCTTCCTTCCTTCCTTCCTTCCTTCCTTCCTTCCTTCCTTCCTTCCTTCCTTCCTTCCTTCCTTCCTTCCTTCCGACACTTCCTTCCGACACTTCCTTCCGACACTTCCTTCCTTCCTTCCTTCCTTCCTTCCTTCCTTCCTTCCTTCCTTCCTTCCTTCCTTCCTTCCTTCCTTCCTTCCTTCCTTCCTTCCTTCCTTCCTTCCTTCCTTCCTTCCTTCCTTCCTTCCTTCCGACACTTCCTTCCTTCCTTCCTTCCTTCCAACACTTCCTTCCTTCCTTCCTTCCTTCCTTCCTTCCTTCCTTCCTTCCTTCCTTCCTTCCTTCCTTCCTTCCTTCCTTCCTTCCTTCCTTCCTTCCTTCCTTCCTTCCTTCCTTCCGACACTTCCTTCCTTCCGACACTTCCTTCCTTCCTTCCGACACTTCCTTCCTTCCTTCCTTCCGACACTTCCTTCCGACACTTCCTTCCTTCCGACACTTCCTTCCTTCCGACACTTCCTTCCTTCCTTCCGACACTTCCTTCCTTCCTTCCTTCCTTCCGACACTTCCTTCCTTCCTTCCTTCCGACACTTCCTTCCTTCCTTCCTTCCTTCCTTCCTTCCTTCCTTCCTTCCTTCCTTCCTTCCTTCCTTCCTTCCTTCCTTCCTTCCTTCCTTCCTTCCTTCCTTCCTTCCTTCCGACACTTCCTTCCGACACTTCCTTCCGACACTTCCTTCCGACACTTCCTTCCGACACTTCCTTCCGACACTTCCTTCCGACACTTCCTTCCGACACTTCCTTCCGACACTTCCTTCCTTCCGACACTTCCTTCCTTCCGACACTTCCTTCCTTCCGACACTTCCTTCCTTCCTTCCTTCCTTCCTTCCTTCCTTCCTTCCTTCCTTCCTTCCGACACTTCCTTCCGACACTTCCTTCCGACACTTCCTTCCGACACTTCCTTCCGACACTTCCTTCCTTCCTTCCTTCCGACACTTCCTTCCGACACTTCCTTCCGACACTTCCTTCCGACACTTCCTTCCTTCCTTCCGACACTTCCTTCCTTCCTTCCTTCCTTCCTTCCTTCCTTCCTTCCTTCCTTCCTTCCTTCCTTCCTTCCTTCCTTCCTTCCTTCCTTCCTTCCTTCCTTCCTTCCTTCCGACACTTCCTTCCGACACTTCCTTCCGACACTTCCTTCCGACACTTCCTTCCGACACTTCCTTCCGACACTTCCTTCCGACACTTCCTTCCTTCCTTCCTTCCTTCCTTCCTTCCTTCCTTCCTTCCTTCCTTCCTTCCTTCCTTCCTTCCTTCCTTCCTTCCTTCCTTCCGACACTTCCTTCCTTCCTCTCCCTCTCTCCCTTCCTAGGTAAAAATTTGCCTGACAATTTGCTTTGGAATGGTATCACTTAAAAGGTGAATAGAAAGGATTCAGGTCACCAAACACATGTTTCTTGTGAGATTCTAGGCTGCTCAAGATGTTTGGCTTATCTAAGCCAGGGGACCCGTTCCCTCTGGAGACAGGCAAGGATGCCTTGTTCTGCCCAAACTGGCACAAGAACACTCAAATCTCCTTCAGGCTGTTTCTGCCTGGAATTGTTCCAGTATAGCTACACTGCATTAAGACAACCCACAACAATGTATCTTATTCTGGAATACTTTTCATGTGAGCTATCATCCTAAATTGCTTGCCACAGATAGCTTGGTTAACAACCTAATCAATGTTTACCTCAAAACATTATTAAGAATCATTAGCAATGGAAAGGAAAGGCTAATGGCCATCTATGCAGGGCCCTGCTCAGAAATGTGTGCAACACTTTTTGGGAACAAAGATTGGAACTTTCAGTGTGAAAATTTCATTTGTTTAACTAAGAATAGGATTTATAACCAGTGTAGTTGAAACACTGAAGTAGGTAGTCAGCTCCTTTAAATCAATATAAGGCTGCCAGAGCTTGGTTTAACTTATACTGCCTTCAAAGTAAACCAAAATAAGCTGCCCGTATCCCAACATTAATGTGTTTACAAAGAGTTTTTACTGAATTAATGAAACTGATTTTAAATTGATTTAAGACAAGGCAGTGTTAGAACTGTGCACAAACAAAAGTTTAACTGGAAAATGATTTATAGAATATGGATAATGCAGGCAATGGTGTTGGATATAAGAAAGAAAGAAATCAGGATCTGGACATAATGAAAAAAACCTGAATGGATATGTCCAGTCAGTATTGTGCAATATCCAGATACATAAATAAGGGAAAGAATATTTAGATTGTAGCCAGTTCCCTACACAATATAAGGTCCCAACACATAAATATGGAACATTAGATACACAGGAAGATGGTATAAATATGGCAAAAAAGGATGAAAGCTAAAAGTGGTTGCATGGGGAAATGGTCTAAACTAGAATAAAGGGCTCATGTCCTTAATGGCAAAGAAGCAAGAATGCCACTTGGAATACTGCTGTGGAA
Organism: Ammospiza nelsoni; assembly: GCF_027579445.1. Lineage (NCBI taxonomy): Eukaryota > Metazoa > Chordata > Aves > Passeriformes > Passerellidae > Ammospiza > Ammospiza nelsoni. The sequence continues at coordinate 91,022,959 of NC_080634.1, read as the reverse complement.
ACAAATACAAGCAAATACAGCAGAAATTATCTTACCTCCCTACAGTTTTTTCCTCTTAACTTCTTAAAAGTCTTCACGTGTTAACATTGTGGAGAGGAAAAATAATGTGAAGAGCTTTTTCTGGTATTGTTTGCAATGGCCTTTTTTTTAGACAAGAACTGTTTTACTATCTGGAGTCTCTCAAAAAATGAAGATGTTCTCAACGCAAAATAAAAACTGGTCATAAAAAATATAAATGCTCTTTCAACTTGAGAAGGGAATCACTTCATAATTTACACTATCTCTACTTGAAAAGAGAAGAACTTCACTACTCATGAGTTATTGGTTTTCCCCTCTTCATTAAGCATTCCTTGTCTGTGTTTCTATCTATTTAGTGCATGTTCTTCACACTCCCTTGTCAATGCCCTTAGATACAAGGGATATATGTGAGACTTAGTGCACAAAGAACTTTCGTTTTAATACACAGCAAATTAGAGGCACTGCACTAGCCTGTATATGTGCTGTACCAGAATATTAACCTCTAATGTGGGCTCATCCTACTTAGATAATCTTTTGCCCGCATCCCAACACTGTTTTCAAACATTTGCAATCCAATTAATTTATCTCTTGGAGGGAGTGCTTTACTGAATTTACCTGTGATGATGTATGTAAAAGAGGATACATTAAAATGAAACCTGAAGTGTTACTGTTGACAGGAAGCTGTCAAGTGATATGAATTGCATATAGCATATTCAGAAACGTGTTTGCCCTATAATGTTTTCTGTGTCTCTAAACAAAGACAAAAACAGGTATAACTAGCCTGATACTGTTTAGTTATGTAACAGATTGAGGGTTTGGATTTTAGTCACTGAAAATGTGATAAACAACATTGTGCATTAATGCAGAAAACAGATTGAGCTTTTTAATGGTACATCAAATAAGACTTTATTAGCATCTATTAGGTTCAACCCAAAGCCCGGGAAATAGCATTAATGAGCATCATATATCAGTCTGTCTGTTATTAGATAACATTATCCCTTAAAACTAGCAAGTCATATAGTACTTTATACTTTTTACCTTTATCTTTAGAATTAGCTGCTCACATCCTCTCCTGTTACACTGGCCTTACTATTAGTAATAGTGAACCAATTTATAAACCCATTAGTGACACTTTTTCCCGAAGATAAAAACAGTCAAAATTATCTGGCAGCAATTAATCTTAATGGCTGTATGCAGTAAACAGCAATGGGCTAATTCCAGCTCTGTCAGCCCCATCAAACAATCCCACATTAGGCAGCTTTTCACTGATCCATTAAGCATATTCAGAACAACAACAAATTCAATGCTGAAGGCATATGCACTAAACATTACAACAGTGATCTTCTGAAGCCATCATTATCTCTTAAATAGTACTTCCCCCATGTATTATCATTATGCTGTACATTAGAAATACTTTGATTAAACTCCCTTAATTCATAACAGCCAGCTGCAGACCATTTATGCAGTTAATCTCAACACAACAGCTATTGAGGAAATATAACAAATGAAGGCTGTAAACTGGAAGTCATTACTATAAAAGATACTGGTTCCCTAGCCCTTGTAGTGCAAAGTGCATGGCAAGATTGTACTTTAGAATGACAGTAATGCAGACAGAAACAACTAATGGCTTTCCACATGTCCTGCAACATATGCAGCAGGAGTTGCAGCTGTAAAGATGTGTGCCGGAGTGACCTGACAAACTGTCAGCATGAATGGCAAAAACATTCAGGAGCCCCATGTTCAAAGGACCAAAATATCACATGAGACCCAGCACGCAAACTACAGCCTCTCCATGGGTTTGCTGTCTTCATCTGGAGCACACTGCAATTTGTCTCTTTGAAAAAACAACTCAGATTTCTTCCTCTATGAAGCTCCAGTTAGGAGCAATGACAATTTGAAAGACTGCAGACCTTTAGTTTCCTTTCCTACAAGTAATGGCTGTTTTGAGAATTTTTATTAGACTGTTTTCTCTTTAAGGTGTAATGGATATGGTGTGGCAAGAAAATTTGCATAAAGCTTTCCATGGTGATGTAAACAAAACAATATTATCAGGATGGGAAGGAAAACAGTAGCTAATTTATGTTTCCACTCTGACCTGAAATTCACATGAGGTATTCTCATTTAATAACATGAAAATGTTAAATAGATAAAAGTTGATGGTATTTTAAATTTTCATCAAATGTATCCCATAAAAAAAATATGTATTAGAAATTCACTCAGAGGGTTTCATGCTGCATGTCAAGGAAAAACAGGAGTTAAATTTGTGTTACTAATCTAGATTGTACCCTTTCTTAATTATAAAAATACCCCAAGAAATCTGTGGGATTTGGATACAAAAAACACTTTCACAAATTCTTTACTTGTCAAGTGTAAAGAAACCATAAAAATATTAGTGAATAAGGCCTATGTGTTTTACAGTTCTTCACTATATATAAATAGTTTATTTGATTTTAAAGATATAAACCACAGACACAGTGTCTACCTTGCAATGAAATGATCAAATAAATAAAACTTCAATTTGGCATGAGCTGCCAGTTCTGATCTTAGTTCCAGTTCATAAGTCCAACTCACTTGAAAGTGGAATGCAAAACCTCTGCAGCACCTTCAGGACCTGTGCTAAGGATCAGGCAAGGGCATGCAAGTGGCAGCAACAAAGTTCAGAGGGCCAGAAGAATCAACTTCCTGAAATTTAGATAAAATCAAGGTGAAAAGTCTCCCTGCAAGTCCAGTTTCATACTTCCATTATTTTCTAAAGGTGGTGCACTGCTGGCATATGCAAGGCTGTAGCTCTCCACCCATTTATGTGAGGAGGCAGTGCTGCATACCATGGTAGATGTTCTGTACTGCCTAAGCAGCCAACGCACTCAAACAGTGAATTTTGCAAAGACTAATTCATCCCAGACTTTTAAAGACTATCCTAGTATTCTCCCTTTAAGAAGGAAAAAAATGCACTTGTGCTTCAGATACAGATTTCAAACACAGGCACTTTAACCTCCACAGCAGCTTGCCTTATGATCTTAGGTAAGCTTGACTGCCTCTCTTTATAATGTTGATAGCATGACTTTTCCATGTGACAGAGCTGTTGCCAAGACAAATTGGTGATGTTTCCAAGTATTTGATCAGAAATTCAAACAGAAAAAATTATTTTTACATAATTTCCAAAAATCCAATTTTTACATAATTTCCAATGAGGCATTCTGATTCTTGGCAATCAAAGCTGACTCACATGATCAGAGTCATACAGGACTTTTAGCTATCAGCAAATCTGTCTATAACACTGATCTACTCTGGATCACTGCAAAACCAGCACTGGCTCCCAAGAGGTCTGACCAGCTTCTGAGATGATGAAAATAAGCAGAAATGGCTGTGGTCCTCAAGAAAGCAAGTGCTGAGCTTGTAGGAGCTGTATCCCTACCTGCATCCTTCACTGCTATCACCACAGTGGACAATCTGTTTTTTAGCAAGCAGCAGTTAATAGTAAGTTCCAGGAAATTGTTTCTCTATTTCAGTCTAATTCATGCTGTTCTGGAGGCTGGATGCCAATGTTTGGAAGTAGATGAGGTGAGTTTAATCTTTAGCCTATTTAATGTGGTCTGGAGATAATCTAAAACAAGCACCTGAAAACCAAAAATGATGCTTTAACCCAGCAGAAAATGAAAGCTGAACAATTATAACTTTTTTTTTACAATAATTTTTTTTTTTTTACAATGAAACATTTCTAGGTACAAGAGCTTCAGACAACAAGGAATATTAGACACCCTGCTGAAAATCAAGATCTCAGCAGAGTCTGAGCACTTAGGAGCAAGGAATCCTCTCATGAGGATTTTTAAGAGTGAAAATTTTCAATTAGGTGCCTAAACGCAGTTGAAGTCCCCTACTGAACAGAATTCTCAATGTAATTCATATGATTCTTGTACATGAGCTACTAATTTGGGAAGAAGTAACTTTTCCCAAACATAAAGCGAGACTGACTCACCATCTTCTCTGGCAGTCAAAAAAATCTGTGATATGTGTGACAATTATAATTTATAAAGTGTGCCTGAATCATTATATGCAGTTATCTTTGTCCAGTTTCACATTTTGCTTCCTTTTCCAGCAGTACTTGTTTCTTAAAAGCAGTTGAAAATGCTGTAAATAACGCATTTTCAATATTTTATTTCATTTTTTTCAAGATATAGTGCTCTTGGATTTGAGAAAATCCAAGTAGGTAAGTGCTACACTTCAGAACAAAGAAGAAGATTGTTCCCTGCTTCTCTTCCAGAAAACAGAGCAACAGAATTTGTCACCTCAGAGGGCCCAATTCTGAGTAGTACTGAGTAATGGATACTTTGCAGGTGATAATGAGTACAGGTAAAAACGACAGATTATTCTCAGTTGCTACTTGCTCACCCCAGTAAAAAAATTTCACTGACTTGCAGTTTTAACAGGCAACACTACTTTTTTTTCCCCCTCGGGCTTCATATGGCTGATTTCAGAAGAATATATGGCTATGTATATATGTTTCAAATGCAGCAACAGGGGAACTGCTCTGCTTACTTTCCAAGGGCCATTTACTAATCTTGAATTTAGCTAACCAAGCAGTGCAGCAGGGAGTTTATAAAGATTCCCATAATTCTGCCTAGCACACGATCCAAGCACAGAGCTCTTACTGTACCAGTAGAATTTGTGACTAAAGAGGAAATATACTCGCTGAGCTGCTAGTAGGATATGGATTATGTTAATTCCAGATGAATTTTATACATGGATTTTATTTCAAATTGTGGACATTGTCTCTTCTTATTTTGACAATGTGTGAACAGTCAAATGTGAAACTAGCTGTATAGTGTGTCCTACTTTTTCACAAAAGGAATATAATATTGATGAGAATTACAAAATAGTTTGGTCATGCTATGATATATTTCTCCTATTATTGCTATATTTCAAAGGGGTCAGATGTGATTTCCAAAACCAGGATATTGTCCTGTTTCCTCTAAACTAACTTCAGGTTACCCAACATTGGTAAGGAACTTTGAAAATATTGTATTGATTTTACAGATAAAATTCCCAACTGATTACCCAGTCTGGGACTGCAAGGAAGTGTGCATAAAAGTAGTCTGAACTGTTCATAGAATTATTGTTATTAATGGCATCAATTGATAGCAGAAGAGCATGAGTTATGAGTTAAAGGAGTGCATCTCTTCTAAGAGACAACAGAGAAGTATATTTCTCAAGGTTTATTTTGTTCACTCATTTATTCAAGTTTCGTTTCGCACAAAAAATTCTATTGCAAGGTTAAGTGAGGGTCTGACAGAGAATCCAGAATTGTCAAGTTTTATGATTTTTTCCCTAGTTCTTCAGTCCTTTTATACATTTGGAAGAAGTTCAACATAAAAGATGTTTCTTTTTCCTTCAGTGAGACTATTAATGTGTGTAAATTTTAACCAAGTATTCTGTGTGCTGACAAAATGTTAGGGAATCAAGTCTAATGAGTGGTCAGGCAGTGCACAAAAGTAACTCTAGAAATCATAGAAACCATACTGATTTATAGAAGAATACGCTAAAGAGTGTAGGGTTTCCATCTCTAAGGGTATAAGAATATAAGCAATGAATCAGAATATAAGCAATGAAATAGTTTTCAACCTTTTTGTATTTTGAGACAATCTAAAAATGTTTTTAGTGGAAAGGAATACCCTTGTAATGTATTTAAACTTGAAGATGACAAAATAACTTTTTTAGGGACCACTGACAGGAAACCCAAGGATGCCCAAGGGGTCACAGGCTACAAGCAAGAAATAACTGAAATTAATAATATCAAATTATCTACCCTATTCTAGCTTTGCTTCATAGGTCTGACATATTGTCTCAAATCTGCCTTATTAATTATCTGGGCTTATATTACTATGCTCCTTACATATCTAGAAATGCCAAAAACCACAGAAAAGTTTTTTTTTTTTGAAATTTCATTACATCTCATTTAAGAGAAATTATATTTTATGAAGACAATAAAATGAAAAAAAAATATTCCATTCACATATAATGTGTCAGTAATTTATAACCAATTTATCAATGACCATGCAGCTGCATTCACTGTAATTTAAAAAAAAGAGGCTCATATAATGCTCACATAGTCTCTGAATGCATAGCATCTTAATAAAGGAAGAGGAAGCCACCAGAGTAATTAGAAAGGTATATTGTAGTGCATATAATGGCAGAAGGATGTTTGTATTATAGTCCAACACATCATTAAGGATACAATTGTTATTTAATGTGGCACAATCATCTTTCTACTCTTCATGAAATCCACTTAAGTAATTACTTTTCTTAGCTCATTGGCTCTATGAACTGACAGTTTAGCAAAGTGCTATGTCTAAAGAAATACTGAATCTCCATTTTTATAATATCCTACCTTTTTAGCTTGACTGTTGCTGCTTACTTGGACTGTTGCTGCTTACCTGAAATGGCCATTTTCTCATGTGAAAAACAGATGAGGAGAGTGGGAAGGAGAGGGAAAAACTGGAATGGGGAGGAGAGAGAGGGGAAAGAAATACCAAAAGCTCACAGGGCTGTCTTAAAATATGTAAATATTAAATGAAAAGCCTCAATTCCTTTTTCTCTGCAGTGTACCCCTTACTTCCAGTCTTATCTTCTAAACACACATATATATAAACATATGTCATATTAATTGCTTGTGGAATATTTAATGATTTTTATTTCAGTTAGCAGCAGAACAGTGGCTCAGTAGTGCAGAACCTTGACTTGCTAGTAAGTTGATTTTAGGAGGAATAGTTTTACAAAGAACAGTTTTCAAGATTTCGGAGACTACCGTTATGTGAAAGATAGTAATGAACATTGAATAACATTATTTTACCTTGTAATCTTCCTGCATTTACTAATGCAATATTACAGGGGAGCAAACATCATTTATGTACTCTAAGCTCATTCGTTTTTTACCTGTCATGCATATTTTAATGTAAAGTTCAAGACCATTCTGCAGAGCAAGCCCAACATTTAGCAGACACAGCACTGAACTGCAACATTTAAATTGCCCAACAGGATGTTTTCCCTTCTTTTTTTTTTGCATTTTAAACTTTAAGCTCTCTTTCAAAGGAAGTTGTTGTCTTCGTGTTTGCTAGCATTACAGGAAGGTAAGTCTGAAATGCCTTTATCTTATTTGGTAGATCTATGTTTGATGCTCTTTGTTTGAATAGAAGTGTCAGCTGTATTTTACCTTATTATATAAAAAAGTTTCAGAATTTAATTAAGGGTCAAGTACCCGCTGCAGATAAATGCAACAGCTAGAGCATATTTCTGATCTCTCTGAAGACTGCAATCATGAAAATTATTATCATTGAGTAAAACTGGTCTCAATGATGGTGACTGGGAGATGGAATCTGTGTTAGTCAGCCATAATTTACATAATAATGGGTTCTGAGTTTTCATCAGCACCTTTTGTTTTTACAGTGCTTACTGCTACAGTAAATTGTCAAAATGTCATTCCTATCCAATCAGCCAGAAAATATCAACAGTAAACAAGGCACAAGAAGAAATTCTCTGATTTAAAGTATGGTGGAGGAAATAGTAAAACAGGACACTAGAATAGTTGTAGCAGTCTTATTCTGTTATTTTCAACAGCACTGCTGAACAACTTATGAAAAATTACTTTTTAATGAAGCAATGCCACAGAGCAGAGTGATGTCATTTGAAGAATCTCAGCACACAGTTAGATAACTGGTTTGGTTATATTTATGTTTGCCATTACCTGTTTGCTTCATCTTCTGTGATGCAGTATATTTCACTCCTCCAGTCAAAATAGGATCAGCTGGAAAATTACTACAGTCTTGGTAACCCCAGATATATAAGTGCCCAAAAGGAACTTAATCAAGGAGAGCACCGAGTCCTAATGAAAATGCTAGCCCAAATAACTCTATCTTCTCTCTCTCTAACAAACACAAAAAGCATGATAGTATTTAAGCTGAAATGAATTCACTATAACTTTCTGCCACTCTCTAAGGTTCACGGAAGTGTAAGGAGAGGAAGTGCATGAATAAGTCACAGTGTAGGCTTTATAGCCATTACTTTTATACTATATTCGAATTAAAAGATTCACATTGTGTTTGAAATAAAAATGAATAAAGTGGCATCCTGCCAAATATAACCAGAAGCCACCCTTGTGTGGAACTGAAATAACTTGGCTCAAATAGTACTTAATTTATTTTCAGAAAATAACAAGTTGTATAAATGTATCTCTAAAACGGAGAGGCAAAAACTTAAAAAAAATTACTTTGCATTGTGGTTCATAAGGTTGACACAGTCATTGCCTGTATATAAACAGAACAAAACCTGATAAATGCTCCTCAAGGAGGGCTTCCAGCACCGTGTTCTGAAAAATCTTCAAAAGATGTGATCACATAGTTGAGTCACCTCAGAAAAGACTCACAGTACTTTCTTTTGGAAATGAATAAGAGTTTAAAATCTATTGAAATGAAGTGTTGACATAAGGAAGTATTTTGTAGAGCTTTCAGGTTTCTTTACCATTCACTTTATTTTACTTGGCTACTTTTAATTTTTTTTTCCACTTCTTCTCTTTGAAAATCCTGCATTGTCCAAGCCCTTTCGATTAAGCAGCTTGCCTGAATGAAAGCACTGTGATGAGGTGGCGGTGCATCAATAAACAGGGTGCCTCTCAAAGCAGGACAGAATGCTGAGAAATAGGGCTGATCAGCAGTAATTACTCTGACACTTCATGCAGTACAGGGAATTAACTCCTAGGACTTTGGGCCAAATGGAGAAGTAGTAGTTGATGTTCCACATTGTGAATGCCTCAGTGCCTGAACCCATTATGAGTTTAAACGGAGAAGGGAATTCCCTATTACAGGACTTTTTTCTTTCCTTCCCCCCACCCCCAGCTAGGAATGTGAAGCAGAGTGCAGAAAATAGAAATAATTCAGTATGCTGAGCAGGCTGCATTTCTGGTTTTTTGCTAAGGCCTTTGCATTCATTTTTCATTAAAACACAAATAATTCAATAAAGGGATGCCCATAACAAGCATATTTATGGGAATGCAGCGATCGTGTTGAGGAAGACTCCCCATATGCCAAGTTAAGGAAGTGGAATTGCTCTAAGGCAGACCTGCAGAAACTAAGGTACACAAAAACACATAGCAGGAGGGGAAATACAGCTAAAAAGGCAACTAGTTAGCAGCTGCCACTATGACCTTTAACTGCATCCATGGTAACTGGGCTAAAGATGGAGTTCCATTTTATTATTCTCACACCCACAATGTTAAGCCTATGAATCCCATTGCAATTTAATGGCTGAAATCAGAAGGCAGATCTGTGTTCATTGGACCAGTGCCGACATCCTCTTAGCTAATGAGTGCAATAAACATTTTCATGCCAGGAAACCAATGCAAGTGGAAATATTATGCCATGCAGAAATCTATCCCCCAAACACAAAGAAATGGTCAGTATAGTCAGTCCTTTATGTTCATTTGCATATACTGTAATTTTTCAGGGTTTAGACCACTCGTCTTTAAGCACGAAGATATTTAACCAATATATTCTTTAATACTGCGCCATGCAACGGCATTCAATTTATATTAAGAATCATGGGAAGAATTACATATTCCAGAGCTAATGACTATATCTGCCTCCAATTATTTTCCTAAAGGAATGTTATGTTTTCAAAATTTTTTTTTGCTTTCATGCACCTAAAATGTATTTCATCCATTTGCAGGCTATCTTCAGTACCACCAGCTGAGCAAAAACAGCAAACCAGCAAACTCTTTCAACAAAAAAGAAGGCTTTGTTCTAACTTTTGTTGCTGTTGTAATGTGACTCAGAGAGTTTTTCTTAAGCATCAGTGACAACAGTGTCATATTTTTGCCATGTGAGCTGAAAGCAAGACATATATCATCCTTATTTGGGCTGAAGAACCGGAGCAGCAACAGCAGTGGTAAAAGGATCTGTGCTGGATGCAACTTTGAAATCTCAAGCCCTTCCACCTCTCAAATTCTGTGGAAGCCTCTAAAATCCAAAATGAAAGGTATGGAATGGAGCTAATTTGATTTGTAAGCTTTTACCTGGGAAAAACAGAAGTAATGAGGAGTAGCCATAATTATTTAAAAAATGATAAATATAACAATTTAGACACATTGAGCCATTGAGCCATTTATCTGTCTTATGTCCCTGCCACCCCTAAAGAAGGAACATTATTCTAAAAACAAAACAGAACAGGGTGAAAAGAAAACTCTCAATGCATAAATGTGTAGCTGGGAAGTGAAGGTCACCAAAATCTCCTTGAACTCTTGGGTAAACCCACCATATTTGCTTCAAAGTGGTGCAGTCAAAGACATAAAACTGCATTAGTACCCTCATAAAGAGCGTTATGTGAAATATCCCTGCCTCTCATAGTCAACTTCCTCCTCTATCTTAAAATACCCAGGATTTTATTTTTGTTAAAATGTTAGCATGGCATAAGGAGAGAGGGCTTAATGACTTCCCTTGACAAGAACTGCATGTATTTTTTTTCTTATGGAATACTGCCAAATATCCTTTGTAATAAAAAGCTTGAACTATTTTGCTAACAGAAGCCGCTTGTTCTGGTAACTGTAAAGGTCAGACAGAAAATAATTTTGGTGTTTCTTATCTTTTAAAATAATGTCACTTTTTATCATTACGGTAACATTTTTGGACAACAAAGAAAAGAGAAAACAGTAGATGTGATACCCTAGACCACCAGGTACACTATTTCTTAAAAGATATTAAGTTAAGAAAGCTGTTAACCAATTATACCAAAGACTGGAAATGTCACAAAAGCCAATGAAATCTCCCTGGTAACATTCAGAAATAATATGCTTTGGATCATACGGTATATTAAATGACAACTGTCAATTTAAAAAAGAAGTTCTCCAAAATCTTTGATGTATGACAATTTAGAAGTTGAAACACACTGTTCTTACCATTTAATATCTTTGAGATAAAAAGCTTTTGACATGTTAACTAATGTGAAGGAATAAGTGCTCCTCTCATTTCCCTAACACGGTACTGGACTGCCCTGAGTAGCTTTTTGTGATAAATGTCATAAGAAGCAAGGTGGTACATAACCATTTTAGTTAGTTAAATATATGCACTTATATTACACTACATAATAGAGACAGGTGAGATTTTTCTAACCTAAATATTGTTCTTTGGTACTGGAAGTATTTATTTAAGTTAAAATGGTCATTTGAATAGGCACTGATTGTCAATATTATTTAATTCACTCTTCTCTCTGGGGCTGTAGTACAGCATGATTCAGAGGAAACTGTCAGTGTCTGAATGCGCAGCCATTCCAGAATAAAAGGTCTTTGAACTGCATGTTATTTGCCTTTTTATTGTTTGTTTGTTTGTTTGTTTTCCCCACAAAATGTAAATCATCTCTATCTTCAGGCAGCTGGATTGGGTGGCTCCCAGGTAGTTCAGGAGATCTCCCCGGGGCAGTGCTGGGTGGCAATGCTTGGCAGGACACTTCAGCCAGGCTCTCAGAGTCATCGACCTTGCAGGACGAGTCCTCCTTACCCCAGGAGTTCATCTCAGCCATTGATGGGGTGGCTCAAATCTGTGTCCCTCTGACAGGGTCCCAAATGGAAGTCTCCCATTTTAAGCATAATCTGAAGTTAAATCCTATCAGGTGTAAACTCTTCTCACGCCACTGAAGAAATGGAGCTCAGTAACGACAATCAGATAAGCCTGACCCTGGATAAAAGGGGGTGTTAGAGAGTCTAAGCCATAGGTGATCAAAAAAAACCAAAAGTGATTCAGCAAAGACATTTAAGATATGAATTTTGAGTTGCCTAAATTAACACCCTGTAAAAGGGAAGATTAGGTAGCTAAGTAAATAGGAAGCTTCTAGGTATGTTGGCTGACTTTAATGAATTGTGAGCATGTGCTAATTGTTAGGCGCAACATGGATGTGGTTTTGTGGTCCAGAAAATATCATGTTGAAGGTCTGCACTGCTTAGTGGTTGCAGACTATGTTTGAAGGTGATTCAAAAACAAATCTGCACCCCCCAAAAAGGAAAGGTTATAAACAGTGTAGACCTCACCAACTGGCATCACCGGACTCTGGGGAAGAGATAATCTTGAACCTCTTCTAATTACTGTTATAGACACAGACCAGGAATACCACTGCACATTGCCTCAGATCACCTCCAGACATTTCACAATTATTTTGCTGAAGAGCAAACCATAAGTTAACTATATCACAACTGGGAAGCTTTATGAACAAAATCAGTAAATTTTGTATTCACCAAAAAAACTTCAAATAGCAGATGGTAAGCGTAGTTGTGAAGGAGGTAATAAACATGATCTTCTGGGAAATCTTTCTGACCCCAAAAGCAAGAGCCGAAGACACTCATCTTGAAACTTTGGCTGCACAATACTTTTGAAGATGAAGGTTTTGCTTTTGTGGATCTTGAAGGCATTGGGACCTAATTCTGCTGGGCCAATGAGCTGCACTGACAGAGGGGGCTCCAGCTCATGGGCAGGGCAGGTTACCGTCTTTGGTTGGAGTAGATGGATGATACAAAATGACTTTACTAACTGAAGGCTTTGTGTTGACAAATGTAATATGGACCTAAGCTATGTATACCCCATTAGAGCCCATGAATTGCAGAAAATTTATATAAGTGGCTGGAGGAACCAAGTAAAACGTATTAAAAACATAGGTATAAACAAGACAGCATTTTTAATTTTTGCCAAAAAATAATCTATGTATACGGCAGAACTTTCAGAAAGGTGAAGAGAAAACATTTCTCATTATGATATTGAAAATGCAGACTTAATAAACACTTCTGGTTTGAATCTGATAAAGTAAAATTAAATGTTTATGTATGTTTTATGTGCAATTGATATTTTGTTCTTTGATAAGAGTTATATTTAATTTCAGGCTAATATGAACAGATGTATTTTTTCTTTCTATTTTCAGCACAAAACCCTCCAAACATTTTAAACAGCGTTTGGTTTTGCTTATAATAGACAAATATGTATCTAAAAACTTAGAAAATGTGGTGAAACTTCAGAATTCATTTAGCAAAAATCACTTTATCTCAGTGCTTACACCATTTTCTATGAGACAAGAGAACAGGAACTTTATTCCCATTCAACAAGAGGGAGATTTGAGCTTTCCTTCCGCACCTCATGGGTGATACATATATATATAAATATATATATGCCTAAAAGTTAAAGAAATCAGACTACTTTATGGTTTGGGTATGACATTTAAATTCTACGTACTTTTACATGCATCAAAACTAGTGTCTTTAGGTGACTTAACAATTCAAGGTAAAAAAGAGTTCAGACCTACTTGTATCATATAAAGATAATGAAGAGGATTTCCTATTAGTAATCCAAAAGGGTGTTGAACAACAAAAAAAAGTGATTAATATTCTGAAATCCAAAGTATTGGATAACCAGCCTTAAGAATTTCTATGAGCAGCTGGAGAAATCTTCAACACAGTGATGGTAATTCTGAATGAGTCCTAACATATAATAAATGCTATAGAAGGTAACGAGACAATATTACTTTTCAGACCCCTTTGCCTGCTGCTACTCTTATGCAAAACATTGCAAAGCTGACATAGGATGGTTCTCCTCTGATTTCTCATGAACTAGTACCAGAGGAATAATTGCAAGTATTTTGTTAACAGTCCAGAAGTCAGAATAACATTACTCCTGGAAGAAATTGTGGATAAGTCAGTGGTAAAAAAAAAAAAAAAAAAAAAAAGAGAACACTGTGGAGGTAGAAAAGAATGCTTAATAAACTAAGTTATTAAAAATTGGATACTTTAATACAATCCAATCCTTACTTGCATTTCTAGAAGTGAAGATGAAAACCAAAAACCACAGAACAGAATGACTGAAAAGATTGGCTGAAACAACAGAAGATTCATACTAGATAAGCAGCCAAACAATGTCTCAGAATGGGGTGTTGTAGAAAATCCCCAGCATGATGTAGAAAATCACCAAAATGATTGCTGAATGATCACTGAGGGAGCAGGAGACTTGATCTTCCTGTTATAACTTGGGGGGGACAATTCTGGAGCCTTGCCTCAACTCTGCAGTCCTCATTTTTGGAAAGACTCAATGGAGCTACTGGAAAGGGTAGAGACAGGAAATACAGGAATGTTTCAAAAATGGGAAAAATGCCTCCTGTTGAGAGATTTGGATCTTTCTGTTTATGAAGCAGAAGATTGAGAGGTGACTTGCTTATGGCAAATATGCTTCTCAGGCAGAAAATAATGGATATGAAAGGACTCTGTAATCTAGTGGAGGAAGGAATAATAAGAACCAAAGGCTGGAGCCTGAAGCCAGATGAATTCAAATTGGAAATAAGGCACACATTTTTAATGCTGATAGCTATTAGCTATCAGAACACATTATAGAGGGAAGTGGTGGATTTTCCATCTTCTGAGATCTTCAAATCAAGATTAGATAACTCTCAGGAAGATATACTTTAGCTGCAGAGAAACTATTTGGCTCAAGGTAGGGATAACTGTGTGAAAGATAAGTGCCTGTGATCAAGAAGAAAGTAGATTAGATGATCTAAGAGTTCCTCATTGCTTCTTGCACTATGAAAATTTGAAAACCCGCAGTATGTAGCTGGGAGTTAATCTGAGTCTTCCACCCCAGATTTAATCCAATCAGATTACTGGTGCATTGAAATGAAATTCATACCCCATCCCTCACTCTTTCATATTCCTTTGCAGGGTTTACCCAGAGGGAAGACAGATTTATTGCTGTTTGCTTTCTTTCAGTATGCTGCTAAGGCAATGCTGCCCCATGTTGGAAAAATTAATGGAAAAGGTCTGTAACCACTGCTTAGACTTTCATTCACGCTCCATTTCCAGAGGAGCTCAAAAGAGATAGCAATGTCTCTGGCATGTACTTCTAGGATTATGGCATGGCAAAATCCGGGAAAGTTGTGTTGACTATAATACCTATTAACTTCATTAATTATATGGCATTATATTTGCAATCTTCACTCCCAAGCCACTACAATTACTGGAATATCCTTGCTCCATATGTGAGCAAAGGCATCAAAGAGAACAGTTTTGTAATTTGTGGCATCCAAAGATAGGTACAAAGAAGTTGGAAATTCATTATTATGTTAAGTGACATCCTTTGTTAAAAGGTGTTGTGTAGTCCAGGTAGGAAAAAAAACAGGAGAATATTTTCTCTGATCTTGGCCTCCTATAGCAGGCAACTGGTGTAAATAATTTGGTTACAGGGCTTGTATTTCAAAAGATCACAGACTAGTGATGACACTAACAAGAAAAGTAGGCAGTCAGTACTTCAGAATAGTTTTGGTAATATGGCATGCATTTATTTATCTCAGATTTTGGCTTGAAATTTCTGGCATAAAAAAGTTTCTGGCCTTTTTTTTGATGGTGAGAGGAATAGAAAAAGGATGTGCAAGGCAATGTAGGTAGGAAAAAATGAAGATAAAATTGGTTTAACAGGGAAAAAAAGGAGAAGAAAAAGTCATCATATATTTGGAAACAAATAAAATGAACAGGTGAAATTATGGTGCAAAGGGACAAGTTTATGAATAACAGTTCTATGGACTCTTAAGGCATAAGTAGTTTTATTCAACTTGAGCTGTCAGTGTCTGAAGTTGTCACCATAGATTTCCTCTAATGCCAGTGGAGAGAAAGAGATGCTTTTAAAACATGATTCAGCTGACCTATTTTAGCCATCTACTTCGGGATGAGATGAATCATACCCTAAAAGTGCCTATTTCTCTCTATTGATTATGAAAAGGGTCCAGAGTGACAAATTCAGATGTAGATGTCTCAGTTATAGATTTTTGTACTTTGTTGGATGAATCCCACTATTAGAGCCTATAGATCCTGACATATCTTGACTTTTTTCCATAATTTCTTATTGAAAAAACAGCTAGTATGGAAGAATAGAGGAGATACACATACATTCGTATCAGGTGCAATTTACTGTAGAATGGCTGAAAAATTGACATTATGTGTGTGAAATGTTGACAATTTGATGAAAAAAATCAACACCCAAAATATTTCACTTGAGAAAGAAAATATTTCTCTTTGGAAATACTGACATGTAGCCTCATGTCAATGACAGGTCAGTCCTTCAGGCTTCCAACCTTCACTCCAGGACACTTCTACCTGGTCTACATATTCCAGGATTCATCCTGATTCCTTCCATTGGTGATCCTGGCTATGGTGCTTGGAATCCTCATTCCAGTGACACCTTGCAAGAGATGAACCCAGCTAAGCAGCCAGAGTCAGGCTGGAGAGACTGGAAGCATGAAGTAGTGAATTTACAAGTCCTGCAAGATGACACACTTTTAAATGAAGTATATAGAGTTTTGATACAATCATAGCAAATTAATGTTTTCAACATGCACATGGCATTTTTAAAAAAGAAATAAATTAGTTAGGAATCAACATCCTGACTTCTCAACACCCAGACTGTTTATGCAGCCTTCAAAGAAAGCTGAATTGTTGTTGCATGCTTATTCCTTATTTTGCTACTGTATTTCAATGCTCTTTATAATACTCCAAGTCCTCTTTGACAGATTTATGATGATATTTTAGATTTCTGTGTTCCTTTTCCCTTTCTGTTTCCCTTTTCTTATCCCTTTCCATATCCATTCGTTTTTGTTTTTTTTTTTTACTTCTTGTTTCAGCCTTTTCTTGTCTCCCTTTCTCTCTTGTTGAGGAACTGTGGATGGTGCTAATAAGCTTACTACAACTTTTACCAAAGTGTAGTTAGTAAAGATTACTTTCCAGTGTGGTTCCAGCACAGAAAATCACAAACAAATTAGATCTGTTCTGCAGGTTATCAAATCAAATTTAAGTGCAAAGATATGCGTAAGTTAAGTTCAGAAATATCTTTGAAGATAAATCTTATGCATAATTTTTCTAGAGATAACATCATGTTCAACTTACATTGCATTACTCATGTGCACAAAATAGTAACCTTCGTGAATGGTTTAAACAAGTTTTGCTCTTCAAGAAGCCAGAGATTATGACTCTTGATTCCAGCTGGGGGGAATTGAAAAGTAGAAAATAAGTAGAAAATTTTAGTGTTTCCTTTAAATGAAAATCTCAGTTTTAAAAAGAAGAGCAAAGGCTGAACAACCTCTGAGGTTCTGAGCTTCCTTCAGAGACCTCTGCTAATGTATCATGATTTGTCAATGAAACTAAGGTGGATGGAGAAAGGCTACTCTTAGTTTTATTTGGAGTTTAAATTCAAATGCTTATAACAGTATATTATATGATGCAAATAAAAAATAGACTTTAATGATACACGTTGCACACAACCAAAAGCTCTAATGACATAGTCAAGAACTCAAAAAAAAATTGCCTTTTAAATATGCATAGCGTTTTGCATTTGATTATGTATTCACATATTATTTATTTTTACAGATGTCACCTTGCATTTTCCCAAACCTTGATGCCCTCTAAATTCCAATCTGCCACAGCCTTCTCAGTTCAATGTCTTCCTCATACGTGGTCCTTTAACTCATCTCCATTTTCACTCATTGTAGTGAAATCCTTTGTCAATTCAGCATGAGATCCACTGCTCACAGTAACAGCCTCATCTTAGAATTTTTACTTGGGCTTCGGCATCCTTAAGCTGTCCTGATCTCTGTTCTACCCATTAAGATCCCCAGTTGGCTTTTTTTTACACCTTTTCTGCGCTGGCTTTATTGGCTATGCCTGTTGCCTGACTCCCTACCTCGGAGGGTGAGGGCTTCCTATTTCTTAAATACCCACTCCAGTTCCCAGCTTAGTGGGAAGGGGGTGTGTGTGGTATGTTGAGGGAATGATTATCCTCCTATTGTATCATCACATCCAGAAACTATGTCTGGTTTTAGGAACACAAAGCAAGAAATAAATAAATGACATAAATTACATAAATGTAATCCAGGGACTAACAGCACATTTCCCATAAAGAATGAGCATCTTTGGCAGCTGGGTTTTGTTCAGACTGGACTGGTGGCTGCAGGGGGACCTCAGAACCAACTTTCAACATTTATGAGTAGACTACTCAGATGGCAGAGATAATTCTGTCACTGAGGTGCATGGCTAGAGAACAAGAGATAATGGACTTAGATGGAAAGGGAGGTGTTCTGACTGGATGTAAGAAGAAAGGTTTTTAACTGAAGAAAATAAAGTACTAGAGTGGATTTCCCAGGGAGATCATCATGGAATCCACTCTTAGAGGTTTTCAAGACCTGGCAGAACAGAGTACTGAGCAACCTGGCTTCTGAATTTGATGTTGAATTTTTTCTTAGTAGAAGGTTGAACCAGACACCTCCTGAAGACTCTTTAAAACTACACAGGCCTGTAATCCTGTGAAACCTCTGTTGAAAATATTTTCCTAGAAGTTCTTCACTTGTCCAGTTTGGAATGGGTTTAGATTTATATCAATCCTATGGATCCTTTAAAAACTTTGCTCTCAAGAACAGAATGCGTGGAATTCTTCAACAGAAAGACTACTAGAATTTTTTCAATGTATACAAAACAAGATTATCTCCCTGGACTCTTTGTTGGATACTACTGAGTCTAAAACATCTGAAGAAAGAAAAATGAAGTCTGAAGCAAGGTGAATGTAAAATAGATTTCTGAGTCTTGGACTCTTGCTGGTTGACCAATAGTGCTACCAATGTTGCTAATCCATCATGACTACAGTGAAAACTCAGCTTCCCATACCACCAGCAAAACATCACATGTTAAAACCAGGCAATTTGCCAGATACAAGTTCGTAGCGGGAATACTTCGGTTTGGCAAGTAAAGAGGTAAACCAGAATATAGTCCATTTTATCATCTGTTCTTAATGCACTATATTGTTTTTAAATTGAGTTGTATGGAATTAATAATTCAGTGTATTGGCCAGTTGCAAAAATTGTGCCTGATATCAGCTGTAAACTTTTAACAGTTTTTCTCCCCTCTCCCCATGCCCCTCACCCCCTTCTTACAAAATTTATTTCTGACCTGCCGTGAGGTTTTCCTCTGAGATTCCTGTAGTTCCATATATATCTGACTTAGCTAAGAGACAATTGCTCACAAAATTATTCAAAAATGAAAAGAATGCTGCATCTACAAGCACAGGACACAACACAAAGAGAATAAGGTATATTTTGTCATATTTTATGGTGAAGAAAGTGGAAGATGAAGCAATGTTTATTGCTCTTAAACTGGGAAGCTAGGAGTTTCTTGTAGAAAAAATGCCAAATTAAAAATTGGGCTGCAGAGAAAATTAAACTGTAACATGATGGGAAGTATCTCAAAAATGGAATATACAGAGAAAAAAAAAGCTGAAATATAATAGATTATAAATAAAAATAAATAAAAAAGAGTTTTTCAAGTCCATCAGTATACATACTTGTCTGCTTCTTTTATCAGTGTTATCTGACTGGTTTTCAGTGTTGATTAAACTCATAAATGATAAGTGAACTTTATATGTGGAAGATCCTTTGGGACTTAAGGAACTATGTGCACTCTAAGCCTGACAGCTGATGTCAACATTTGCATTCCATATTTTCTAAACAAGCCAAGAAAAAGACAACCTGCTTGTAAGGTGCTCAGAATGGGCAGACTTACAGCAGAAGTCAGATAGACCTACAGATTTATGTGCACCAATTTTCAGGTCTGGAATAGGAAATAGACTTTCATGCATTAAAAGGGGCAAGCTAAAATGGCTATAAAGTCCTGAAAAGAGGAAATAAAATTCCTCTTCCAAAAAATGAGGAAATGAAATTCCAATGAAAACTGGTAAAACTACCTTCAGAATATCTGCAGAATTTTTGCAAGCTTCAGGATACCACATTGCCTCTCCTGTAAGTATTCACTTGAAAGGCACAAAGACTTAATCAGAAAACTATGTTTCTGGTCATTTTATTCCATTTTTATTAGGTATGTGATGACCTCTCATAGATTTTTTTTTGTTTTGACTATAAGTCAGCAGTATTCTCTTTATCCACACCAATATCTTGTACATTTGTGATTCACCTCACTTGAGCTTGAAGGGTTGTTTCAGGGTAGCAGCTTCCCCAGCCCTTCCTCACTGGATATTTCCAGGTGGATATTGACATTAGTTCTTGCAGGCCAGGAGTTTGGGGACAGATGTAAGTAAGTGATGGCAGGCTTTGCCCTGAGTGAATTCTGTTCATGTAACCATCTGCACCACTGCAGCCAGACCACTGTTTCCTGAGGCCTGGATAAAAATATTTCCTCTACCACAACCACCCTAGGGGAATAAAAAACCCAGCAAAACAAAACTGAACTTTCCATACAGACCTTTTATTTTAAACAGCCAACGTTAAATTTCTGCCAAACTTCGAAGGTGTTTTTGATTATGTAGCTTTCAACTACCATGGAATTAATATAGAAAAACTTGTGTTCTTCAGGGAGCCCTGTCATACATCTGCAAAATAAGGTTCTTTTTATGTACCTACACATTAACATTGACATCCACTCCCTCATTTAATTAGCAACATTTGAATGTCGTTTCCTTTCATGTAGTAATTGTATTTTTTATTCCTAAAATGATATCTTGTTTTGTAGAGAGATAAAATTGGAAAATGTCAAGATTTGTACAGAAAAAAACTCCAGTAACAATAAAAGGTTTCTTTTTACCTTGTGGTTGTTGAAATCTAAATCTAGCCTTTTCTAGTAAGTTTTGAAAAAAAATCTGATATGGGAAATGAGCTTCTAGATTTTGACTTGAGGGAAGGACTTTCTAAATTATTTGTTTCTTTCTTTCAGTGAGTTCAAAGCTAACATGCTGGGTCTGGGTACTCTCATCTCTTTAGGACCCTGATAGCAACTATAAATAGTTGTGGTTTTTAATGTAGGTGCACATACTGGAGAATCTAGAGCATGTATTACATGTCCACCAAAGAGTTCAATTCCGAAGAAAGAGAAGCTAAAACTGCATTAGTAATGTTTCACTTTAACAGCCAGATAAAAGATATATGGTGGAGGAACGCAATCCAGCGTTCACTACCTACTTGAATTTCTTTAATAATGCCAATGACCTCATGAATATTAAAATGAGTCCTGGGTTATGTGTCCTTATGTAAGCTATTCCTCTTGTATCTGTTAAATGGTGTCCATGCAGTTATTAAAAAGAAGAAAAGAGGGGAAAGTGAGGTTAGATCACAGGGGAAAGGTCATCCTCTTGGGAGGGGTCTCAGTACTCTTTGTTCAGTACTTCATCTAAAGAATGAGGAGATATTGTGTAAATAGTTTGGGGTTTTTAAAATCAGAATTTAAGTTTGTGAAAGGCAATCCTTTCATTTATGAAACATAAGTGTGCACAGTAAGGTAATATTGTAGTGATTTTTTGTTGCTTTTTATTTTACTGAAAAATTTCTTCAAATTAAATACTTTAATAGAGAGGTGATAATTATTGTCTCGTGATAAGCCTAGTCCTTTTGTAGTATTTTTTCTTGTAATTAAAATATTTATATAATTGTCATAGTAAGTCAACTGGTGTACTTTGCTGCTGTAAGAAAAAGAAATGTTTGTGTAGATTTGAGATAAGGTACTTGGACATTTCTGCAAAAAATCCTAGCAAAAAGAAATAATTTCTTCTGAACACTTTTTTCTTTAATTGGTGAAATTATTTAATTAACAACCTTAGTTTTGTGTGAGATTTCCTAAAAGTGGAATTTCTAAGAGTCATAACTAACTTTGAAGAATACTCTTTCGAGGAAATTTGGAAATGTATCAGGAAAAAAAGGCTTGTAACAGACATTTTTAACCAGTTTTATGCATCCAAATGAAGAAATACAAGTTCTGAATGGTTGTATGTGCAATATCAAAATGCATGTTATGCTGGAGGTTCATTTCCCTTTCAAATTCTGGCACTTCTTCTAGCATATATTACCTTTCTCTCTCTCACCAGTTCCCAAATTCATTTGCCTTGAAAAGAAGATATTTTGCACTGTTTCCAGAAGAAAAGCAGTTTTGATCAATTAGGTCAGAAGTGGCTTCTGTATTTTTGAAACAAAACCTGAGGAAAAAAATTAAATGCATCTTACCAGTACTAGTTTATCCCTTTAATATCTCCATTAATATTAAATAAATCCTGCAAATACAGTGTCTTGGTTATGGAATATATATTAATTGGGTGTGGGTCAGGAATAAAATCCAGGAACTCACTTTTAATATTTCTTAAATCAAAAGCTTCTTGTTCTGAACAGCTAACCCATTTAGATTTTCCTTCCGCCTCTCCCTTCCAAAAGCGAGCTCCTTCAGCTGACTGCTGCTGCACTCCAGCGCTGTCTGCATAGGTTACAAGCAGTGAAATGCATTACAGCCATCCTCATTTATACCTGTCAAGGTGTCAATGTTACTTCCACAAATGGCTGAAAAAGTACACAGTTTTTCTTAATGTTCAGAGCCAAATTTACTACCAAGCACCTCTGTAATCTGCAATGATATGCTGAGGATTTTTTTGGGCATCTGACCCAAAGTACCCTTCAAAAGCAAAAGAAAATCCTAACATGTGAGGTCTTTTTCTGATCCAGTAAGTTTCCATCTAGATCACAAACATCTAACTGAAAATAGTTATATAAATGCAAGCAAAATCCTTTAATTTTATTGAGGATTTTTATTATACGTAATTCCTAGTTCCTTTGGTTGCAGTGTGTGTTTCAGACATAGCTGGGCAATAACAGTCTATTTACTGATAAAGTGGGAAGCATGTAACATTTGAAGACAAACCTCCTAAAAGCCCAAAACTTCAAATAAGTTTTCTTAAATGTCCTCCCATTAATAGACCTACTAAAATCAATGAAACTACTCATGTGCATAAATTTCAGATTATGAAAAAGTCCTTGAAGACAGGAGATTTAGCTCTTAATTATTTTAGGTCACTGAAGGAAATGGAGGCCACAGTGTCTCCCAGAACAGGTGACAAATCTGCTTAGAAAAGTAATGTGGAAGTGGCATAAGGAAAAGGTGTATAAAACAGGCTTGACCAGGAATACATAAGCACACTGATGCTGCCATAGACAATTCAGCTGAGAAATGGTTGATCTAGGTAATTATGTTGCAAAATCTTTAGAGGAGACATCCCATGCAAATTTTAGAAGATACAGATTAAGGACTCAAGGTGGCTGCTGGATGCATAATTCACTCCAAATAATTTGTTAGACAAACCTCATTTCCTTTTTCTATTTGTAAATTGTACAAGAGCTGTTTGTGACTTAGATTTTTTATTCAGAGTTATTCCCTGAATGAAGGTGTAACATTTATGAGAACTTCATTGCAAGTGCTTGATATTCAAGTTTTGGCATTCTATATTGTTATGTTGGTTAATATGAGCAGAACACATTGCATGTTGTGTTTCCCTGAGTGCAAGCAACTCAAAGTCAGATTTTCTATTCTATATCATCATGTTTCAGAATTCAAAAATCCCTTTCTATTCCCATTTTCAGTAACCACAAGACATCTCACATACATTCTGGCTAAAGGCACATTTTTTCAAAATTAAAACATTATTTTTATGGAATTATTTTGTTCTATTATGTCCTTATTTATGTCCTACAATGTCTCTATTTCTCAGCTACAACAAGAAGGTTTATTATTTAAAAAACGAAACTAATGGGGATAATTTTGTCCAGCTGCATAATCCCCCAGCTGGGATATTGTGGAATGTCCCATGCTTTATTCATCAGTCCTAATATATTAGGAATGAGACTTCCAGTAATTACACTGATAAAGACTTAAACTTTTAGCTGTCTAAAATCAGTTAGAGGAAATTTTTGAGAATGAAGAGATCTTGAGAGCCTTTTCTTGTATACTCATAATTTGAGGGAAATTTCTATCTTGATCCCTTTTCTGGAGAACTACCACCCACATCACAGAACAAAACTTTTCTGTGGTGCCCCTGTTGCTGGAAAATGCTATGACAAATAGAAGACAGTAAAAGCACAGGTAAAAAAAAAGACAGAGAAAACATTTTTAAACAGTTCCTAATTCTTATTTTTCTTGAGGAGAAAATAAAGAGCTAAAGAATCATGAGAGAGATATATTGAGATATTACAGTGCTCTTAACACAAGCAATATTCAGTAATTTCTTAGCCCTGGCTTGCAGTCAGTCATCCCAACCATCTGCTCAGAACTGAACTTTTTCTTCTTCTTCAATGTAGTTGAACTGTATCAACAGAAACAATTTTTTCAGGGAGAGTAAATGTACCGCTACGAACAGTTTGATGAAAGACTGAATCTTTGTATTCCTGGAAAGTAAGTCTTCCTGTAACAAGCTAATGTTTGAACACGTCAAAGCAAGCTTTTTAGAAAAGGAGACAAGAGCACTTGAATGATTCCTGCAAAGTGGTAACTGGCTAACTGGCCTAAAAACAAATGTTGTGTACGGCAATTTATGCTGTGAGTTACACTTTACTCATAATTTAAAAGATCTTTACCATGACTCAGTACATTGGGTTTGACTCCCACTCTCATTTGTAAGAATTGGGTCTGAAATAGACCCACTGTGCAAGCAAAGATTTTATTCCTATGGGCAATGTTATTGGCATAGGCAGCTGTAAAATAATGGTCAGATCCGTAGTAGGAGTGGCTCATAACGTAATGTCAGTCTGAGATGGGCTGTTTATTCATGGGTTTAATTTTAACTATGCTGTTAAATGCTATGCTGCAGAAGCTTTAATGTTTAAGCAACTATATTGATCTAAAAGTACTGTTATTGATAAAAATTCTTTGCTTTCAGAACTGGGGAATAACACACTGCCAGAAAGCCTTTATTGCTAGCATAAGTTACAGCTGTGCTAGAGGGGATAGCTACACTAACCTAGTGTCACTATCTCGGCATGTGGCCTGTTCAAAGTCATTGTTTACGTGGACTTTCTACCATATGGAGTTATCAACATTTTCTTACAGAAATCTCAGCACTGCTTTTTACTTCCAGAGTGAGAATATAGCCAGACAGACTTTGTTTTCTCTTTTTCTCCTTTGAAAAGATATAAAAAAAAGAGAAAGAAAAAGAGAAAAAAAAGATTAAAAAAAAAGAAAAACAAAACAAAAAAGAAAAGAAAAAGAGTTCTCTCTTTCCCTAGTAATCCTCCTCCACTAGAAATGTATATATACATATACATATATATACAGAATGCTATAAATATTTACATGTTTAAGTACAGACATTTATAATTACATTGTTAATTCTCATATTTTGGGTATCCTACTCCTCACTCTAAAATGCCTTACTTAGACTGACTGTGCTGGCAATGTCTTTTCACTCTGGGAAGAGGAATAACTCCTTCTCTGAGAGGTGCCCTATGGGTGTCACTGGGGCTGGACCCTGCTCTGCACACAGCGAATGCCTGGGCGGAAAATGCTTCTTTAGATCCCGTGAGCCCAAACACACGGGGCATTCTTAGGTGGTGTTAATATGTAAGAAGGTGGTTAGGACCCTGCCAGGCATGTTTGGGCACGCTGCCCAAGGCCCTGGTGTGGGTTGCGTGCAGGCACAATGCGCTCTTGTCTGCTCCTGGGAATGCACTTTGAGCAAGCGAGTTAGACATACCTCTGGAAACCTGAGTAAGGCAAACTGTTCCGGTTCATGTTAGGAGGGGAAAGGAAATGAATGAAGAGTATAAATCTTCGTTAGCCTAGTGAGAGCAAAGAGCATTCTTTTATGCACAATAAAGAGTAAAGGAAATAAAAGGTAAGTAAGAATAAAAAGAAGTTTTGCTGCTCCTCCGCAGCAAAAACACTATGAAAATCCCTAGAAAGACTCAGATGTGTATAGATAAACAAAGGTACTTCAGAAGTCTTTCTGAGTGTGTGCGCAATAATAAAACAATGTATTCTGAGAAAAATATCAGTATACTTAACCTGAATTCTGCCCCCAAAACTGACAAATATTGTTCTGTTAAAGATCTAATTTGAAGAGTATTTCCTTGGTCCATTCTGGGCCTCTGAAGTCTTCCACATTTACTGCTGAAGGAAAAGAAGCCTTAAAAACTTAAGCTGCTTCTCCCCGAATCTGAGTTTCAAAAGAGTAATACTGTAGCGGTTCCAACACAAAACAGAATCCCAAGGCTTTCATGCCAGCAAGCCTAGAAGTAGCTCGTCCTGCAAAGTCAGAGGGTTGGAATTCAAAAGTGGCTGCATTCCCTCCCGCCTGCCTCCCAGATGGGTTTGGAATGCGTGCATATCCCAGTTCTGGAACATCACCTGTCTAGGTTTCTGAAACGAGGTTTCATTCCAGTTCATAGTAGATTGCTGAATATTTGATTTTATAGTCAAGGTGGATGAGATACCTCATCAAAATACACAAGTCCATGCAAATAAGAAAATTTGTTTTGACATGATTATATTCTAGCCTCTTTGCTGTTTTCATACATCATTGATTAGCTACATACAATGAAATATTCCAAGGAAATAACACACCTATATATATATATATATATATGTAAATATATGTGTGTGTATATATATATATATATATATGCAATTCTTTAATCTCAACATACATAGTAGCAATAGTTGAGATTTTATGGAGATAAGTATCTGATGGGGCTTTGGTATTGCTGATGAAAGAATTCAGCTACTGAAACAAGTCTATCCTACAGATGATATAGCAAAATTACTCCAATGGCTACAGGCACATTGGTGGCACTAGGACAAAGATTCAGAGCAGGAAAAGCCACATACAAATATATATGAAGATGGGAAGCATATGTGGCTGTATGGAAACTTAAAGCAGATGGTGGAACAACCTAAGAGTAGAAAGATCAAAGTTACAGATAAAACTAGTTAGATCAGAAAACTCCAGCAAAAAGAGTAGGAGTAATAATGGACAATATATTGAACAAGCAATAAAGACAATGCTGTCACAGAAAAGGCAAACGCTGCTCTAGGTTGTGTTAATTGGAGCATCATGTCTGATTCAAGGAAGACAGTTTTTCCACTCTGCTTGGTTCAGCTGAGCTTCATCCAGAGAGACGCATTCAGTTTGGACTATCACATTTTTCAAAGGATGCAGACAAATTAAAAGTACTTAAGAGAAAGACATTGAAAATTATAAAATATTTTAAAAACAAGGCCCAGAAGGAAGCTTAAGAGGTTGTAATGTGTTCAGGCTAGAGAAGGGAAACCAAAAGGAAGACAAAATCGCTCTTGATAATTACATAAAAGGGCATTATTAATTGGAAAGGGACCAATTGTTCTCATTAGCCAATGGGACAAAACAAAAAGCAATGGATTTCAGCTGCAACATAGATAATAGGGTTAAATATCAGGAAAATCCTTATGGCTGTAGGAAGAGTAAGGACATGGAGAAAACCATCAAGAAGTTTTGCAGAATCAGCTTCATGGCAGCTTTAAGGCCAGACTTCCTGTTCATCTATCAGTAATATTTTAAGTTTAATAAAATCACTCTTGACACGATGCATTAGGAAAAAAGAAAAAAAGACTGGGCTGAATGACCTGCATGGGGTATGTTTGCTGGTAAATAGCACTGTGATTCTCTGACCCTGTGTGGTACAATGAGAGGCTTATTTGCTACTGTTATTTTTTTCCCCCATCTGTAATTCCTGTCTTCATCTGAAAGGGAAACTGCAGAGATGCATTTTCCAGGCTTTAATTAATACAGATATGCATCCAACTTGTGCATTTAGCGAGGTGACTGCATTTCCCATCCTCAGAGCAGCCAGTGACTGGTGTGCACTGAGGTGTCAGCTGGAAACAGATGTTTTCATACCTTCCAGACACAGGGTGACTCGTGGGTCTAAGTAGTGACTGGTTGTGCCTGACACCTTTCTGCAGCATGCTGCAGCCAAGGGCAAGGTTTGTCTTTAAAGCCCTTTCAAGCCTTCACCTCCATACTTTCCATTAACTTGTAAAAGCATAGTCTATACCCTAAGCATACACTTTCTTTTCATGGAGCATAGCAAATGCTAAAGAAAATTTCTTTCAGGAACACAAAGCCTCTAACCCTACACTATCTGCCGGATCAACACCCTTTCTGTAGCTTTGGCAGTTAAAATATCAATATCTGCAAAATGAGGACTACTATCAAAATCCAGGATAAACGTCATTTATATTAATGACAAACTTTGTAAATTACTCTAAGCAATTCCCACGTACAAATGCAAATCAGATTAATATTCAAGCCAAAATTCAGAGGTACAAATATACAATTAACAGAAAGGGAAAGGGGGTATGTTTTTCTTTTTGTTATCTACTGCAATAAAATACCAAGTGTCCTCAAACCACTGCTTAATGACATAGACTGGAAATGAAGTAGCTGGATGAACCCCCTATATGGACGTGTTCTGCCAACTACCATGCCAGTGCCAGCAATAAATTCCCAGACTAAACAGTTTAAATTTGGCATTCTCATTTGTGATGCCGTACTTTGCTACGCTCACAAGATTGATTCTCTGAATTCAAAGTATTCTAGCAAATTAATTATTAGAAATATGAAATTTTTGGCTGACAAACATATGTCTATAATGAATTAATCTGATATTTGAACAAAACACTCTTCTTATAAAGAGAAATTTGTGGTGGTTTGAACAATAATAGCTACAGTTAGGGTCAGTCAGATTTCCACTCTAATTTGTACTTTCAGGAGACTAAATCATCCAAAGCTGACTGGAGTCTGACAACCAGCTTTCAGATGAGATGGTTATTTTAGTAACCAATTGAAATAATTTTTTCGGTATCAAATCTTTTTGATTTTCTTATTAAATTTTACCTGTTATAAAAAGGAAAAAGAAAATATTACTCTTTTGTAGATAAAATGGTTTTTAATTAAAATTAATTTATCCAAAGGTAAGCTCAGAGTAGTTTAGGTATTCTAAGAAGAAAAATGGAAGAAGTATGAATGCTTAAAAATGAACTACAAAACAAAACAAACCAAACAGAATAAGCTTCACAAGCATTTTGAAATGTGGACTTAATATGCATGTGCAGCAGCTGGATTGACACAATGGACCCTAACGGCTCCTTCAGGTTCCTTTCATACTGTATTATTCACTCTGCAGTTAGACTACCAAAGAAAAAAATTTTGGGAAAAGCCTATATTTTTGCAAACAGCTGCATTTAAACAATGACACAAGTGATGTTATCATATGGCTGCAACAATAGAAAAGTGCTCTTGTTTAATAGAAGTATTTAGTATCTGGATATAAGGTCGTCCATGGATAGCATGGGATGCAAGTCAGAGCACTCTCTGGTCCAGGATTATGAAACATTTAGATGACAGATTCCATAACCAAACATAATGTAGCCTTGCCCTTTATTTCCTCACCTGCCAGCTTCCAAAGATCATTCAACTTTAAAAAATGTTGCTTACATAACTAAGCTCATTTTCTGTTAGAAATAAAGATGTTTTGGATTTATTGATCAATTTTATCTGATTTATGAAAAAGAGTTTTGTCCACTCTTTACTACTACAAGTGATTGTACTGTACTGGGAACACTGAGCTAATGCCCTCGAGGAAGACCATGTGACTGCAATTATTTATGAATTAACATGTCACAGATTTGAAGCTCTGAGACAAACACATTTCCCAGCTGCACATTTGTGACTTCTGAGTTTGTAAATGAAAAAGATGAAATAATGACTTGCTGTTCCTCTCTATTCCTCTCATATACTGGCTAGTTTTTTTGTTAGATATTTAAAGACAGGCACAAATTTTTACGTAGATATTTATCATTCACAGAGAATATAAATTAAACATGTAATTACTTTATGAGCTATGACAATAAATAATTAATAAATACTGGATTTCTCTACAAGGGATGTTATCATTGTTTTTAATACATATTTTGCCTTTAGAGATATAGAAATAATTTCTGAAAGTTAAGGTTGCTTAAAGACAGCACAGTACAGGAGTAAAGCCCTGGAAAAAAAAAAAGAATGAACTGCTTTATAAAGCACAGTTATATGTGCTTGGTCAATGCTTTAACTTAATTTGTGCTCTATGAACCAAACAATAATTTGGCTGATATTATTAGATACATACTTGTTTGGTTTGTCCTGAAAACTTAAAAGTCAAGCTGAAATCAAAGTCATATGTCTTAATCGATAGCACAAACATAAAGGCAAGAAATAGCTGTAGAATACATATGGTTTTGCTGTCAAATATAAACAAGTGTAGCTGATACACATACATACATATATTTGTTAGCTGACTATGTAAATTGAGATGAAAGCCCATTTTCAAGCATGACCTGTGATAAACAAATGTATATAAATAAAGAATAACTCAAGATAACTCTAGAATAACATCAATTAAAACAATTACAACAACTTCTAGTCATCATGAAGTATTGTTTCAGTTCCATCTTAAAACAGGAAAAGCTCTCAATTGTTCTTAAATCAACTGGTAACTGATTCCACATTTGTGGAGCCTTGAAACAAAAAGCTTTTTATCCCTAGTTTGTATTCATTCTAGGGCATGGTAGTTCCACAGCATGAATAGAGTGTAATGTATAAGCTGCTCTAAGAGAAAGCAACAGGTTGAAATAATGGACACTGATAGACACAGTACTCTAATTGCTATTTTACATCCATATTTTAAAAGTGAGATTTTACATGAGAAGCAAAAGTCATATCTAGAGCTGACACGATTGGCAAGTTGAATGCGCAATTCAGATCTATGACATTTTACATAGCACTGGATAATATGTCAGATATACATGAGTAAGTACATAAAAAACCCCAAAAATATAAGTCAATATAATATATAAAAACAGATTTGGAATCTCATGATCAGCATGAACTATTAAGTAGAATATTAAAACTGTCTCTTCATGCTCCCTTGAAGACAGCAGGGTATAGAGGAACTTAAAACAGTTATATGCATGTACATATACAATTTATTTACTTGTCTCCCTTAAACATATAGATAAACCATAGCATTTTTTTTTTCTGTCCTTCAAACCCATTTGTTTTCCAGGTATTGATTTCCATGTTTTCCCTAGATAAGTGCCCAAGAGTTTGGAGAACTGCTAGGATTATGACATCAAAAGGGACAAAAGATTGGAAGATGGTTAATGATAGGAGGGTGGGATATTTGAATCATACTGTTTAATTTTTTTTTCTCATAAGCAATTACAGGACTTAAATTCTTGACAAATACATGAGAAAAAGAGAGTCAACGCTTTGAGAAAGAGCTCTGAATACTGCCAGTTGTAAAGTTCCCTAAAAAGTCTTCATTAAAAGGGGGGAGGGTATCATGATTTGATAGTGCTAAAATTAAAAAGAAAAAACAAAGATATAAGTGAGAAATCTCAGTGGCTGTTGTTTCTTTATAAATCACAATAAAGGACGATAAAGGACACATAAAAGGACACATTAAAAAGAAGTACTTTTTATCCTTCTCTCATCTTTTATAAAGGTCACATTCAGGGGGTTTCTGTGCTTCCACTAAACCCCCAAAAAAGAATACTCTGAGAATAGAAAAAAGAAGGGTGGCATGACTAGAAAGGCGAGATGTCTGTGTGAGAAAGACTTTTTGGAAAAGAGCCTGTCGCCCACAAAGTACTGCAGCTTGAAGTACTCAAAGTTGCATCTGAGGCAAGCCATGGCTCCTGCAGACAGACAGACAGAAGGGGAGGCCAATCTCATACCCCAAATGGTCGGCACTGTTGGTACCCATCCCTGGGGCGGGCAGGATACTGCCTGCTCACCCTTTCACAAGCCTGTCTTGGCCAGGGCACTGTCACAATTTGTTATAACTCAACACCAGCCACTTCCCTTGTATCACCTGAGGCACAGCACAAAAATAATACTTTTCCAGAGAGAGAACTGCTGGGATGTGAGGAAGAATGTCTATGTTTGTGGATTTATGACCCTGGAGACTGCAAACCTGCTGGACCACAGCCTTGCAAATGGAGTAAGAGGACAGTAGGTCACATTGAATACTTTTGCAGAGATAGCTCACTTTCCAAGAACTCTGAGCCCTACCTCCCATGCTGCTGTCTGCGACAATGCCCTTTTATTCTGGTTTCTTACTATGGATGAGGATTTTGAAATCTAACGCCGTGCCTGTCCAAGAGGTGAACTATGCTATTTCTAATTTCTCAGCACCTGCAAAGGTAGAGAGTGAACCTGTCCTGGAAGGCACAATTTGGTCAGTCCAGCTGCTTGCAGTAGCTAACACAGTCCCATTTTATCCTCATTGTTACACACTTGCACAAAAATCTTGCCTCTTCCTTTGTGAATGCAGAAAAGTTTCTACAGGGAAAACCAAAACACCAAGATCAAAAGCTTGGACCCAAGGAAAGCAAAGACTGTATCCCGAATCTTGCCTTAAATATCAAGGAAATATTTATATGAGATCTGCATATCACTGTCATTCACTCTCTGATATTTAAATCTTGCACAAGGATTGACAAATATAGATAAAAGCTATATTATGTTTTGTTTTACTCCATTCTTTTGGAGTAAACAAATATGAAATATGCATGCCTTACATCATGCAGTGAACTAATAATTGCAGAAATAAAAACCATGGTCAGGTTTAGGTTTAGACACATCTTTATGAAAACCTATTGCCACAATTAGATTCTGACTAGTGGGAACCTTTGATCAGATGGAGTCATTTTCAGAATCACTGTGGGGAGTGTATCAAAAAAAAGTCTGAGTTTAGAAAGGACAGACAGGAAAGTAGGAGGTTAATATTACAGCCTAATGGAAATAGAAGGTTTTCTGTGAGTGAAATAATGATATTCAGTCTGTAAATTTTGTAGATCCATAACATCTAATCGTTGCAAGGGAGAATAATGTCTGTTAATCTGGTTATATTATACCTTAGTAGTTGGATAGCCTTTGCATCCTAAAGTCCAAAAAAACCAAAATAAAAATAAATTAAATGAAAATAAAACAATCATTTGGAGAAAAGCAACACAGTAGGGCAAAACTGGCAAAATATGGGTCGAATTTTGAGCTTAGCACACATAACCACAGTGATGTACCTTTAAACTTTGCACTTTCGTGAAGATCAACTTTTCTGAAATCAGGAGTCAAAGAAATGGTTCAGCTCAGTTGCAGCACATCACCTAATGGTTGCTAGTTTCAGAAATCTATTTTGCTATAACAAAACAACCATGTTATAACTCGCTGAAAATTAGGACAGCTCTGCAGAAAACTTGAGCTGCTGTGGTATTATAGCTTTATAACATGGCCAGTAAATAACATATCTCCAGTGGGTCTTAGAATGGCAGCCAGAAATGTTTCTGGGCTTGCTATTTTTGTTCCTTTATTGTTCATGCAGTTCCTTCCCTGGCTCTATCCTAATATTGCTGCTTGAAACCAAATGATCCTGATATTCTTTTTCTGAGTAACTCTAGTAAGTGTGAGTCCTCAATTAAACATGGTGAAGATTCATAATAGAAGGCAAAAAAGTGAGGATTCTCTGAAGTCTTAATTGCTTCTTTCTACTCACACAATAAGAAATAAGATTTTTTTTTGTTACTGAAAAACTCTGTATCTGTTTTTTTAAACAATCTTCTTCTGATACAGCAATCGCATTCCAATAAATAACCCAGAATGCACAACCAGGTAACTCTTATTTTCAGCAACATCTCTGTAACCTTGAAATTTCAGCAAAATTCTTTAGTTAAGATATTCTAAAGACAAATAATATGTCTTTTTTAAGATTCACAGCAGGAAAGGTTATGTTTGGAAGCAAATGAAATTTTAAGAAAGTGCACCTGGGCACCCCTAGCCATGAAACTAAGCCAAGAAGAATAATCTGTGACTGCGATTCAAAGGAAGGTTAAGCACCTTTCTCAGAAGAAATCACGATTTTCTGTATAAAGTGCCTAGTTTCTGTGAAAGGAGACTGAGAGATATCTACTTCCAGAAGACAAAATTACATTAGTGACTAAACCGAAGTCAGAGAAAACTAGACCTAGAAACCCAAGCAGAGTCATAGCTAGAAACAGCTGTGAGAGAATGTCTGAAACCCCACAGTTAATCTGAGAGTGGATAAGAGAGGTGTATTACTGGAAGATGTGGGAGGCAAGAGATGACTATAGGGTCTTGATGTCTTTGAGAAACGTGGGGTTTAGACAGAAAGAATCAGCCTGATGGAAGACAGCTGAGGTGGAAATAGGGTCCAAACTGGTCCCTTGGTGTTTCCTGAGTAGTCCCAGTTAGGCTGAGTCATCTGCTGCATAGAATAGGGTCCCAAGTATTTTAAAAGCTCTCCAAACTCATGGATCCTCCAGCTCTCTGCCTAATTTTAAGTGCTTGAAAGGCAAGTGAAGGTTAGGAGAATAAGAAGAGAAACAAAATTCCTACGAGTAAATTAAATTCTTTTACTAGATAAGCTAACCTTCCTTCAAGGGAAATTAATATCTCTGTGGTTACAGATGAAGTTGTGAGAAACTAAGCATCAGCACAACTTTCATATGCATGGAAGATACGTCTTGGATTGTAAAGAAGACAAATTTTACTGGGACTGTAAGTTTCTAAGAAGAAAAAATTCATGATTCTAAATCTTAGAAGAAGGCGATGTTTCTGCAACTACTTTATGGAATGAGAGTGATGACACCTTTGTGAATCTAGGGAAAGATACTTGATGGAAAGACAATGAATTAGCAAGCCAAGTGGAACAAAAGATCCATGTTCCATGATTCTATCAGAGTAGAAATCAATCAGTCAGGAAGACAAGGAGGACTAGGATTTGGGGGACTCCGAGTAGCATCTTATCTTGCTATGATGCTGACAATCAAATAATGAGACAGAGGGGCGGAAAAGAATTTGACAAAACAAAACCAAAAAACCCTGGTAAAGGGACTTACTCCTCTTGTTCATCCACTTCCAGGTAGAGGATTTTTGTTTGGTTTTGATGTTCTGTTTGTTTGTTTATTTACTGTTTGGTTTATGTGGGGGGGAGGTTAGGGGCTTTTTTCTTCTTACCTTTTTTTTTTTTTCTGTTCCTGGCTTGCTTCCATTCACATCATAGTGCATACAAAAAGGCCAAGCTTAAATAGATTATTTGACTGATATTTTTCAATTTCTCCGCCAACTAACTTGCTGTGAAAGATAATGGCCTACTTGAAAAACTGCTTTTTCAGGCCTCCGACAGGAGCTTCTGTGAAATTGAGAGAGGTCAAAAGAAGTCAGCTGCCATTTTCACTCCCATTTTTTATGGAAATGGGCAAGAGATTGGTGAAGACATTGCAAAGGCTTTAAGGCAATCACTCTTTCAATTTGTCCAATATAGTTTCAATAAGAACGGAGAAGAGAAACAATTGCCAGCAGCCCCTACTTGATTTGTTAAGACTCACTCTTGTCCACTTCAAATCACCTTTGACATTTACGAGCTCAACTTTGCAAACATCATTTGAGTATTATTATTTTATCTGATGCCTCTATTATGCCAGTGGCTAGAATACCATCATGCATAGGTATCAAGAGCACCACTGCTTCTTATGTCTCCACTTCGTGCAAAACAAGGAAGCTTTTGCTGTTGTATACACACCAAACACCTCTACTTACTAATGCATCCTGTAGGAGTTTGTTAAAATTTACATGTATATATGTGAAGTTAGTTTGGAAAAAAGGGAGATGTAATTTGGCAGACGCTCACACTAACTACTATACTGATAGCAAACTAGCTTTTCCCTGCACCTACATTCTCTTATGCAGAAAACATTTTTTTAGAACCCATAGGGCCTCCCAAGAAAGTAAATGCTAATGGAGATAATAATATTAAAATAAATATAGGTTTGTAATCTTTGCAGCATGCCACAGGTTGCATACCCACAGTTCTGTAGAGTCACAGGAACAAGAAGTAGGATAAAACCGTGCCAAACAAGATAACAATGATATTGACAAATATTCCTAGGACACAAATTCTTAGTGTGATTCACTCAGGACGAGCAGAGTGCATGCAATTTAGGTGTTGGAAGAAAACATCTATCTGGGTTAGAGAGTTTGAGATAGTCTCCAAAAACAGAAAAAAATATTATCACTGTGGGAAGGGGCATGTTCAGTAACTCGTGCAGACTCTTACAGAAAAGATACCCCTTTGCCTGGAGACAAAA
Source organism: Ammospiza nelsoni (assembly GCF_027579445.1). Classification (NCBI taxonomy): domain Eukaryota; kingdom Metazoa; phylum Chordata; class Aves; order Passeriformes; family Passerellidae; genus Ammospiza; species Ammospiza nelsoni. Next base: position 90,986,901 of record NC_080634.1, on the reverse strand, counting down.
TTGTACAAATGTGTTCTGCCTATGGTCTCCTGTAAGGCTGAAATTATGGGACTGTAAAAGAAAAGGGAAATTAATTGGGGCACAAACGATAGAAAAGTGGAATGGGAATGCTGTGGACCACTTTTAGAGACCAGAATGTGAATTTGAAAACATACACTATATTTGCAAACAATTCTGTGTCAGGATACAAAGAGAACCAGAAAGGCTTTTGCCATGTGGGACACCAGGCAGGCTATGACTTATGCAATCCCAAATAAAATTTAAAAAGAAGAAATAAATGCAAGGAAAGAAAGTTATTATTTGCCTGAGAGTTTGCGTATATCTGTGGGAGAATAATATTTTTGGGAATGCTCCCAGGTGAGGGAAAGCTTGCTGATAACAGAGTTAAGCTGGACTGAGCAAAATTTCTGTAGTATCCTGCTTATAGCACCTTTTTAAAGTTGCTTGCCTCATAAGTACCTAACAATTACCTTCAGGCATTCTGGGAACACACTCTTGGAATCTTTTTAACATAGGTTCTTACCTGTGTGTTTGAAGAAATATTTAAAAGTTTATTAAAATACTGCAATGTAAAGAGTAAATAAATATGAAATTTGTAGAGCTAATAGTAAAAAAGAAATGAAATCTTTCCCTCTCTTTTTTGACTTGGGTACAGACTAACACATGTTCTAAAGACTAAACCATCAAATATCCTCTCTGTGGAAGCTGTCTCTCATTGGTTGCAAGTAAGCTACAAAATTTCTATTGACTGCACTGTGGAAGGATCAATGCCACTGACACCTTGATATTTGCTCCCACTTTCCATTTACTTTTCACTTGTGACTTTAAAATATAAGTGACAATGAAGCATTGTCTCTATGGTATATAAATGGGAACTTATTTCCTGCATTTACTCTGGTTTTCCTAAGGGAAAGGGGATTTACAGTTAATAACAAATCCCGTTCCACATTTGGATTATTCCTGTGTACAGTAAAAACTCCTTGAATTTCAAATAATGCCAATTTCCATCTCAGCTGGAGAGGCGGTGGGGACCCTGGTGTGTGCTTTTTATCTCAGGACTGTAAGTGCTGTGGTAGAGAACTTGGCCACAAATAATCCCACATGTCGCCAAGGCTAGTGATAAGCAAAGGCTCACGGAGAGGCCCTTGCCCCTAATCTTCACAGACCTGTCACCCTGCACTAGGACAGCCTCCACCACAGGTGAGTCCCAGTGATCAGCACAGGGCACAGCAGCTCCTGCTGTCCTGCTCTTTGCTCCCTGGGCTGCTCTGGGCTCAAATAGCATGGAAATGTTCACTATCCTTGATTGCTATCAGTAATGGATGGGCATATGGAAATTGATCTAACTGATTGCCAGCTCTGCCTCTAACACTGTTTTATCCGTTGGCAGTAACTTGCAAAAGGAGTCCGGCAGACAATACTAAACCTACACCCCAACATTACATAAGTAAAATCTTCATAGAAGGGAAGAGACAAATAAACAGAAACACAGCCTTCTTTTTTTTTAGGAATACATTTCTTACAAAAGTTTTTTGTTTTTTAATAAAGGAAAATGAATGAGAGGATCGTACTGAAACTGGAGCAAACAATGGTTGTTAAATCTATGAAAAACTCAGCAGCAGAGTTTTTTAGTTTGTCTACGTCTATATTCCCTCATTTAATTGTTTTGCCAGGCTTCTTTCTGGGACACCCATTATTACACTATACTAATATACATTTAATCCTAGTACAACTAATTTTCCCTTTAACCAATATCTTACTCTCTGCCAACAGAATTAAACTAAATGAAATATATCAATATTGAGGACAGAAATGATCTCAGTTTCTTTGCCTACAAAATAATTATAACCACTAAAGATCACTCATGTAACATTCCAGTGGTAATGTCTAGAGAAAGGGAACAGCACAGTAGTGATATTCAAACAAGAACCCAGCACCCCCTCAACCCTGGAACCACTAATAACTTCAACCGGAACAATTGACAGAGGGGAAATGAATCATTCCCTTTGACAAGAACAAAACCATATTAAAATGTAATAATTTATTAAACAACTGACTTCAGAAGTTAAATTACTGAATTGTATCTCCATGGGTTTTAAGAAGCACTGTCTGATCACAATAATGGATTGCCTACAAACTTTTATCTTAGCCATCGCCTCCAGAGTTAATGCATTTAATTATTTAAACATTGTATTAATGAAACATGTTATACTGGTAAGAAAACTACTTTTATCACAGCATATGAAAGAAAAAAATATGTGGTTTACACTGCACAACTGCATTTGTACCCCCATTGCAAACAGCAAAAAGCATCCTCTCCTTGATCCTCTCTTTCCAGCTGCTACGCAGAACTAATTTAATGGCTGCCATTGTTCTTGATTCTGACTTGATTAAAAAAAAATAGAAACCATTTAAAACATTTTGATGCACCTGTTGTGCTGCATTATGACCCACTGTGATTTCAATTTATGTCACATGAGAACATGCCACTAAAGCACCAGATTGCACCATGTGCAAAAACTCTAGCAGTGCTGGAAATTGATGTCACAGCACATTTTACAATGCATATCTGTTCACATAATGCACCAAACACATAAATTAAGATTAAAAAGAAAAGGAAAAAGAAATTAGTCATGGCACGAATGAGGTTAGACAGAAACATTCTTATTTGTACCTGTCCTTTTGAAGCTATCAACCTCTGCTGCAGAACAAAGACCTCTCTCATTGGAACTGTTCAAAACCTAGTGGCACTAGCAGATTACCAACTTTTTTTGGTGGATCAGCCACAAGAGGGAAGTAAAACAGAAGTGGGTTCCAGGTGTTTGCTGACGTCAGAGTGATACTGTAAACTAATAAAACTTGGAAAAAATCCATGTTCTGAATTTGGTAGGACCTAAAGATGGATGCTTCTGCTTATCTCTGCTCAGTGTTGAAGCCTCTCCCTCAGGTTCTTTAGTGGTCCTAATTTCTCCAGCTGCCATACTGTCTTTCTCCTTGACTAACTGTCCCAAGAGGGATAAAAGAATTTGGCAAAGTGCTCTGGAGCACATGAAAGACCAAAACTTAGGTACTTAAATGCAAAATGCAGAAATGAACAAAATATTAATCATATGAGCTTACAGTTAAGCACCTTTGAGAGCCCTTGAGAAGAGAGACTTGGCTTGAAAATCTGCACTATGAACACACTCATTGAATAATCATGTTTTGTGGAAGAAGAATTCCAATGCATTGCAGAATCCTGTACAGAAGAATCCAGCAATGCTTTTTCTTTTCACAAGGCACAAGAAGAAATATACCTTTGCAAAGCACATTTTTAAGACCTGCAACCTCTTCATTGCAAAAATGACAACAATAATATTTCTCTTCCTTACATTTGTATTGTAAATGTTAATAATTACAAAATCCTGCAAGAACTGCTTGGAGAGCATTTAAAATGCTAAAAATGTTAAAAATCCATTAATTTACTGCCTAAACAGTGTCTTAAAAATCCAACTGCTACTAGGTAGCAACACTTTACAGCCAGAAGAGCAGATGCATTGTCAATTAAACCAAATAAAAGACCTTTTTCTCAGGGAAGAAAGAACATAACCATGATCTGAGTTCTTCTTGTAAACCAGTGACATTTCCAGAGATGTGCTGTCTATTTTTGACTACTGTCCTTAAAAACAGATGTGAACTATTTGGAGACCAGACATCAGAAGAGAATGAGAATGACCATAAAGCAACACCTCTGAATGTAGAGTGAGAGCATTATAGTTATTCTATCTAAAAGTAAAGAAGAATGGGAAAGAAATGATAGCAGCAGAGAAATATGTAAGAGAAAGTGAATAATCTGTATGACAAGCCCAATGTGGATAGGACAAGAAATACTAGCTTTGAGTCATAGCAAGAGGGATTTGGGTAAAACATTAGGAAAAAAAATTGTAATTGTAAGGAAAGTTAAGCACTAGGGAAGAACACTCACCTCACCTGAGGAGACTGTGGGATCTCCACCGCTGGGTGATTTCAAGGACAACTCATTCAGATATCTTAGATATATTTCGGGCACATCCAAGGTCCTGCTATTTACAGGGACTAACTGATGAAGAGAGTCCTGTTTCCTAAGTTGTGCTATATAATATATACAGGTAGTGAGAAATGGTTTGTTTGTGTGAGAGCTAGAGACCAACCACTAATGAAAAGCCATTAATGAAAAGCAAGTGTAATGGACCTTCCAAAAATGTGCACCCTCATTTCAGTGCGGGGAGGTGATATCCTATTGCTGAGGGAATCCTGCTTCACCAGCAGGAAAAGGACTAGGAAATTAATTCTCCCTGGAAATTTCCTTCTGTGAAGTAGCCAAGCCTGCTGGATGACTTTCCCAGGATTGTTCTCCTTCTACTTACCAGCCTCTGCTAGGAAGTAGCTCTGTGTAGACTGAATGGATGGAATGCTGGTGAATTTGTGCTCCAGGAGGACAGGAAGGAGTCTGAAATCTCAGAGGAGGTGTTCTGTGCTATGACAGATCAGTTATTGAGAGTTTGCACTGAGGTCTTCTCTCTGGCTTGAAAGACAAACAGTGCTTTGAATTCTTCTGCAGACTGAAGCAGAGGTTATGGGGATGGAAAACGGCCAAGAGAAAGGAATTTTGCAGGGAAAGCATGCCTTATGGGAGACTTGTACTCAGTCAAGATTTCCACTTATCTTTAATGCCCTGCACCTGCCACATGGCATGGCTCATGCGTTATAGTTTCGCTCTTTCTATGAATAAGCCTGGGCTAGAGGAAGAGCTTCAACTAAGATTTACCTATTCCTTGCAGGAAAATTGTGGTTTGCCTGGGAGATCAAAGAAGTCAGGCTACCATAGCTGTGAGGGTATGTGGTGCATGTCTGGTGTAAGAAGTTTGGATCTATAGATCATGGTGCTATACAGGCAGCCTGTGCATAGTGAGTGGCTGTTTCCCCAGGATTTCTGCATGGTAGCTCATTGCTCTATCTTTATGGATTGTGAAAGGCTCAAAATACTGAGCAAATTTTTAGTGCCCATCAGTTTTCCTTAGAACAGGAAAACATATCAGATGTTTTGCCAGGCTATGGATTCAAATTTTTTAAATGCATAATGGCTTTTCACAGAACATGACTACCTAAGGCAGCTTTGGGCACTATGGAGAGAAAACCTAGGTGAAAAAAGTAGGTTAGGATCAATGAAAACCAACATGTATAAATGTATCTAGAGCTGAGATACTGGTGAGGACCAGCAGAGGATTAGAAAAAAATGAGCTTTTTGATGAAAGTAGTGTGAGGGATATCCTGTTGTCTCAGCTGAAGGTAGAAAACAACCAGGGAGTCAGGGGAAACTGTGAAGATATTGGAGGAAATCTGCATCTCTACTCAAGGAAATTAGGTAAGATTGTCCTGTTCTAGGGTTGCAAACAAAATTGCCATACTTTCCAGAATCTTGAGTCAGGAAGGTGCATTTATTACAATAATAATTTCAGGAACCACTCCATGATAAGAGCATCTTGGTTTCTAATGTGCTTCTGGAAACTCTGAGAGTAAAGTGAGATGAGCTCCACTCCATCCACATGAAGTAATGAATGTTGGTTTCATGAGCCCCATGCTGTAACCACACCTGTACTTCTTGTTCTTCTTAGCAGAACCACACAAGGACTTGTCTCTTTTCTCTTGCTTCTTTAATTGCGCCCTTCTTAGATAACCTGAAGCAAAGATGAGAAGGATTCACAGACAGAAGCAGAAGGGTGAGGAGAAGATCTCTCTTTTGGCCAGAAAATGCACAAATGAGAAGTAGTGGATTTCAGAGTGGTGTTTGTGAGTCTCTGGTTCAAGTGGATTCTCAAATACTCATGTTCCTGTAGACCAGCAGCTTTTGAGGACTGGCCAAAATAAGTGCAATATAACCTTTGATGCAAACCTGGTAGAAAGATTGCACAAAATTCTGTCCCCTAATCATATGAGAAGCTGGAGTGAAAAGTTTCCCTTTGCTAGATTTCTTTTATTTTAACACACATAATCAATTCTATCTCCCAAGGCTTTTTGTCTCTGCTTTGTTTTGGGACCCTTCTCATGACTGTTTCTCTCATTTCCTCCTATTCTCCTAGTTCACTTCCTCCTTCACTGAAGCAAAAACCAGTCCATTTTAAACAACTTACAACCCCTGCTTTTCCCACTAGAAAGCCGCACACCGCATTCATCATGGGCTGCGGTCGCACATTTGGGGGCAGAGTTTACTTGAATGCCTTTTAACATAATGGGTAGGGAGAACGGGGTTTTGGAAGACTAGCATCCTGTTTGTCAGTGTACCACAATGCTGTGAGTTGTGACTGCAAGAGAACTAGGAGTCGCCCAGCAATGAGAATCTGAGGCCAGATTATTGACAGCTGCCTCTAGAGCATTTTTCTCTTTGTGTTCCAGGGAGTAAATAGCACTTTGGGTATCCGCTGACGGCCAGTCCTTCATTCGGGAGAGCGGAGGTGTGATATTACACTTCTGCTTTATCCAACTTGTCCTCCAAGTGGTAAATATGTGTGTGGGGGTATGCACATATGTAAAGAAAACTTAAAATAATATATGAAGGAATTACAAAATCCGAGATGCCATAATCTTACTTACTAAAAAAAAAAAAGAAAAAAAAAAAACAAAACCAAAAACCTACTCCTACATATGAGCAGATAAACAGTACTGCTCTTCAAAATACTCCTGGGATAAAGAAAAGCCTGCTGATCTAAGAAACTTACACTGCCATGAAACAGTGAATTTGAGGACTTCAACCAGATCAACTACTCATATATTCTCTGGTTTTGCCAACATATGATATGAGAAAACACCTGTAAATCATGATGTAAGAATGTACCCTGGGATATACTCCATTCCAAAAACTTTCAAGAGCCAATATATCAAACATATAGCATACAACATGTCTGAGTGTTAGGAAATGAAGTGTAATTTTCCCTCTGTTCTTAAAAGTGAGGGAGTATTCATCCTCCTCCTGCCCTACCTTTGTCCTGTCCCCTTCAGATCTCCTGTGTCTCAGAGGTTCCCACAATTCTCTCTGACTTCAGTTATCTTTAATCAACCAATTCCAGCAACACTTTTTAATCCAAAACCAAAAGAGATCAGCCAAATTAGAATGGTGTTAAAGTCAGTGAAATTAGATGGACTTCATGGTTTAAAACACAGGTGTGCTTTGTGCTAAAAAGCAATATTTATGTCCATGTAGATCAACCATCTTGAAAAAATCCTTTTTTCAAGATGGTTGTTCTAAATTTACTGCCTGGGCTTATATTTTTCCTCATTGCAATTAATTGACAGGGGCAGCTAAAGAGTATAGTATTCATGCTGTAAAAGGAGAATTTGACAATGTATAGTATTTAGCAGCATTAGGGTGAGGTAGGGATATTGCCCTGGGAAACACTACTTCTTACTGAAGACGAACTGTTGCCCTTGAAACTGGAAGGTAAATTGATGCACTGATCTCACAGCATTCCAATATCAGATACAGATACATCTTAAAATATCACCATAATATCATTCTTCCTGTACTTTCTAAGGAGACTTGTCCCCTGAATTGTCTATAAACTGCCCTCTAACCCTTTAATATAAATATTCTCCCCAAATTCTCAAAGGTATTATGTAGAGAAAAGTACTTATTAAAACAACATGGCAGGCCTGGCTAGAACTGAGAAAACCAAGAAATTCACAGCTGAGATTGAAACTCCATCTTTGAGACACCCCGTTGTGCTTTGTTGCATTTTAATAAGTGTTCATATGACCCTCCGCCAGTTAATTATGGGGATCTTTAGAATTTTGTTCTGGCCCCCTTGCTCTTCACTACTGATGTGCTTCTTTCACTTCTATTTTTAGGGACCTTAAGGTGAGTTATCAGTGTTAACCTGCTAACACCCAGATCTATTTTGTCATTTTAGCTGATCCTACTAAAACAGATTTTAGTCTTCTTGTCTTACTTCCCTAAAGCGCAAATTTGGACCTTAACAGAATGTCTCAATAAAAAAGAGAGAGAGAAGAAACACAAAAACTCAGATCCCTTCTCTCCCCACAAGCCCACTAAAAATAGCTCCAGGTTTTCAGTTCTATTGGATGATAATCTGTTTATAATTTACAGTATGGCCAAAAGAATTGAGATGATGTTAGATCCTGTTTAGCCATATCCTATAGACGAGGTGTTGGGTTATATTTCTTGTTTTGTTTTGTTTTGATGGTTGGTTTATTTTGGATTTCTCATTTGAAAAAAGGAGAGATTGTAAGAATACTGTAAATATTCCTGTGGCTTTTCCTGTCTTGTTCCCATTTCAAGGTGCAAAAAACACCTTTTATCACCTACACCCACTACACATACCTAGGCAAATTTTTATTCAGGGGACAGAGAAGAAAAAAAAAACCAACCAACCAACCGACCAACGAAACCTATGGAAGAAAATGTTTCTTAGTACCTCCTGTAGCTGCCCTCTGCATCAAGATTTTGTGGGTTACTTCTGAAAGAAACATATATTGGAAAAGGAATTAATTTCCTCTGAAATGTAGTCTATCACCCATGAGGAAATATTGCTCTGCTTGATAAAGTAAAGGAACCTCAGGAGGGGACAGAAGTAAAACTAGACATCATTAATGAACAACTAAAATTCTGATTGTTTGGAGGTTCCTAGATAAAATGAGGACAGAGACAGTCTTTTGAAACACTGTAGACAAACATTGATATTGTTATACAAGTTTGAAACAATAGTCTGAATCTTCTGAGATTTGTCCATCACTAGAAAAATTTAATGAATGCTCTTTCAGTAGTGGAATTTTCCCATTGAATGCAAATAATCTCAAAAGTTTATTTTCAGAATGTTTCATGCTTGTTTTTGTCAGACAGCTGGTAGATGGAAAGGGTTTCAAAAATAAAGAAAATTATATACAATGAATTACCAATTGCAGTAGACACTAGGAGATTAAATGTATTTTTATTGTGAGGATATAATGCTGCTATAACCTAACCTTCTCCACCCCCATCGGGTAAAGAACACTTAATGAAGGAGAAGATGCTTCTATTAATCTGTAATCCATTTCTGGTCTGTATAACATCCATTAGACATTCACCAGTAATTTCTTCCATCTAACCCTTATTTTGGAGACAAAAATATTTCAGCCTTTAATAAGAAAAGGCTGATAAATAGTTGACTAATATACATTTTCTATTTTATTTTTAATATAATCAGTAACATTTTGACGCATTTATATTCCCAGTTACATGGGAGGCCATTATGCATTTTTGTTCAGAAAATCTTTCAAGATGTGCATTGCCAGGACTTCTGTTCTTGGAATATCTGTCAAAATGTACTTCTTAGAAGCAGTTTACCTAGGTGTAGCTTTTTTCTGAGAAGGTCATCCCAGTAGTGGAAATCCCAGTGGTGTGTATAGGTTACAAATAACATGATTTTCTGGTTCATTTTTTCCTACAGTTTCCAAACTTCCTTCTCCCCCCACTCAGGAAATATTAAATTTCTCAGTAGCTCCTGGGCTAAGTTTTCATTTTTCCTCTACTCCTAGACAAAGTTAATGCCGGCTTGTTGTCTCTGTTTTTTTAGCTTTAGTCCAAAGCTTATTTTCAGTTTACACTCAGACATTTGATCAGCTACTTAGATTTTTTTATTAAATTTTTATTTAAAACAATAATTATAGGAAGAATACCTTCTTATAGTAGAGAATACATCCTTAAAGCTAAGAAAGCCTCTGCTTTACTTTTTTGTGAGCAAGAAATGCAACTTTCTGTAAGCCCGAAACATTATCAAACGAAGGGCTAAGCAATGGCATTAATTTTTTTTAACATTCTTTTACTTCAGTGAACTTCATCAGTAAGCCTATGATTAACTTTTCTCTTTAAAAAAAAAATAAATCTAACTTTGAGTTTTGCTTTTCTTGTATCTAAGGAGATTGAGTAAAAATATCCCAGAGTAAAGCAATTCTGCTCCTTAACCCTGTAGGACTGTGAACACAATGGATTCCTATGCTCATACTTGCTGACAGGATATTACTGCTTTCCTTTGATATATAATTTTATAGTATCTGCTGCTAGTCAATTGCCCTTTGATATGCAATTTTATAGTATCTTCTCCTGGTTTTTTAGACCTTTTTTATTGGTGTTGGTCAAATCAGGTGTATAAAGCAAGAACATCAGTACGAGGAGTTTGAGTTCAATGAGAATGAGTTGCCCATTAATTCTGCTGGCATGTTCCAAGTCCAGTGCTATGACAGAATTCTGCCACCTTTTTCCCCAAGTTTGTTAGTTTTGGCTTGGCCAAAGGGCTACTACCAAAACTTTAGGCCCTGATCTTGCAGTCAGATTTTCATGTGTGGGATCACATTGACCTCAGCAAGTTTTTAAGCAGATGCTAACATCAGACAACCGTGAATTTGTCCCAAGAGAATTTCCTGAGACAATCAGCTGTGAATTTCTGAGAAATTCAGATAGGCTGGAGATCAGCAAATGCACAGGTCACGCAGGATTTTGTCACAGTAACAATACTCGCTCGTGTGGCATTTATGGGGCAGGGTCCTCCATCCCTCTCTCTCTGATTCTCTGGATTTGTACAAAGATATTTACACATGTATACATATATATATATATATATATATATATATATATATATACACTATATATATATATATATACACAGATATATATGTAGCATCATGGGGCCAATTTACATACATATATTTGTATTATAACAAGTAAACACTGGGGTCTTCAGTGTGATTTTCAAATTTTTTATTTGTTATATATTCTCTGTTTGATATGATCTGTTTTCTCCAAAGGCATCTGGTCATGTATATGACTTAGTCATGTCACCTCATTCAGGTAAAGCAAAAAAAGTGAGAGAAAAATGAAAGAACTTAGAATTCCTAAGTACTTTGCATTAAAAAATGATACACCAAGGTAAATCTATTACATGCCCAAATACTTGATGTTTTAATTGGTTTGGTTTATTAGTTTTGGTTTGTTGGGGGTTTTGGGGGGTTTTTTTTGCCTTTTTTTTTGGTTCTTTTTTTCCATTTATAGTGAATTATAGTTAGATTATATAAGAAAGAGCTCTATGAAGTCCACTAACAGCAACCTTATATGTCTGTCAAAGAACGAAGTCTTTGTTTCTGGACTTTGAGCTGATATTTTTACAGTTTTCTTTCTGTGGAAGTGATAAATGCAAAACTAGCTTCCAAAACCCGCTCACCTCTTTTATTATCCAGAATATGACTGCAAGATATAGCTCTAATAAACCAATCTAAAAAAGACATTCTGATTTCCAAAGAGTACCAGAATAAAGTTTGCATTAATTCCTGGTTAAATACAACAGTTAGATAATTAATAAAAAAGCTATCCAGAACAGCAATCACATTCTGGAGTTAAGATTATTTTACTTTACCGCAATGAATATCACTCATTTAAAAAGTATTACATCCTCACAAATAAATACATAATACTTCTCTTAATTTCCTTGAGTATTTAACATTAAAATGTCATATGTTTGCAACTCATGCACATGTAAGCATTTATTTAATCTATTTTTAATTTTAATTCAGCTATACTCTGTGGAACAAAAATCTTGCCAGGACTGTGAGTTCTGACAAAAATAAACAGGGATATTCTGTAATAAAATACTGATTTTAGCTTCTCTTAAAACTTGAATTTATTTGTTAAAATTAAATTATTAGTTGGAAATTCTGATTAAATGCAGAAGTGGCAGCTTGGAAAACTTCCCAATCATACCTGAGGGGTGAAGCAGGAGGATTAGAGATACTGAATGAAACCCCACAGAACTGATAATTTTCCCCCCACTGTATCCTTTTAAAAGCTGTAGCTCCTGTTTCTTGTAAATTTAGCTGCTTTGTAGTTTCTCTATAGCCCCAAATTTTTTAAAGAAAATGTGACATCACTACAGATAGCTTCTTAAAGTTTTTCTGAAATTCCATTTGACTTTATAAATAACTCTGAATAACAAAACATGCTGGGCTGTCAGGTACAGGAAATCCTGTTGTGGTATATCAAGGTGAATGTCTGTAGCTGAAACTCAAATTTGGCATACCCTCCCTTACATGGAGGCCAATGAGTCATCTTATTTTTACCTCTTTTCCCCCAAACTTTGGTTGGATCTGCTTTCATTCCCCAACTCACATATGTATTTATTTATTTACTTGTTTATTTGTTTATTGATTTTTAATTTTTTAATTAACCAAGCTAGGAAGAAAGAGAATTCTCAAGTCACAAAACTCTGCCATGCAAGGATATGTGTGGTTTTGCCAAAGGGCTGCATCCCAGGTCGTTTTGGAGGTTCAGAAACTGATGAAAGAGGTGGAGTTGAAGTAACATATAAAAGCTGGGAACAAAACTTGCTAAGCTGTGCAGAGAGTGTTGTAATTGACCATCTACATTCCATAAGACTTTGCTGAATAACTTGCTGTTACTAATATCACCCAGCACAAAGTCATGTTGCACACAAAAATCATAATTTTGTGTTTGTAAATCACCTTGAATATATAAATTTGCACTATGTCAGTACTCTATAAAATATGCTAGTTTTTAATTTTTTTTTTTGTTAAGAATTGAATTTTTCTTTGGAGTTATAATTCTAGTCTACCTTACTAAGAAAACAGGACATTATCCATATTAAAATAAACTGTAAGCAAAACTAAAATCTGCCCTTAGTTGGAGGTAAATTTTATGCTAATTTTATTTCACATTAAAAACTTCCCCCCCCCCCAAAAAAAAAAAAACCCAAACAAACAAAACAACCACAGACAGGGGATAGTACAGCTTTATCAGAGAAATACACTTTTGAGGAGTAAGTTTGTATCATAAGGAGTCTTTCAGAGGTCCTGGTGCCCTGTCTAAAAGACGGTCCAGAGGCTAAAACAGAGGTCATCCCCCAATGCCAGCACCACCTCTGTATGATGGGGTGGCAGCAGCAAGGAAAGTGCTGTACGTTCTCTCTTACAGTAATGCAAACTGGCTGTAAGAGAAATACTAATATTTAGATAAAGAAATATTTACAGATATTCCCCATGCCAAACACTGCAGCTGTAACTGCAAGGCATGTGAGGATGGCAAAGCAGTGAGACCCCTTCCTTAGAGTGTCTTTATTTTTTTTCCTATTAACTGTAATGTGTGGCTGCTTTTCTGCCTAAACATCTCTAAAGGGCTATGAAAACTGAAGTCCTTCAAAGCTGTTAAATGTTTCCTCGGATTCACAATAAAATTCTGCATTACAGATTTCCTAGTAAAATCTCTGAAGCATTGCAAGCGGTACTTACATAATTTTCTGTTAAGTCAGTATTTGTGTATTCAACACCTAGAAAATAAGGAAAGTGAATGTGGATAGGGAAGGGAAAAAACAAAGGCGAAGGGGGAAGGGGGCGGGAGGGAAGGGATGGGGGGGGGAACAGACAAACCCTACCCTGAAACAGCCATGCAGCTATTAAACATATGCCAAAGTAAACAATAGTGTGAGGGTCTGCCATAGCTTTGCCCTGCAGGTAGACGGCAGGCGGCACAGAAGGAAAGCAAATGGCAAGGAAAAGAGAAAGACGGTACAGGATGTGGATGAGATGCCGAGCCCTGAGAGCATGAACGGCCTGATTGTGATCCTCAAGTCACACCATCAGCCATGCAAAACAGGACATACCTTTCTGGCTTGCTGGTTCTGTCGGCTGAAACAAAGCAGTCCCATTCTCAGCGGGAGGCCAAATCAAAATGAAATTTTATTTAGTCTGCACTGTCCCCAGATTGGGTTTCAGAATGACTGCTTTAGGAGATAGCATGGATGTGGCTGATGCATGCTTTGCATATGAAACTGCAATAGAGGAGGAAAAAAAAAAATCTACATAATCAAAAAAATCTGTGCCGTGTGGATTGCAAAAACCCCTGGACGTCAGTGAAGCAGCTACAAAGGATGTTTTAAAAAATGACCTTCCTGAAAAAAAAAAAAATACAGATTTGTGCTTTGCAATACTATTTTCAATAAATACCTAATAGATCACTTTGCATGTAATTATTCAGAAGCTTCCCTGAGAGACTGAAATATCAAATAATTTTTCTGGGTTTTTTTTTTTTGTTTTAATTGTGGAACAGAATTACAGTTTGGAAACAAATGCAGAGAAAATGTATATCTCGAGAGGATTTCTGTGTCTTGCAGTGGCTGGGAGTGATTGCACCTCAAAATCCTCCTCAATTTAATTTTTAAGTCCCTAATTTCCTAGAGTACCTAAAGAAAGGCCTACTGCAGCAAAGAACATCTGCTTTTTGTACCACTGATCTAATGCATTCCACCTTGCACTTTTAAAAAAGGACCCATTCTTTGATTAGACACACTTAATTTTACAGACTATTAATAAATAAAAAAGATCATCAACTGATCACACAGTATTTTCATTAGAAGTTAGAAATAACTTACAAAGGCAAGGAATAGTCTGCAGAAAATGCAGGGCATACACCGTGTAATGCCTTTGTTGTCAGTTATGCTGCAAATGAGATTTTCAAATAGGATTTGCAGAGGCAGGGCAGTGATCAGCACAGTGCAACATCCAGGAAAAGGAAGTTGAGCACAGTATTCTGTGAAACAAGGGGGCAGAAGGGAGCCTGTTTGTAGATACACATTATTATCCATAGAAAACACTTATCACTGCTTGATTTTGCTACACCAGCTACTTGGAAGTAGGTGATACCAATAATTTTGTAAGTGCACATCTGTGTGGGAATGTGTGTCTGTATTTATCTGTGTGCAGGGCATGTAAGCCTGTAGTCTGTGCACATGTACATGCTCGATGCTTACACTGTAAAGGAGAAGCTAAAGGCAGCACAAACAATACATGTTTTCAATTGACAGATATTTCTCTGCTGGGACAAGCAGTGCTAATGCTGCACTCTATGTAGATTATGGACAGCTAAAGAATGGGGTGGAAAAAACCCCAAAAAACCCAAATAACATAGAATCTTTCAGAGTGCAAAAATGCAAGATCCCAAATAAGCAGTATAGTTAAAAACTTGCAGGAATAATGAGATACAGTGCAAATCATTCACACAATGTGCTTTCACACTGCGATGACGGAAGCCACTGACAACAATGCAACCACGTGCAGATACTCCTTGGAGAAACAGTGGAACAAATTTTGTAATTCTATCTTCTGTGCTTTGCAGCCTGAGTTTGAGACTTGCTGGAACAAAATGTGAGAAAATATTGATGTTTTAAAAATTAAGCATTGGACGTCATGGAAGGTAACTTCATAATGAGTTTTTCTACTGCTATTTAAAGCTAGAAATCCATAAGGAGTACGGTGAAAAATATAACATTTGTTCTCCTTATGTCTTGAAACAACTGTTTTTTTATTTGTAATCATCCTAACTGTTGTACCAAACAAAATATTCAGATAGTCCCTAGCCTCATGCTCTACCTTATTTATTCTGATGCATATCTTACAGCAAATCTTCATCTGTATTGAATTAATTTGATTTTTTTTGAGTGTTATTATTTTTATAAATGCTGCTTTTTTTTCCACTCACAGAACTTCCCACTTTAGGGAAAAAGCAAGATGTGATTGCTTTAAAAATAGAAGACCAAATACATAGCTAGTATTCCCAAAATTCAATGCACCTGGCATTCACTTTATACCTAATAAGCATCCGTGAATATGCAAATGTTCAATGTCTCTAGTAACCTCATTAATTTATTCCTCAGGCAATCAAAGAATGTGAACCAGTCCTCTGCTACTAATACTGGAAGTGGTATGCTGCTCAGCATTGCTAGAATAATCTGAAAGCACATTCTGCATATTGAAAAACTGTTTCATCTTTCTTCCTTCCTTTGCCACTGTAATTCAAACAAAGACTTCCTACCTCAGTTTACATAGCTGACAGCAAGAGTTGAAAAATGCAAAAAATAATGAAGACATATATATTTTCTCTCTCTCTGTCTCTCTCTACATATATATATAAATATATACATACATATGTATCCATGTGCACACATGCACGCTGGGAAGATAAATAGTTTAAAGAGATCTCAACAGAATTCCAGTTTGAAAACCACCTGAGTTTTCTTATTCATTTATTTGGAAAAGGGGAAGCTTGGGCAGGATGGAGGAGTGAGGAAAAAATGACCTGCCTCCTACTCTGCAGAGCAGCTGAATAATCTTTTCCTTTGCCCACATTAAAAGCCCTGAATAATGTTTATAAAATGTTAGGGAATCCCGGTAGGTTTCCTATTTAACAAGCCATGTATGACAAATCACAGTGTAATGTACTACGTTCTTAATCTTTAATTAGAATGTGAATATCTGTGCGAGAACGCAGTTAACTTTGACACATTAAATCTTCTGGTTAAAGTGCCTTACAGGAAGTGCAAAGATGAAACACTGCAACAATCTACTGCCTCTCTCCATTCACCCAGACAGTTGGGGAAGGATGATAACATCTTGTAATACCTGCTCTGTAGTAATTAATCGCTGTGGTATTTAGGACCATTCAAGTAGACAAATATGACAGAGACAGGGACAATTAGGAACCTTGTTCAAGCTACATTAACTTTTCCAGCTATTACAACACAGCAGCTCAAGTTTGCTTGTAAAAGCTGCAGAGGGATTGTTATGCATTAGCCGTGCGATTATTAATGAAAGAAAAGGAGAATTGTGTTTATTGTAGTTTGAAAATTGCAAATAAATTTCAATTATCTGCTATGTCATTTTGTTAAACGTGCATTCTGGAAATGCCTTTGTACTCTAAATCATGAGCTACTTAGAGCAAACTAATACTAGAAAGCCTTTGGGAGATACAAAGTCAATATTTTTGTTGAACTGGCCTTCTTTCTCGTTGAAACCAGAGACAGACAGAGCTACCTGAAGATATTTCAGATAGTTAGCAACCCCACAGACACCAGCATTCATACTGACTCTGTGTACCAACAGGCAGTCAGATCAGACTCTGAGACATCACTGGTGGAATGTGAGTTGTGCTCCACAAGAATAAGAGAGCTCATCTCCCTTACTGCTGGCAAACATAAAGTGCACACAGAGAGATAAACAAACAACAGCGAGGGGAGAAAGCCCTTCAGAAAGCCCTTTGCCTCTTTCCCCTTACTGCCACAGTCATCACCAGGACAGACAGAATGAAACTCAGGGAAAACCTTCGGGACTTGGTATAGATTACAGATTGTAAAGGTTACACACTCTGCTTCACTTTCCTATCAATAAGGAGCACTAAATGCACTTCAGAGTATAAAGTTTATATTTTAACTATATGTTTGAGGCAGCATAACTTGCCATTGCTGTTTGGTACCCCATGAACACCTATCAGTTCTCAATATTAAAGGAGGACGGTCAGAAAACAACAGAACTGGGCAAACATTGCAAAAACTGGCATGAATATTCACTTGGTGTCTGTTTTCTTAAAAAAAAACTTAAAAAAAGAAATCACCTAAACCTGTGGCCCTTTTATGTTCACTTTATATGAATATTTGAACTAGAGTTTCTTAGCAGCATGAATGCTTTCAGAAAGCTAATTTGAAAGTCATACGTGCAAGTGTTTGTGGAAAACGAATTCTAAATTTGCATGTGCAAATATTTGCACTGGGTATGCTGTCGTCTTCCCCCAGTCAGGGAGCAGCAGCGCTGCCACGTGTCTCACCCCACCAATCCTTCCCAAGGAACCCAGCTTGAGTTTCAAATATTGTGTCAAATTTGCCCAGTGAACTTGTTTATGATTGAGCCCCAAAGTAGAAAAAAAGAGAAGTGTTAAAAGTATATGAAATGTACTTGAACAACAAATGTTTGCAGCGATGGGAGATGCGTAGCTGGGCATTTTGAAAGCAGGAACAGAGGCACACTGGCACAAAACAGAGTTTGTTAGCAAGTTCACTCACTTCTGGTGTGACTGCTTTTACCTCCTCTCTCCTTCCACAGGGTGAAAAACAAAACTGAGGGTAAAAACACCAGTCAGGACAGGCAAACATTTTGTGCCAATATTCTCAGTTTGTGGTCAATCTATTGAAATACTACCCTTCAAATTCAAAACATTTGTGAGGCTTGAAGTGCTTTCTGAAGGAGTAAGACAGGACTCCACCATTTATTAGAAGACAGATTTTTTTTTTTCCTTTTCAATTGCGGTAGTTGCCTCGCACATGCCATTTTCTGCAACCTACATCATTGTAGTCTAGAAATAAAAAGAAAAGCCAGCTTAGCCCAGCAGAAATCTGCATCCCCACCCCAGAATCCGTTGTCACAAAATGAAGGAGGGAGGGGGCTGGGGTGGGGGGGGGAAGGGAGGAAAGCAGCTCAGTGCACAGCAACAATTCCCCCTCTCAGCTGAGCTGCAATGATGTCAGCTTTCTGATTACAAACTGCTTATTTATGCTTCAACAGCTGCCAAGAGCAGCAAATAAGTGGCTAAAAGAGTGTCTAGACCAGGCATTCAGGCCTCTATTGTTTGCTGGTTGTTACCTGGTTGACAGCGATGGGTACAGCTGCCTGGTGTGAAAGAGAGCAAGGGATGGGGAGGCAGTGATTGACAGAAGGGCCCTCGGGGTCAGGCACAGCCAGCCCCGATGGCCCCATGGCTTTATGTTCCCCGGTCTAAAGGGAAAGCCATGGCTCTGCCTAGAGGTTGGAGGTGAAAGGAAATGTTTGAGGGTAATGAAAAAAATCCTTTAGCCAAATTTGTGATCATGAACAGTTACTCTGGGGAATTTAAGACCAAGTGTTCGGCGGTTTTCTGTACATACAGAAATTGTTATTCGTAACCACCACAGGAATAATAATGTGTTACATGTACAAGGGTAAAAATATATCTTTGTGCAGTCCATCACGCAGGAGCATAAAACTGCTGGTGGTTTTATTTTTATTTAAGTTAAAACTGATAATGCTGCTAAAACCTGGTACTATGCAGAAATTCATTCTGCTTTAGGGCTAGCTTTAAAAGCATCCCCAAGCTTTTCTGAAAATATTCAGGTGTTTGGGAGGGAAAATAGATATTCATATTAGATAATCATCTATCAAAAGCTCTCATACACTTAGTGAGTTTTTCTCTATACATTTATATTTTGGAGAGAGAATGGCTCTAAAAACAACTCAGTGGGAAGAGCTGGACAGTGAGCAGGCTGACCAAAAACCATAAAACCCCTTTTTTAGTCGACATAGAGATGTCCTCAGTCTGTTTTTGATCTCCTAGATGTTAGTGGGGTCCAGGCATAATCCTGCTGAAGTCAAAGGAGAGACATTGATCCAAGCCAACTGCAATCACTGGCAGGCTGACTGAATTTCTCACTTCCCACCTCACAGTGGGCTACTGTTCAGCAAAAAAGACAAAATGTCTCAGAAGTTTTAAAAGGATGAAGCCAATGCATTGTTTTTAATAGAACAACAAAACCAGATTCAATAGTCTTTGAACAATATGTAAAATCTATGTAGATACAGTGCACCCTGGGAAAAAAAGATGAAACCTTTATGCTCACTAGCAGGTCTATGGCTATCTTTGTCCAAACACATGAAGATTAAGTTGCTGGGGCAGTCATGAACAGAATTAATCTTACTTTCCTGTTTGGCATTTTCTGACACCAGGCAAAGACCCACACCAAGGAAAAAAGTTGATTTTCAGAGCTTGTTACATATGACAGAATTATTAAATGTTTTATGACAATATGGTATAATTTTTTACTGTAGTTTTTGAAACAGATTATAATTAACAAATGAGTAACCTTTCTCAGTGAAAGATAAGAAAACACTAAAAAATAGTCTGGATGTCAGTAGTGGCTAGAGAGGTAAAAGTACAGCAGAGCACCTGAGCAGCAGAAGCTTAGTTTTGCTATACAGTTGGCTTTCTACATATCTGATGCAAAAGCTGTAACTGAAATGAAATCATGTTAAATTAGCTGTAAAAAATAAGTTGATTTAATTAAGCACAGAAAGACTTATTAGATATAATAAAATGTTAAAAAGTCAAATGATGTGCAGTTACATTTCAGCTAACACTGCTCAACAAATCCACTAAATTTATTCCTTTCAATAATGATCTGTTTTGAGCATTTAATTAGATAAATAATATTTAATCACTTCAGCAAATTTGAACTAGAAAAATTCCTTGTCATCAGAGGTGACTAATCCTTGTTAATATCCACCTTTAAAGAAAAAGTAAAACTAGATGATCTTCCGGAACAGCAAAGAGTATGAGGTACAAATGTGTCTCTAGGCCTCATTAAAAAAACAAGGTTTGCTAAACAAACTATTATTTACAGTGAGAAGTGTGCATATTTTACTGGGAAGGAGCATTCACATGTTTGCCTCTTTTCAGCTTCAGGCACTATAAGTACATGATAAGAAAAGATATTCAATAGATGTCCTATAATTCATCATAATACTGTTTCATTTAATAACTACTTTGCTGAAGTGATTGGCATGATTACAGGAAAATTACTTCAAATTATCCATCTCTTATCTAGCATCTAAGATGTCCTAAACTTGCATGAGAGTTGGCATAATGGGACCTATTAATTACTAATTCTGCAAGTCCTTCACTACTTAAATATCCTTTCTACCAGGTGTGCTGTGTAATGCAAATAAAGAAATAGAAGCCAAAATGATCGCTTTCGAAGACAGTGTCACTGAAAATTTAATAAATGAAATACCAAGTGCAAAAGTTTGTCCCACCCATCAATTGAAAATATTTAGATAGTGATAGATTTTCTCTGTATTTCTATCCTCTTTATATGTGTATACATTTGCAGGGGTGTGTACATGTACAAAAAAAAGTACAGGAACACTATGTGGTATACATTGTATTTGTTTCTACTCAGAGCTATGAATGTGCAAGGCTGCTACAAAAGATGGTCCAAGAACATAGTCTCTGCCCTAAAAAGCACCTTTTTATCTCATAACCCTATAGATCAAATGCTATCTGCTCAGCAAAATTTACTCCTATGAGTAAACACTTTGAAGAAAAGAAGCATTATCTGGTTAGGGCAGGGAAGGTAGAGCCAAGATGGGCAGAAGCCATATTTGTCCCCTCTGAAGTCTAAATTTAAAAGCCAGTACAAATTAGAGCAGCAGCCTTATACTTGCACCCTTGGCTTTGTAACAGCCCTGGTGTAAACCATCAAGGCAGAAAACAGGGATAGGTCCTTCCTATCATTCTTTCCAGCCCACCTGTGACATGCCCATAATTCAAATGGTGGCTATGCTGCTTTTTAAAACTTCCTAAGATGGCAAATGTTCTCCAAGGGCCTGATTATTCAGGATCTTACACCTCACAAACAAAGTGTGCAAAGTAGGTCCATGCAGTTACAATATATGATTGGTACTGCTCTAAACTTCCATTGCAGAAGCATAGCCGTGAAAAATCTTGCTTTAATTTCTTTACAGAATCCAACCTCATGAGGTTCAACTGTTTTCTCTGTCTCTCTTTAATTTGCTAGTTTTTGTATCACAACAGTGCTTTAAGTTCTATTAATTATATTTGTGATGTTGAATGAAATATACAGAAAATGTGGGACAGGAAACAAAAAAAAGCAAAACCAACAAACAAACAAAAACAAAAACCCCCCACCAAACCAAATGGTAAAAAGCATATACAGACCCCAGAAAAAATTGATTGCTACTGATATATGGCAAGGGACCAAGTCAAAAGGCTCTGGGCTTTCTGACAAAATCTTGAAGTGCAGTGCTGAAAAGGAAGGTGAATTACACAAGTAAATTTCAGGAAGGAAACAAAATGCTGCACTTCTAACATGCTATTTACCAGAAAATGTAGAATCAAACAATCTCATCTAGCATACACAGAAAATCTAAAAGGGAAAGATATTCTTGAACCATACCTGATGAACTGTTGGAAGGCTTTTTACCATATTCTAAAGAAATTCTTGCAATTGTTTCTAGATATGCAAATGGTCTCAATGAAGTAGGAGACCCATGAGGCAATATTTCTGCGAGAACATTACCCTTAAAATGGCTCTTTTCTATTAAGGATAGTGAATTTTATGCTTTCATTCTGAGTGACCATAACCAGCTAATGGAATGCTGTAACTATAACATCTGAATACATGACAAACAAGCCTAATCCTCAATCCCCTTGCTTTTTACAAGTGAAAACTTTCAAACCTCAACTACTCCCTTTTTTACTTCAAGACAATGGAGTGGTTTTGAGATTCACAATAACTTTTCATTACCTAGTCACTACTGAAAGTCTTCTGTGACTGATAGGCTTCCATGGAGCCACTCTGGTTTTTCTGTAATAACACAAACACAAAACTGCCAAACCAGGGATGCTGCAGTTTGCAAGGCACTTAGTCAAAACTCTACTACTTTATTATTTACTCTGTAGACTAAACTGATGGATATTTACAATCTATAATTCTGCAACTACTAATAAGGACTCTGGTATTAGAGAACAATATTCCTCCAATCCAAAAGTTAGAATTCTGTGGTAAACAAATTATTTGTAAGAAATTCCCCTGCATTGTCAAGTGCAATTATAACTGTTTTTTCATACATGACATTCTAAAACTCTATTAGCTGGTCAGTAGATCTGGTTTTCAGTGCTGACTGTCAGCCCTATTGTAAAATAAACATGCAAGGAGTTGTTGAAGTATCAGAGTGCCATGATCATTGCAAGCTTTGCTGAGCTCCACTGGCCAGAAATCCCTTCCTTTCCCAGTATGTTCCACTTGAGCAAAGGTGCCTTGAAAACTACTCCAGACATCATGTAAAGCAATCTTCTAAATCACCTGTTGAAAACACATTGTGTCTTCCACCTCAGCTCACTGAAACCAGAGATCTATCATATTTGTACACTGTTGAACAAGGTGGAGAAGTGATGGCTTCTAAAGAATCACCCCAATTTTTGCCTAACATAATAAAATGCAAGACTTCACAACCAGATACCTTGAACAGCATCATATCTTCCTTAGCTTTTTAGGAACTTAAACTTGTGCTAACATAATAGTGATTCAAGCTTGGGATATTTTCTTCTTTTTTTATCCTCTTCAGTGTATCTTCACAGTTTAATAGACCATGTATGTAACAAACCCACAGAATTTGCTTAATGTAATTTCCTCTACTACTTTACCTTAAGAAACCTTACAAAAAACAATGCATAAGGGATGCAGCAGGATGAAAACAGAATTTGAAAAGTAATAATTAAAGCCAGTACCATTTCATACTGTTAACTAATAATAAGGGGTATGCCTGAGAAAGAAAACTGATTCAGAAGAAATTACTCAGATCTTTTATTTTTGGATCTGCTTCTTTCTTCAGCTATCCTGAAATCACCATATTCTGAGTGCTTTAAATTTAATATTAAATAATACATCAAATCTCTGCACTGAAGGTTCTTGACTAATTGTCCCAGGTACCACAATCTAGAATCAAGTGTCCACATGGAATACTGGAATGGAATGATGCTGGGAAAAATCTTCGGTTAGTGGTTCCTAACTGGAAAGCAGTTTTGAAAAGTCTTCTTTGTTTTACAGTCTTGTCTAACGGCTTAGAGAGTCTTCTCCAATGGATCAATCAGAGGCCAGGGACAACAGCAAGAGGAAACAATGCTGGGAAACCATCAAGCCCCCTGACTGGGTAAAACAAGTAAAACGATTCTTCGTGTGAGCCTTACAGGAGCAAAACTACGGGGCCAAATTCACTGTGCATCCATATCAGCTTCTGCTGATGTTTGAAGAAAATCCTACCAGGACAAAAGTGTCTTGGTGGGAGGTGTCACTGATATACCTATGGTTCTCAGTGCTTGCCATATCAGCTGGACTACAGCCTTATAAGAGAAAATAACATGAGTTTCTTTGTCACTTGAGCTAAACAGTCTGAATTTCTAGTTGAAATATCTGGGAGGTGAGTCCTTTGTAAGTCAGTTTGGGGGAGGATACTCAACACATACAAAGACTAATTGGCAGCAAGTAGTGTTGGTAACTCCTACACTCTTGAATAACTCAGGCTTCCAGCCAGTTCTGCTACTGCAGGAACTTAAGGACTTTGTGATGTCCTTGAAACCTATGAATTCTTTCTTTCTTTCTTTCTTTCTTTCTTTCTTTCTTTCTTTCTTTCTTTCTTTCTTTCTTTCTTTCTTTCTTTCTTTCTTTCTTTCTTTCTTTCTTTCTTTCTTTCTTTCTTTCTTTCTTTCTTTCTTTTTCTTTCTTTCTTTCTTTCTTTCTTTCTCTCTCTCTCTCTTTCTTTCTTTCTTTCTTTCTTTCTTTCCTTTTCTTTCTTTCTTTCTCTCTCTCTTCCTTCCTTCCTTCCTTCCTTCCTTCCTTCCGACACTTCCGACACTTCCGACACTTCCGACACTTCCTTCCGACACTTCCTTCCGACACTTCCTTCCTTCCTTCCTTCCTTCCGACACTTCCTTCCTTCCAACACTTCCTTCCGACACTTCCTTCCGACACTTCCTTCCAACACTTCCTTCCTTCCTTCCGACACTTCCTTCCTTCCGACACTTCCTTCCTTCCTTCCTTCCGACACTTCCTTCCTTCCGACACTTCCTTCCTTCCGACACTTCCTTCCGACACTTCCTTCCTTCCTTCCTTCCTTCCGACACTTCCTTCCGACACTTCCTTCCTTCCTTCCTTCCTTCCTTCTTTCCTTCCTTCCTTCCTTCCTTCCTTCCGACACTTCCTTCCGACACTTCCTTCCTTCCTTCCTTCCTTCCTTCCTTCCTTCCTTCCTTCCTTCCTTCCTTCCTTCCTTCCTTCCGACACTTCCTTCCTTCCTTCCTTCCTTCCTTCCTTCCTTCCTTCCTTCCTTCCTTCCGACACTTCCTTCCTTCCGACACTTCCTTCCTTCCTTCCGACACTTCCTTCCGACACTTCCTTCCGACACTTCCTTCCGACACTTCCTTCCGACACTTCCTTCCTTCCTTCCGACACTTCCTTCCGACACTTCCTTCCGACACTTCCTTCCGACACTTCCTTCCGACACTTCCTTCTGACACTTCCTTCCTTCCTTCCTTCCTTCCTTCCTTCCTTCCTTCCTTCCTTCCTTCCTTCCTTCCTTCCGACACTTCCTTCCTTCCGACACTTCCTTCCTTCCTTCCTTCCTTCCTTCCTTCCTTCCTTCCTTCCTTCCTTCCTTCCTTCCTTCCTTCCTTCCTTCCTTCCGACACTTCCTTCCGACACTTCCTTCCGACACTTCCTTCCTTCCGACACTTCCTTCCTTCCTTCCTTCCTTCCTTCTTTCCTTCCTTCCTTCCTTCCTTCCTTCCTTCCTTCCTTCCTTCCTTCCTTCCTTCCTTCCTTCCTTCCTTCCGACACTTCCTTCCGACACTTCCTTCCGACACTTCCTTCCGACACTTCCTTCCGACACTTCCTTCCTTCCTTCCGACACTTCCTTCCTTCCTTCCTTCCTTCCTTCCTTCCTTCCTTCCTTCCGACACTTCCTTCCTTCCGACACTTCCTTCCTTCCTTCCTTCCGACACTTCCTTCCTTCCTTCCTTCCTTCCTTCCTTCCTTCCTTCCTTCCTTCCTTCCTTCCTTCCTTCCTTCCTTCCTTCCTTCCTTCCTTCCGACACTTCCTTCCGACACTTCCTTCCTTCCTTCCTTCCGACACTTCCTTCCTTCCTTCCTTCCTTCCTTCCTTCCTTCCTTCCTTCCTTCCTTCCTTCCTTCCTTCCTTCCTTCCTTCCTTCCTTCCTTCCTTCCTTCCTTCCTTCCTTCCTTCCTTCCTTCCTTCCTTCCTTCCTTCCTTCCTTCCTTCCGACACTTCCTTCCTTCCTTCCGACACTTCCTTCCGACACTTCCTTCCGACACTTCCTTCCGACACTTCCTTCCTTCCGACACTTCCTTCCTTCCACCACTTCCGCCACTTCCTTCCTCCACTTCCTTCCTTCCTTTCTCTTTACTTACACTCTAAAGCTCAGTTCAGGTTACTGGGAGGCCTTTGAAAATCGAAGGGGTTGCTTTGCTCGATGCATTGTTGACATAGTATCTTGTGGATGAAGGAATTGGACTTGATGACCTTTGGCCCATAAAAGGGCACCAGCAAGAAGCCTGATGGAATCAGGATACCAGCAGATACCTCTCTAAGAAAAAGCAGTAGCCTTATCTACTGCAGCCAGTGGAAGTGCATCTCCATCCCTCCGAACATTTTGAGCTCATATTGCACCCCTGGAGTACAGAGACCCCAAGAGCAGTGTGTCTCTGGCGGGAACATGTCCTCATGCAAAGACCTGCACTTGTGGCAAAACATTTCCTACTGTAAATCAGCAAAGGTTTATTGGATGAACAGAACTTGTCTTCCCTGCCCTGTGGTTTCTACCTGAAGCAAGTGAACTCCCACTTGGGGTGCACCATGGAGTGCTCTCTTCTGTGGGAAAGAGATGGCCAAAAAGCACTACCCTGGCCAGGAAAGATGAGTGACCTGAGGTAAATATAGTAATTACAAAGCAATTTAAGAGGAAGAAGAGCTGCGTTAGCGGAGACACATCAACATTTTTTCTGTCTCTGACTCAAAGCATTAGAAGTCCTGCTATTTTGCTGAGAAATGTTTCTTCCAGGTGATTCTAGGTGGCACACTGAGTAGGATGTGCTGCTGTCAGAGCCCTGTGGACCTGAGAGTGGAGCCCTGTACATAGTGCTTCATCATGCAAACGGGATGTTACCTCTGTGCAGGCAGATGGTGATATGAGTGGGCTCTAAGATGAAGTGAGACAGCACTTGTGACAACTTAATGCTGACTGAGTAACATCAACACAAGTCTTCTTTTCTGTTGTAGCTGTCTAAGGATGTCAGAAGATATGGATCTGAGATTGAAAAGACACTTTTGACAGCATAATGGCTGAAACAGTTTTGAAACATTTAAAGCAACAATAAAACGCAAAAGGGGAAAGAAGGATGAGGATAATGGGGTGCGACTTCTCAAAGGACATGAGGTTTCATTTTGCTTTGAATAATCTTGTGTCTTCAAAACGACTTCTTTCTGAAACTACAAGTCACAATTTTCCAGTAAAAGTCTGCCACACACCTAGGCATCTTCTGAAGGCAACACTCCATCTTCATATTTTTTCACTGTAACTCTCACCCATTCTAGCTATGCTGACTTCAGTTGGACAGGCATAAGTGTGTTGAAAGATTTTATTTTAGGATGCTCATAGTTCAGATGCATTGTGGCTTCCTAAAATCATGACCGATTTCATAGCATAGTAAAATGAAACAATAGAATTAGAACAGCACATATTCATGGAAAAAAAGGAGAAGAGTTGTGCAAGTCTTAAAACACAGCATCCAGAAATCTGTTTTCTTGAAAGTTTGAGTGGTTTTAGCATGATTGTGGCTTTTGGAAAATATGGGAAAAAAAAACCCTCCGAAAAAACCTTTCTGATTTTCACACCTGAACTCCCTATAGAGGATTCTCCAATACTCTGTAGCAGTAATCCTCAGAAAAGAACAGATACATATACAAATATGATGATTGTTCTAGCAAATAATGGTTATATCAAAATTATAATCACAGTGATTAGCATTTTGGCAGACTTCATGTTTGACCTCTGACTTTGTAAGTGAACAATTTCAATTTCTTTGGGTTCTTCTGCTTTCATTTTTTTTTTTGTTTTTATTTTGTAAAATCAATGCATTCATCTCTACCTCTTTTCAAGAAAATATCTCTTTTTATGTCAAGTCTTTAAAAATAAAGGGAAAAAAATCACAAAAAAAAAAATAAATCAGGAAAAGGCTTTAAAATTAACATTTAAAATTCATTCCAGATTTGTTGCATTCATTACTTTGATGTGGAGTTCAGAGGCTGTATTAGTACTGTACTTCCCCATTGCTGTGTGATTGGACTTTCTGAACACTATTCCACGCAAATGAAATGGAGCTTTAAAAAAAAAAAAAACAACAAAAACCAAACAGGTTTCAAATTTAGTTACTCTAGGGGGTAGAGTAAATAAAAGAAATTTAAAATAATTAAGCAAAATTGATCATGCTAGCTATTGTTTTCTTCCTCAAGACATTTCAGCTTTATTTTTCCTCTTGTATTTAGCACATTACCACATTTCCTCCCTGTTAGAAATAAAAGCTATAGGCCCAGTTCTGTCATGGCGGTGAGCAGGCAGTTGGAGACGGTAATGCATGCCTGAAGCCTTCACCAAGGATGATAAGCCTGCATGAATTTTACGAGTCTCAGTATCAAGGTTGCCCTCGCCCAAGGGATTTAAGAATAAGGGGGGAAAAAAGAGAAGGCAGATGTATGAATAACTGGCATTGTAAATCTTCACCGTGGCAACCTACAGCTAGAAAAAGTCTGTGATGGGTTCATGACTTGAGAAGAAAGCGACACAGCAGAATGTGAATGGATTTTCTTCAGCTACTTAATACACTGCTTAGAGCAGCTTAAGGGTGTGCATGTGAGGGAGAGTATGTGTGTGTGAGAGAGAGAGAGTGTGTGCATGTGTGTAAGGAGGGGGGGATCTGTGGAAATTTGTTAGAAGGAATTACTAGTGTTATACATCTTGCTAGGGCTTTATTTTTTTTTTTTCCTTTTTGGGGGAGGCTGTAGGGGAGGAGGAATACCATTTAGTCTCAGAATATAAATGACTGGATTTTGCTTGGGAAAAAAAAGATGGTGGGGGAGGTGCATAGAATTATGCAGGCAAGTAACAATGAGCAAATTGGACCCTTAACAATACAGCACAAGGTCATAGTGAAAGTCACCAGAGTGGGGTGGTGGGGGTGGCTGGTGGTAGAAAACAGATCATGATAAATAGCTTCCCATTTTGCAAAATCTGGTAGTTAATGAAAATAAGATGCATTTGAGTTGTCTGTGAACACCTGATTTTTTTCCTCTTTCTCTCTCTCTCTCTGGTCCTGCTGATGTATGAAAGCAAAGCACTGACTCTAATTGTGCAATTATAAAACGGAAATGATGCAGGTTTGGCAACACAGAGAAAGAAGGCAGCTCAATAACATTGTTTAATAACAAGCAAATAAAGCTCAAAGGGGAAAGAGGTGAATATTTCTGCTTTAGACTCATTAAGGAACCTGAAACATATTGTAAAAGAGTGATATTTAATTATGGGCTGGACTGATAACATGGAGCAGGGCCTCACTGGGAGAAAGAGACCCTGTGCTCCTAGGAGTGAGCAGCTCCAAACATCAATTACTGTGATTATCTACCCAGTGCTTAGAAAATGCACCCGTCTCCGTGTTCCAGCAGCGACCCGTAAACAGGCATTGCATAGGCAAATTTATTGGCACAGTCAGCTGGGGCCAGGTGGGAAAGAGAGCTTTCCTTTGGTGACTTCTGTGCAAAAGGAGGAAAGAAGCAATGCAAAGAAAATCTGTCTTCTGCACAAGTGAAAGAGCAATTTATTACAGAGCATTTGCAGGAGACAGCATTTGTTGCCCTGCTGCCTTTTTTGCCTCTGTTGGCTGTCTGAATGAGAAATGGGAGTATATTAACCAACTCATGGGTTACAGAAGACGGCTTGGCATGGGCCCATCAAACTTCGCCATGCTAAGGCAAGTCAAAGGTCAAGAGAGCGTTAGCAGCTGAGATTTAGAACCGAGTGCATCTCTTTAACCTTAACTGCTGGGAATGGATGGAGTCACTTTATTTCTTTAGTCAGGAACTTGGTTGCAGTGAAAGATGTCACGAGGAGGAGGGTACCTTCCAGCTTGGAGCAGATGGGAAAGTATATATTGCAGTGAGATGTCATATTCTTTCGGGGTCACGTAGATAAGCAACATCACTGTTGTGCTGCAGCCCCCTGTTTTCCATTAGGCCTAGAGGCTGAATGTTTGTGCATCTTTGTTAATGCACCACAGACCAAAGAAATAGAGACTAACAGTGAAAAGCAGGTGCCAAATCCATCCAAAGCCATTTAATCTTTCCTTCTATTTGCACCAACATTATTTTCACTGAGGAAAATCCTTAGTAAATGGAGCATGCTAATGACGTGTGCACTGAACTTTATTTTTAATGGCAGAGAGATTTCTCTGCCTGGAAAGGCAGTGTGTGAGGTGCAGGTTGCCGTGACCTGGTTCACAGCATTCCTGCCTGCCTGCATCTGCCACAGGGCCACTGCACAGCCTGGAACTAATCACATCAACTCTGTGTCTCTCTCCCTTACCAGTCCTTCTGAACCCATGAAAGCCCCTTGAAATAGCAAACTCTGTTTCTGTGACATTTGCTATTGGTCCTGTTTCACCTGTAGTCTCAGTGGGCTGCAGAATCACCAGGGAATGATTTGGCTCCACACCCAGTTCAGACACTCATTTTGGGTATGAGTTCTATTAAGACATCATGTGCACTGAGGCATGAAGGCATCTGTGCAGAGGACCATTTCTTAAATTATTGGAAAGAGGTATGTCACTTGCTGCTTGAAAGTAGCCTGACATATACATATACCAGTACACTCAAGCATAAGAGAGCACTTTTGCTCAGAGCTTATGATGAAGATTTGAAATTCCATGAGAGAGTCTGAAATGCAAAGCTTAAGAGGGAAATATAAGATTTCATCACTGTTAAGCCAAGATTTCATGCAGTGTGTATTAAATGAAAGGTGTGATTTGTTGGATGTGATAACAGCCTTGAAGAAGACCTGTGTTGTCTCATCTTCTAAATCCAAGTTGAGTATTTCAGACAGCTTTAGGTATATAGTGTCCATGGTCCTCTGTTTTGGCTTTGTCCAGACTCAAACCAGTCAGGTCAATAGTGAGGAAAAGGGGATGAAGATACGTTAAAATAAGTACAAAATTCTTGGGTCTGGGAGGGGATCATGATATGTAGCTTAATTTTTTTGTTTGTTTGTTTCTTTTTTTTCCCTCTTCTCCACATTTTGGTCTCTAGAGCCCTTGGCATAGTGTGTCGTGACCTGTGATTGAGAATAAGCAAAGAATTAAAGAATTATTAAAGGTTTTTGTATGCTTAATTAGATTAGGATCTCTACCACCTGATTGTGAGAACATATGGGTAGGAAGTGTTAAACTACTGCTTGTCCCTCTCTTAGCAGCAGAGCAGCTAAGAGTTCGTTTTTCTGGCCTGAAACTGTACATACAGGATAGATGAAGATACAGGAGCTATGACATGACAAATGCAAGAATGAAGCAAGGTACACAGTAACATTAAGACTGATGCATTTCCAAATGAGAAATGATCTAGTATTGGTCTCAATAGAATACACCATGTCAGGGAAAACTGCAGGAGCAATTAAAACCACTTTATATGTAATTATTTATGGGCAACATACATTTGGCTCCCTAAATAAGTGGGAAGATTGAAAAGATCGTATCTCCTCCCTATATCAGCAGCAACCCACTGACCACATGTTTCAAATGAAAAGTAAAGAGGTTGGGGAGTGAATAAACAGGAGGCAAAATAGTTGGAGAAGGTGGTTGGTAAATAATCAAAAAGAGAGTCCATACTACTCTCCCAGCTCTGAATTATAAGTACATCCTTTCTATCCCTCCCCCACACACATGCAGTGGTCTGTAGACAATTTCAAAGAGCTTGCAAATGGTTTGGTCAGACACTGGACCACTAAAGATAAAGAGAACAATTAAGAATATTGCATAAAAATGAAGCAATTTCTTTGCATCTGCATTCACTATGGAGATGCCTTTCTCTAAGCCAATTATTTGCAGATAATAAACACAAGGCGGTATCAGAGATCAAGTTGTCAAAGAAAAGAATCTTAAAGAAAATGAGAAAGAAAAAAAATAGCTAAGATCATCCATTGTTGAAGTTCCAAATAAACATTAAAATGTTCAATTTGGAAAAATGTGTTCTTCCATAAAAATGGCCATAATATCTCACAATATCTTCAAAAAGGCACACAGGCAACCTGAAGAATCACAGATCAATTGACTGACCCCAATGTACTACAAATCATCTGAAAAAATAACCAAAAATGAAATATTCTAGCAAAGCACGGCATAAAAAAAGATAAATTTCATAGTTTCTTAAAAGGTAAATTGTGTCACTCCGATCTATTGAAATTTTTTGGCAATCAAAAAGAAGACTAGAGGTTTTTCAATAAGCTGTCAAGATTTGCAGAAAAATGTGCCCTAACCAGAGGTCTTAAGGAAGTGTAATTTTCCCACCTCTCCCACATTTTCACACAGACTAATGAACAAGATGTGATACAGCCATGGAGCACAGGACAGGATGGCATCTGAGCAGTGGTTATCCAGCTGAAGTCTTTGCTTTTCCATGAGAAGGGTATCAGAGGAAACACAAGCCTTCCACTCTGAATTTCCTTTAGGGCCCATGGAAGACACTCTCAATAACAGCATTGCTTACAATTTTAAATATCAAATTTTAAAGTTTATGTATCATACACAACCACCCAAAGCAGGAGGGCCTGGCTGGATTTACAGACTTAACAATTCTATAATTATATGGGTTCACCTGTTTTTTTAATCTTACTTTTTTTTATTTTGAGTGTCTCTATCATAAATTATTTATTATTTACTGGTCAAGTTATTTACTGGTCAAAGAGTACTGGGGCAGTAGAGGAGATGTAAGGGATGACCTCAGGGTGTTCCAGCAGTGCAAGTGACAAGGGGGGTGACACTCTATGGCCCACCAGTGCTCTGCCAGAATGTCTGAGCTCCCAGCCTATGCTCATATTTATGCCTAACCTACTTTCCAGACACTTTTTGTGCCATCACAGAGCTTTTGTAGATGTACTGGTGGGGGCAGGGAAAATGTATCAAAAAGTGTGTTCCAATTCTGTAACTATTCACCTGATTCTTTTGCAAATTTGGCCCCATACTCCCTGCAATTCACCAGTTGATAGACACTTGGGAGACTCCTGCCTGATAACATTCCTGTCAGCCATGTCCCAAAGAACAAAGGCAAGCTGAAGTATTTTTTAATTCTACCCTCTCAGCTCATCAACGCTGAGTTTACATAAAAATGTAAGAACATTACACTACACACACTGCTAATAATCAGAAACTAAAGCTTTGAAGTTTCCCTATTTCACAGCTACTGCCATGACAGATGCTTGCCAGAGAAAACTCAGGGGGCATTTGTTTGCAAGCATTTTGGCTAAGCATAGTGCCCATTGTGCCACTTAATATTTCAGCTATCTCTAGTGTAATCAGGGAACAGCAGTTACTTATTTCTCTCACGTCTTGCTCCTTGCTAGCTACCTACTATCGCCAGCATGACCTCTGAAGCACACACATTAATTTTACCTCAGTATTTCTATAGCATCAATTAATAAAAACTGACTATGTTTTCAACAAACGCACATGTACTGATAAATGAGGGTCCTGACTTAATTGCTCTGTAAATTAAGAGCTCGCAGTGGTGACAATAGAGAATAGTTTTAATATTTAAAAACTCATTAAATTTGTGTACATTTTGAATAATTAAATCACATGGCCACTTTAAAGAGCTAATTTAAGTTTAATTCTTAAATGTATATCACAGAAGAACTTGATCTGTTGAAAATTATTGGTTAATTTTCAGAACAACTTAATTTGGTTCTATTCCTGCCCTGAAACTCTGCATTTATTTATACTTATCTGCCCCTTCAACCTTCTAGAAATTCCTAGCAATATCAATTCTAGGATGATGACACCAACCTGTACTTTTGTCAGCATTCATAGAAGACAGAGTAAACCTAACATTAGTAATGTGTTTTTCTTTTTTCTATGGTGAATCATAATTCCACATTTTAGTATTTTAGATCTTTATCAGATCCATTGCTCAGATTTAAATAGCGGGCATTTTGGGGAAAGCAAGTTGTTTTTTTTATGATTTGCACTGTGTGAAGATGGAGTCCAAATGCCTGAGTGTGCATTGTTTTGACAGAATTTGCAAGGCTTCATGAAAACCCCATGTCTTTCCAATTATGTAAACTCAGAGACAGTAAGAGTTAAACCTTCAACTTGTGGGTAAGTATCATCTTCTTTCCACTCAGAACTCTGATTTTTAATATTGGGTAGTACTTTGAAGCATAACATCTGATTTTATGGCTGTCAGCAGAGGTACTGCTAACAAAATCGTGGCTCACCCTCCCCACCTAATCAGTTCTGTGGAGTTTAAAGGGACAACTCAAAAAAGATGGCTGGTTTCCTTGATGAAGCTCATGCAGTAAATAGGACTGAAACCATTTTCAGTTAGAGCAATTCACCTTTGTGCAGTTAACTTTTCTTTCTCCCTTGGCTCATGCGTCAATCTTCATATTGTTACTAGTATTTAATCAGTGATTAAGCTGCCATAGAGTAAATACAGACAGATTGTGTCGCAACATTTCTATGTTCTTTCAATATTATGAAGTGTAATATTCAGGTAGGTGCTTAGTTATCAAAGTGATAGACATTTAATACCTGAAATAAATAGAATGACTCTTGCTGTATCTTTGCAAAGCGACTTAAGTATCTTGCTGCAGTTGAGAAGATGAAGTATTGTTCACTAACTTTTTAATCAAGAGGGGAAAATAGTGAAAATATTATGTGACTATCTATATGCTTTTGAAAAATTAAATCCCTTCTGCCTTTACCTTCCTTTTACATTGATTATCTAATAAGGTGTTGGGAGAGCATGTTCTGGAGGAGAAGAGGAACAGGCATGGTCTTCCGAACAACACCTGTTTCAGTGAATTTTCACAGAGTGTGCACTCCAAACTCTTGGTCCTGAGTATTTCCATAGGAAACCTAATTTCTGATGATACTTTGCAGATAGAAACGTATCACATCACTTGTGACTACTCAAAACAGCCCAGATTTTGGCTATGGAGCTGTTCACAGCTTTGTCAATGATTACTTGCAGTGATCTTGTTTAATACTTAGTAGAAGTGATTCCTTGTTTATTTATTAAGATTTCTAACCACAGTGCTGTGGGGAAAAGTTGCTGTCTAGTGATTTCCCACTGTGGACAGAGTATTTTTGATGTCATTGCTTCTTAGAACAGAATTCCCCATCCCAAAATCACACCCAAACTTCTTTCTTCACAGAGGTATGCAGCGGTAAAATGTATTTCGTTTGAACTGGGGTTTGGTTTCCCAAGGGGTTCTAATCTCTCTAAGGAATAATGCTGTACTCTTATCATCATTTACCTCTCCTCCAATCTTCGTGTAATCTGCAAACTTTGTCAATCACCAGTCCATGTTTTCTCCTCAGTAGTTGATAAGATGTTAAATAGTAAATGGTCACAGCTTATCTTTGTGAGGCTTTGATAGAAGCACACCATTTACAGCAATATTTGTGAGCTCAGTTAAGTACTTTGAATCCATCCAAGGTGTGTCACAGGTACTTCCTATTGCTCTGCTTCAGTAAATCCATTATGTGTGAGACTGAGTGAAAAGCCTAACATAAATATGTCTACTATGTTGATATGATTCCCTCTAACAACCAAACTTGTCATCCTCCTCTACCATAACATGCAGAGGTTGTGAGGGTTTTGATTAGCAGATCTGCCATTTGACAGAGCCATATGTCGGCTCTTTCTCTATGGTACAAAAGAAACAAAGACTACAAAGGCTACTTGGAGACCTCTGTTGCTGCTGGCTGGCTTTAGGTATTGGGAGTTTTTTTGCCAGCTGTTATAATTCCTGGTTTTTCTATTTATGCGTGTTCAGCTGGTAAACAAATAGACTTCTATGTTTTCTTCTAGGGCAGAACAGTATTTGATCCAGACAACCTTTTTCTGATGGGCTTTCCAACATTAAGTGGCTTTTCCAAGACACCATATTTTCTTAATTTGATTTTCTTGCTCTCATTTCTTACAAATAAAAGAGAAAAGAAGAAAAAAGTGGCAATTGCTAGCTAGAATTTGTCATGATATTCCATTTCATTCAGGGAAATATTGAAATCTGGGAACAGAAATTGTAAGCTGAGGGTAAACCAGAAATGCAACAGCACCATGAGTTCTAAATACATGTATTGTACTCAGATGCTTTTTATCTTTTACTCCTCCTTCAAAACTTGACAATATTCCTCAGCTTAACTTGAGACCAACCCATGCTTAATGTGCTTAAGGACAAGATTTTAAGGTCCATAGCATCTAAGTGTGTTTATTATTCCTTGTAAAGAACTGAATTTTCCCACTCAAGTCCTTATAAGATTTACAAAATTTTATAATCCTTCACCTGGTAACTAGGGGGTGAATCATAAAAGTGATATTCTTTGCAGTAATGCACAATATTTGTGTTTAAATCATGTACATGGTGGTGAAGCATTGTGATAAATTGTGAAGCCTCACAATGTCTGGCAGGTTTCAGCAGCACAGACTGGAGGATAAGAAAGAGAGAAGAGCACATTAGAGAGCTGAAGCTGCAGGGGAAGTTAAGCAGGCATTCTATAATTGCTCAAGGAGGGTCTTAACCAGGAGAAAGGAATTAACACCCACAGTCTTGTGAAAATTGCTTATGATCTGTAATGACACAAATTGGTATATTAGCTCGAGCTTCATTGGTGAGACAGCATTAACCAGTGGAGAGTGTCTTTTAAAACAGGCCCAAGATTTGCTTCTGGTATCTGTTTTGGCTTTATTTTACAGCCTCTTGAATGACAGCAGAACCTGTATGGAGATGTAATGCTTCTACAGAAATCCCTTCCTATGTTCTCAGGTTCAGCTCTGGAGCCTTACATGGGAAAGGACAACCTTTGTATTGTCTGGTAACACTTTGTGCAGCACCTGGATTTTCTGAATGTCTTAAACACTTAACTCTGTGTTTATTGTGCTGTGAGTGGTGTCAAAATGAAACGTAAGATAACAAGGCTATATTGTGTTATCTCATCTAATGTGTTTATCATGTGCAATTAGTACCAAAAGAATGTGTTCAAAATAGCAGCTTGAAAAAATGTTTAATGTATGTATTAAATAGTGTGAAATCAGTATACAAAAGTCTACCTTACAGAGAAGATACAAACAAAGATAAAATCAAATAGGATTTGCAAGGATGATAGAAAATTTTATTTTGTGGTGTTTTGAGTGATTCTGTGGGAAAAGCATAATTTTCTATTATGTATTAGTATTCTGATTTAACAATCATAGGTGCCAGTATAAGAACCTTGACAGATGGATGGTAGATACATTATTGTATTATTCTCAGTGGGAAGTGTCCATAAGGGGCACTAAAAGAAAAGAGAAGCAAGACATTTTCTAATATATCTTACATATGTTAGGAAACAGAATTTTTGAATTGGTCATCTATATTCCATTTAGAACATATTTTGTGTCAGAATTTCTTTGCCATGTTTTACTTTTTATTTTCATAATGCTCATGTCCTACATTTCCCTTCTTCAGCATTTCCCCTCTTCCCATACATCCAGACCAATCCCTTAAAAGCCCATCAAAATCTTCACAGCTTATAACAGATAATTTACATATTCACAGATGATATCATAACATTCTCAGGGAAAAAACCAAAACCCATAGAATAAAATTCACTGGCCAAGGTAAACTGACACGCACCTTATAAACACAGCAGAGAGTATTTTGAGAATCTATATATGTGTGTATGTATACATGTATAAACATATTATGGACACAAAAGTATTTATGAGTGTTATGTAAATATAAATGTGTACACACACACACGTGCACACATCTATTTGTGTTTGACATTTGTTGTTCCACCTTCATCCTGGCCATTACCATTCCAGTAATGGATCCTGTTGTGCATTGAAATTCCCATTGTGGTCCATTACCACTTCCTCTGTTGACAGCTCTATTGCTTCACGAGCTATTGTGCTATGTATGACATTGATTGGAGACACTGGATACACATTAGCAACATCACAACACGCATAATAAACAAGGTGTCACTCTGCAGAGAGTATCAAGAAGGGGCACAGTGCTTCCTAGCCCACCACACACTCTGTGGGCGTCCCTCCTCTTGGGCTTTGTCCTCCAAGGTCAGCTTCAGATCTGAGCTGGCATGACTAATGTGGGATGGTTCCTGGCTAGGGGTCCCACCTTGGCAGCCTCCCCTGCAGGGAACAATCCCTGGAACCTGCTGCCTTTCCAGCACCTTGACCAGTTATCAACTTGAGCAGAAGCAAATTGAAAGTTTTTTAATATTTTCTTCTCCTCATTGTAGTTCACATGCTTTAGTGGAAAAGGAGATGACATCAGGTGTTCTCAAACAGGCAACTCTCTTGTGGCAACATCCCCTGCCCATATTTTCTCTAAGCCAGCACCAAGTCCTTTGCTGATGGCTCTCTCTAAGGCCTGATCAAAGGCCATTAAAATGAATGGGAAACTTTCTGTTGACATTAATGAACTTCAACTTAGACCTTTAAAATCAGGGAGCAAGAGAATGACAGCTGCAATGCTAGAAATAGATGGAAATCTTTGGAGTGTTGTGGTCCAAAACACACTAATCTTTACTTGAGAGTGTGCATGTATGAGCAGCATGAGGAGTATTGATCCCCTTCAGTTACAGCTCTCCAGTGAGCAGAGAAGGAACAGCCCTTCCCAGACAGGAGAAATATTATGTTAGTAATCTAATTCAGCAATACGTGCTTTTGAGAGGCCACTAACAAAAGAAAAATATGAATTCTCAAAGCATTTTCTTGACTCTGTAGCTTTGACTGGAATTGCTTCTCAGAGAACTCAAAGGCCTGTATCAATTAACAAATTAGGAAAAAAAAAATTAACCATCAACAAGGATTCATACAGTGCAAAAACAATAGTTATGTTCTCAATTATTATCTGTTTCTTGATTGAAGTAGAACAGGGAGAATCCATACTAACTCTTATCCCCACTGTTTTAACACTCTCACAACTTCAGCAACTTCAAAAACAGACAGGCTATTCAGGTGGGTAATATTTTCATCTCACTGTGTTTATTTTCGTTCATGAGTGCTGGAAATTCTTGTCCAGCGCAGATCCCAAGCCTCTTCCTGCCTTGTGTCTCCTATTGTTTGTTCTTGTTCATTCCAGCTTTTACAGTGCACTGACCCAGGTCAACCGACTCAGCTGAGGACATTGAAAGCCTTGCAGTTCTCACTCCTGGCTAAATTACTTTGCTTTCTCCAAATTACAGATAGACAGCTCACCCTTTGGTATTCACAGTGCTTCAACATTTCTCATTTCAGCTTTTCTGGACTCTGAAAAAATGTATTCTTGTCTTGTCTCACATTTCCTCTGCAGCTCAGTGTCCAGAATGTCCAGTAAAACATACTTTTCTCACCAATTTCCAGAAAAGTCAAGGGATGAAGAATGAGTGATAAGGGAAACTTTAGTTTTTTTCCTTCTATTCCAGAAATTACTTAAACTGCTGCCTTAAACAAGTATCCTAACCTCATTTTCTAGTAATTTATTAAAATAGTTTCAAAAGACATGCAAGAAACTGCATGGAATGAATCCTTCTCTCTCCCTTTTATTCAATTCCTCATATATCTATTGAGCAGTGGATCACTGGTTATTGAAGACTGCTTTTTTATTTCTCTAGTTAACTTTCAGAAGTTCTATATTTGCAATAAAAAAGACCTGGAAGTAGATAGAAGAATGTTGGATTTTTTATACTGCCTGAAAGATACATCAGATATGTTTTTGTATGAAATAAGTGCTGTAAAACAGACAAGTTTTGTTCTGTCTCTAGAATTTTTCCCAGGGACCTTTTCCAGTGCGGGATGCTAAACCTCAGCCATTGTGCTCCTGGGACACACGAGCTCAGTCTCCATTGCCTTTTAACCTCACACTAAAATGCATGCAAACGGTGCTGCTCTCAACACACAGCACTTTTCCACTGTGCCACGAATTGCAAATGTGCAGCTCCTTTCACAGAAGCAGCCGAGCCCAGGGCAGCTGCAGACCCGGGAGGGGCACAGTGAGCCGGGCTGCATTCAGGCCAGTGGCAGCGGCCTCTCGGCTCCCAGCCCTGGAAGCAGCCCCCACAGCGTGATTCTCTGCTGCTTTTTCACTGCTCCCTCTTCCCCATCAGGGAACAAGTAGCTCGCTTTTTCCAAACGCCGTTCTGCTGAGTGCTTCTTCCTTAAATCACTTGGTAGAGAGATCAAATGTACTAGCCGTCATTAAAGATCCGCATTGCTAACTGTGCCCATATTGCATTACATGTTTAGAACACTGTATCACACAACCACTTATGCTTGGAGTTTCTAAACATTGATTGTTTTTAAAAAAGCAGACCTTTTCTGTTAAGGAACGTTTTTCAATTGAATACTGAGAAAGAGTTGATGGAATTATTTTCTTAGTCTAAAAATTTACATCTGTATTTTATTGTTTAACATTCTCCCTGGGGACTGGAGGTCTTTAAAAAAAACCCCTCAGCAACAAACAAAAAAATATGAAAAAAAGAAATAAAATTTTTGAAGGCTTTTTGTTTTGAAAGTGTAATTGTTGTCAGTCAAAATAAGTAATACTCCAGCTGTTGAATTTTTTTTTCTTAAAATAACTCAAATTATTAACTGTGATGCTTGTGCACTATTTGAAGCTGTGCACAGCTGATATAAGATTTACAGTTGAAGTACAGAATACTTCTAGAGGTTCATTCTATGAAAATAACAAAAAATAAATTAATATAAATACAATTTTTCTGACAGTGCCATGACAAGTTATGCAGCATCATCATTCAAGCTGCATGATAAAGCAGGTTAGCCCATAGATTTGGAAGGATAAACCTAATTAATCCTAAGATATGGTATTCCAATAAATGAAGTATTCAGAATTTAAAAAGTAGTAGTAGAAATATTTAACTAAGAGGACGAGAGCCATGATGTCATACAATCTGGGAGGCATTGTCATGTTCAGTAAATTAGCATGGCCTAACCACAGCAGAAAATTTCCTTGAGCTGCAATAAAGACTAAATGCTTTCAGACTCCCATGATCCTTTGTAGTCATCATTTTAAAGCGCTGCCTTAGTGAGCTAAACCTGTAAAGTTTTCTTTTGAGCGGCTGTGAGTTGATTAGATCTATTTCAGCCTAGTAGTGGTAATAGGCTCCTCTCTGTGAAACTGCTTAGCCTCTGCTCCCCTGGCAGCTGGAGAAACTGGAATTAATCAGGTCTGCTGGGGACTTCTTCAGCATCTCCGCAGGCCAGCGACTCTGGAATCATTTACTACAGAATCTTACTGTCAACTCTTTGTCATTTAAGCTTTTGATTATGCTTGCTTTCTTCAGAAAAAATGGAAATGGGTGACAGATTATCCTAATGCAGAATTTCACTAGTTACTTTTATAGGCATCTATTATCCTCCTTTGTACTGTCCATAAAAAGAATGTAGGTGTGTGCAAAGATTTTTAGGGGCAGAGATATGAAGAATATGCTATTGAAATTAACATATTTCTTCTAATTAAAGTATGTTTCTTTCTAATAAAGAGACCCTCCCTCCTGAAATGACTGCATATTGTTTTGTCACTAGCACAATATATGGATTTCCTTTCTCTTTTCTTAAAAATTGAGAGCTGGGGAAAAAAATTCTTGAATATCATTATTTACCATGCTACTGTTCAATAGCACTACTTTCTACTGAATATACTGCAGATGCAGATTGAGGGGTTTTTTTAACTGTATTAAATATGAGCTTTGGAATAAATGCATATTTACATAGACTGCTAACTACTCTGAGCTTCAGTGAACAGAAAGTAAACAGTCAACACTGAAAAAAAAAAGACAATTAAATCTGCCTTCTTTGCAGCATTTCATCCCACAGATACAGGGTTCTATAGACTTAGTGTTCTGTAAATAGAGTCAATGGGCAGTTTGGTGCAGTCCTTAATGAAATCATCACCCCTTTCGACATTTAAAAATTTGTACATTTATATTGCAAACACTTATTGCAAACAAAAAATTCTGTGTGACATTCTGAGATACAGGCTTTTCATACATGGTATAGGAAAATACTGTTAATGAAATGGTTGAAAATTTGATCAAAATTGATGATTTACAAGAATCTTTTGTTTGATAAATTTATTTGCATTTAATAATATGAAGAAGTGTATGAGCATTTGTTAGACTAGTGTCCAGTGCAGTTTCAAAGGAGTCTGGCAAAAAATGCTTTTCACAAAAAATGAAGTGAAAATTGTCCCCTTTTTATACTTTTTGCCTTTTTTTTTCACCTTTTTTTTTTTGTTCAATTCTAGAGAGCAGATTTAAACAGGTTACCTTAATAGGATAAATATATTAACATTTTATAACTATGTTTGACCTTAAAAAAAACCAAAGAAAAGAAAAAAGATTGGCATTAAAGGAAAAAAAAGGTCTATATTGAATATCGAATGATTGCCAAAATCACATCATTGTTCCATTATGAGTATTTTGAACAGTTCTGTAAATTACAGAAGCAGGCAACAGTCTCCATTAGTCTGCCTCCAAACGGAAGAAGCCTCTCTGTGTATGTTGCCTAGCAGGTTTGGTAACTGCAGGAAGTAACTCTAGAACTAGTCAAAACACACCTACACCCCATACAACACCTGGACTTCTCATTTGTCTTGCTTGCCTATATCTGGTTTACCAGTGAACTGGCATCAAAAGCAGCACTCTAATTTTGTTCTCCTGAAAAACAAACATGGTAGTTCATACACTGACCTCAGAGGATGAGCTGCACGGTTATGTCAGCTAATTTTAATCAGCTAGATTGCTTTATCTAGCTTTCTCCTTCTGTAATGAACAACTCCGGCTAGAAGTCATTGAAAAACTGAAACTCATTGTTAGGCTTCCAGGATAGTTTTTGTGAGGACTGGCATCATTGTCACTTTTCCCCATGCTGCTCCACCTTGTTTAACACCTCACGGCCACAGCTGTTTGGCAGTCCCTTCCAGATGTGCAGGTGAGTCCTCCAGAGATCAGCTTCTCGTAAGGTGCCCCTTGTGCCTACTCTGAGCCTCTTGCTATCAGGCAGTGATGAAAACCCCAGGCTTTTTCTCCTCAAGTTCATGTGTCCTGGCTATCTGTTTGATGCAATAGGGCCTGTAAGGCTGGGGCAGTTTGGCATTGTCCCTTCCACAATAAAGTGTAGGTTTGGCAAAACTGATATGACTGATGTGACTCACTAACTGAGCCATTTAACACAGAGCGGCATGTCACCCATAAAGCATCAGACCCTAATGCTGCACAGAGCCTTCATCACCATTTCAGAGGCAAAAAACTCCAACTTAACCCACAAATAACTAAAAAACCTTTATGCAGTTCAATTGCAGCTTTTTGTTGTCTAAATTGTGAGAATTACCCAAAAATCTTGAGTTTCACTTGCTAATAAATAATCCAAGTTTGAAAAGTTGTGGAGGGTTAAGCACACTAAATAGGTCAGGTTTATTCT
Source organism: Ammospiza nelsoni (assembly GCF_027579445.1). Classification (NCBI taxonomy): domain Eukaryota; kingdom Metazoa; phylum Chordata; class Aves; order Passeriformes; family Passerellidae; genus Ammospiza; species Ammospiza nelsoni. The sequence goes on along the minus strand of NC_080634.1, from coordinate 90,943,695 downwards.
GTTAATGCTCATGTTCATGTTCTCTTTCTTTATTGAATACTTGCCCTTCTTTTATCCTTAGGCTGCTATGGTCATTTGTCAATGACAATTTGTTGAGTTTGGATGTGTTCCTCTTCTCAAGAAAAGACTTCAGATTAGATCTGTACAAATACTGAGGCAGCTAACCTTGGGAAGTGTCCACTGACATCACCATTCTTAGCTAATTGCAGATATTCAGGACTCAAGTGGTAAATATTTAACAAGGGGGGTTTCTTTCTCCTCAGTATGACTCCCAGGTACTTGAGACACTGCATTATTTTAAACAAGATGCAATGTACTTTAACCAAGAGCTGTCAAACTGTGTGCTGCAGGTGTTCAAACTAGGTTTCAAATCCTATTGAAGCGTATTTGACAAACAAGTGCTATCAGGCTGATACCTCCAATGCAAAACATTACAACTCCTATCCTGCTAACAAGCTCTATCTTCTTTTCCATGCAAGTTATTTTATAGCAAAGCTATATATTGCCATATAAACTGTTTAGGATAAAACTGGTTTTAAAATCTGGTTACCGGAATTAGCTCTGTCTGTTATGGCAGAATCTGATGACTGTTTAGAAAGGGAGAGGTGAAATTAAGTTTCAGAAGAGAGGGTTAGGTACACCTATAGTGGTACACAGAAGACTTTTTTGGCAGCTTCATTTTCTAATTTGTAGTGTATATTTTTTTCTCTCTTCATCTTTTGCTGCTGCTCCAAACTTCAAGCAACTGTATGTCTTGTCCTGTCCCCATTTCCTTTGTGGCTTGGCCTTTCCAACCTGTTTTACCTTAAAATTGTAAAAAAAAATCCTTTCTTTTCTGTTTTAGGGTTTCTGTGGTTTCAGGAAATGTGTTTCTTTTATTTATGTTCCCACCCAGAACTTGCTCTCCCATTTACTTTTGTCAGGGGCACTTCAGGGCATGGTCAACTCTGAATGACTTACAAACCTTTGCTTTGTTTATCTTGACTTCTTGCTTATCACAGCCTTGTAGAGACACTGAGTCTCCAGAAAGACAGAAAAATAAGGATATTTTACCTTGAGGATAAACCTAGGCAACATCTAGTGTTCAGGGTTTCACTATGGAGCTGTACATAGCATCAAACTCCATCTTTTATCTTCTGAAATTTCACTGTTATCATGCTGAGAGTGCACAATTGCAATAACTCTCTTATCATAGTTTTAAATAATATAATACAGTCAAAAATGCTTTTCATTCTTTGGCCTCTTGAGCAACAATAACAATTTTCCATTCTTTTTGTTCCACTAGCATGCACATGGCCAATTGTATAGCTCCTGCACGTCCCATGGTTTTTTATGTTTTTTAATTGGTAATTTTTAATAAGTAGATACAGTAGAAAAATAAAGAGAGACATTGGAGTTTCAAATTAAAAGGGAGGGTAAGACTTTTGAACTGAATTGCTTGAAATGAACTGGGAGAGGTGCAAATCAGTCATTACAAAAATTATATAATTTTAGGTCTTAGGTTAAGTTCTGTGAACTGTTTAATGTTATAATTGGTTGCTGCCAAAGCCATCAAGTTGAATGAAGCTCTAAGTTTAAAATGTCATAAACTCTCAGCACAAAGATTTATATAACACAGGTATCTGACCTACCACCACATGACAGGAGGTATTTGTTAAGGCTTATTTGACTCTTGCAAAGTGGTAAAGAAACAGACTACAGAAAGAAAACATACATCTTCTGGACAATATCAAAACATTATGAATCTAGTCTGATATCTGAGCAGTGAATTCAGAAAGCTGTGATAAACATAGTTGTTTCTTATTAAAAAATAAGATTTGATACTTCAAGTGGAAAATTTGTGTGTTTATTATGATAAATGAAGGTGGTTAATGTCAAATCTCAGCACTGTGTATTCAGCAAGTCTTTATTGGAACATTTCATAAACTAAGTATACACTTTCTGAGGTTTTGCAGGCATTCAATGGCTCTAACCCATACACATCTTCCCTATGTCTTTACACCAGTCACCAACAACAAAGTTGCCCTGGATTAGTCTGCATACCACAACACAGGGTCAGAATATGGTGCCATTTACTGGCCCAAATAAAGCAGTGTTGCACAGGGTGTTGCAGTGAATTTGGGGGACAGGATAAAGGCTGGTAGAAACCACCTTGCAAATGAATCAGGAGGTAACCACTCCTACAAGGAAAGCCTAGCCTTACAGCTTGGTGATGTATATAAAAAGTTGCAAGCAAACTCACGCAAAAAGATGAAAGCAACATTTTTTGCTTCTTGTTGCATAGTTTTAAAAAAGGTTATAAGTAGAGCACATAGAAGTTATCCTATGTATATAAATATCCTTCCATATTAACGTGGTAAAGAGGAATTTCTCATATCTGCAATTTGTCTGCATGTTTGTAGCTTCTTTGCAATAGTGGAACCTGTATGGGATGACAAAGAAATGGAATGAGGAAAGATGGATAAAAGATTTGAAGTTTAATGGCCAATGAAGCTGCATACTCATCATTTACAATATCATGATACCTAAGGCAGTTATTTTATTGAGGGAAACAACAAAGTAAATAAGGAAGTATTTCTAGCTGTTCTAAAGGTAGATGGACTGGTCCTGTCCTGGACTTCATGCTTAAATAGCAGAATCTTCATACAGACCACGGTAATGAAGTGTTTTTATTATTTCCAGTCATTTCTATGGACACATTCCTTCAAAATAAATGCCAGAAGCCAGTAAGTACCTACTGCCTGTACAGTATTCTTGTTATGAAATCATCCAAGCTTGCATTCATAAAGATGTTTTACTTAAACTCTTCCCAGTAATGCCTCTTACCATTTTCTTCCTCACAAGCACTTCCCTAAATAAATAAAAACTCAGTGGATTCTTAGTGGGGAGAAGATGATGGTAGTATAGCTTTGCACAAAAGAAGTGAGAGTCACTAAGCAGAGTTTCATTTGCATGTCCTTCTTTATATAAAGGCACTGATAATCAAAGCTCTTAGAAAACTACCTGTCCATCCACATTTACCTTCTCTTCCACTTTATTTTATTCCTGTTAATTAAGTCACTACCAGCAAGTTACATTTCTGCACTTTTGATTTACTCACTGAGACCTTTTATCTCCTATCTTGAAGAACAGAACACTTAAAAATATGATTATTATCTGTTCCTTCCATTCCCCCCTCCCATTTCTTCCAACTCAAAGAAAAATATTTCTTCCAGACAGTCTCCCTCCTGACCAAATTTTCTCCACCCCCAACATTTGCATATTGTTTTTGTCTCCTCTGGTTGGGTCTTGTTTGGAAACTCATTCTCTTTTACTCTTGACTTTTACCATTCAAAAGTACAGATAGGAATAAGACTGAAGTAAGGAGTCAGATACTCTTCCACTACAGTAAAAGCACCTAATTTTTGTGGCATATTTCTGCCCTAAATTTAATTTGCAGTAAATTTCATACATCTTTTTGAGGTACACATTTGATTTCAAAAAGTAAGCAAAATGAATTAAAGTCCATCAAAAATGAAAACAGAAAATCTGAACAAGTAAATAAAGTGACCAGCTGGAGTGATAACATTCATCTTAATTTCAATTTTCAGACTCCATATTCCTACTCTTTTGCAGTTACATATCTACTGCTCAACTTATTTTTTCTGAATAAACCAGGCTCAGAGAATTAACAAATGCCACAAGAAAGCAAATGTGCATCTCTTCTGTAATTTGTACAGCAGCGAGTTTCACTACCAATTTTGTGGGGTCGAGAATAGGTGTCACCTGTAAAACTTATGATTAGCCTAATGTCTGAGACCAGAGCAGAGTTAATGGGAAATGTCTGCTCCCTTCTTGCACTGATTTGAGAGGTACAGGCAGATTCAGAGAAGTCTTTCTGTTTGTAAGGCAGACAAAAAGCCTCAAACCACCCCAGGACACACCACTGTGCACAAGCCTGCCAAAGCCTTTCTGTTTGCTTTCAGGCATAAGAAGCCAGAATTATTCTGATAGGATGGAGAGTTCTGACGACTGGCATGCAAATGTTCATAACAACTGTCCCACTTTGCTCCAGTTCCTGTTTATTACTTCTTATTCTTCTCAGTATCAGTAAATCCCTTCAAGGCTTCTGTTATTATTGAAGAGGAGCCCACCTGGGAATGTTTAGGTCCTTTAGTAATAGCCTTAGGCCCAGATCTAATGTCTACTGAAAAAGGATTCACTGCTTAAAGGAAATACTGATGACAATTCGTTAGGGCATCATGAAAAAATCTGTTTCAACTTAGAAATAAAGCTGCTAGATATGTGAACAAATACTGTAGGTTAGCACTTACTGTATACAGACTTCAGGATGCACATAGAGATGTCCTGTAGTCCAACCTTCCTTTAAAAGTTTCCTAAGCCCTTAAAAATAAAAAAGGAAAAAAAAAGAAGAAAAGAAAAAAAGAAAAGGAAAGAAAGGAAAAAGAAAATTAGTTCATAATGTTTTAAACTATAATATAAATCTACTGATCTGCTATTAATACAGTTCCTGCACTGTCTGAGGTTTGAGACACATATGTGTAATTCTTCAATGGCATTCTGTGTGTTATCTGGAAGGTCTCTCATTGTTGCTGCATCAATGCAAACCAGACTACACCCAGGCGAACAAAGGAAATTTAACTTTCATAAGTTGGTTTTAAAAATGCATTTACTTTGACTGCATTGAAAGAATCTAAAAAAAGATGAAAAGCATCTTTAGCATGCCCAAAACATCTGGTTTCATATTTTGAGACCAAAAGGAAATTGCATGAAGACTAAAATCTTGTTTTGATTTATATTATTATTGGAGGGCTGAGAAGCTGCCAGTCATAAAATAAAATTTTATGATGATAAATAAATAAGGAAAACAATCTGACAAAACATGTTGTGGAACAAAGCTCCATTTCAAGTTTAATTAACTGATAACAATGTTTATGATAGAAGAACTGTGCCACCAATTATACAGCTAGTAAATGCATGCTACCAAAGCAAGACTGGCCTATAAAATCCTGGCTAAAAAGGTTTCTCCTGCAGCAAAATACTTCCAAACACAAAAGAGAAGGTATTCTCCATGTAGTAAATCATGCAACAATTAAGACCCTCTTTGAAAATGTTTATTAGTCTTTATAGATTGTATGACAATTGCTCTGCTTCAATTGCACATTGTAAATTGCACAATAGTAGTAGTTCCTGCTTTCTAATATGCCTACTGATAGTGCCTGGAGAAGCTGACAGTTTAGAAATTGTTACAGGAAAGATATATCCATGGGGAGACAAGTAAAAAAATAAATGTTTTCAGCTCTGCAGCACTTTGCCTTTTTCCAAAACCTTGCATGCAATTGTAAAAAAGTGTTCCAGCAAGATTATTTTAGAAACATGAAGATCAGCTGCATTCTGGAGGGAGAAGTGATACATGTAAGAGTTCAGCCTCTTTTCTGGTAACAGAGAATCATACATGTAAGAGTTCAACCTCTTTTCTTGTAACAGAGGCTTGCATTTAAAATTGCTACATACTTCCAGTCCTTGTGGTTTAAAGACACTGGGATCACAGCCACAATACGCAGTACAAATCATTAACTTTCAGTTTATGCTATACTATAATTTGCCAGTTACTATATAAAATGCAACATACAAAATACAAGATTTTGTATTATAGATATTATGAATCACTTGCTAAAATAATGCTGACATTTCTGTGGATACGTTAAAAAACTTGGCTCCTATTCTGAGACTACTCCTTTTTCAACTTCTGTAATAATAAACCACATTTAGGAAGCCCTGAATTCAACTATCTGAAGGAACAGTACATTAACTATTCTGATCACATGCCTTATCACAGCTTTTCACCCCATTAACTGTAACTGAGCAGTGAACTGTTGGCCAGACTACAACCCCAGTACAAGTCCTGCTTGTCCTTTCCTATCTCCATTCCTGCCTGCTGTTCAGCTTAAAAACAACTCTGTCAGAAAACAAACAAATAAAACCCCCCTTTCAAATTGTGTGTTAAAAAAATATAGGAAGTAAATCTTTCTAATGTTTCCCAAAAGAAAACATATAGTGGAATTTGTGTATACTGACAGCAAAGGTTTTCAAACTGAATGGAAAGATATCCTCTGTCAAAGTCAATGCTTAGCAATATTCAGAGGAAGTAAAAAAAGTTGTTGTAAAAAAATTCTATGATTGTAGGTTACATACATTTACTGCAAGGCAGGGAAAGAAAAGATCAAGAGCATTCTGAAGAGTATTTGCTGCTTTAGTAATAAGCCCAAAATACTTGGAATTTATATTTCCCTGACTTTGTTGATCCACATACAATAATTCTTCCCTTGACCAAATTTTGCTATTGTTTCTTTACCTGTCTTGTTTCCTCTCCTACTCTGCTTGAAATATGATAGTCTTCTCTGTTCTCTAGTTTGGGACTGTTTTTTTATTTCTTAGGTGAGTGTTAAGCTCTCACTTTTTTCCCCAGTTAAAATGAAACTGGGGAGTCTATGCTTCTTGTGGTTTCTTCTAAATACACGTGCAAGCAACTTAACATCCTCTCTCCAGTCCTGGAGGGAATTACTTCTGGCATGCTTCAAATCATTATCTTGAATCTTAATCAGCTGATGAAAAAAAATTAGTTTCATCAGCTGATGAAGGCCCAGAGTAATGAGTAAGAACATCCTGATCAAGACTCCCAGCTGCACTGAATGGGACTCTACAAGTTAGACTAACCCTCACTGCTTTCTGACAATTAATTAATAAATTCCACTCTTCTCTGCACCCATCAGAAATAAAGAGCCACAGGATATTAGATCATATGAAAGATTATTGTGTCCTTCAGTCATTTGGCGTCTTACAACTGTAAATGTCCAGAACAGGTTTTACAAAACTTAACGTGCTTAACTTCTTGAAAATGATCTGAGAATGGATGTTGTTGACTTTGAAATGCAATCCAATCATTGTAATGGCATAAGGATCTTTAAAATATATTAATAACTGATTTAAACTTCTCAGTAAAGTTTGTGTTTTCAGGCATCACATTTTCAAAGAGGAAAACAAAGAAAGACCACTTTTTCATCCCCAAATGGGTTTCCAGGTAACGCATACATAATAAAAATGAGAACATATACCTGCTAAAATAGAAAAGTAAAAATAAATTGCAGACAAAATTTCAGAAATGTACAAACAACAAAATTAGAAAAAGGGTAAATACTTTTTAATATTCTATCATAATAAGTATAGGTGTTCCATATAAATATAGTAAATAAACAAGTTTAACAGAATTACTTGTCTTTAAATCAACCGATTCTTGCAGCTGGTACACAAATATCGGGGGGAAAGAGCCTATAGCTCTCAGATCCCTTTTGATTCCTTGATGCTACCCTGTGTCCAAATAGCCAGTCCTTTCTCTTGGAGTCACAGCTATGTGGCAATTGGCACAGTAATCACACCGTGCAGTTATCCCTGCATTAGTGACCTCCAGACTGCATTACTGCAACTCAGACCTAGAAATTAAGCTGTATGACCTGAAAAAGCTCCACATGAGGCAAAACATGACAGAATATCTGCTTAACGAAGCAAATTGCCACATTTATCCACTTCAAGGCTTCCATCTTGATATTTAAACCTCTCAATGTGATATGAAATCTCTGTGCCTCTACCTATAGGATCACCTACATGGTTATGATGTTCTTATCACTCTGAAACTGTGAAACTGTGGGGGAGAAGGAGAAAATATGAAGTGGAATACTCAGAATCTTTACAGAAGCCACATCAAAACTTCAGCTTTCATATCCTGGTGACAAAAGCTATTAGAAACTGCAGATCTACCTGAGAAGTCATGGCCCTGTGCAAAACACATCTCTGTCTTGTTTTTCCCTTCACCCACACAAATCTGAATCAAGCTGCTTTCCCTCTAATCCAGTAAGAATGAGAAAATGGTATTGCAATTTTCATGACAATGAATAAGGAGAGTGGAAGAAAGGAGGATGTGTTGATCACATGGATCTCATCTGGGGTGACACTAAGAGAAGTTAAACAAAAATAAAATGAATTTCAATATTTCATTAATAAACTCTGCATGTTGATGCATGACGTTATGTGAAAAACTTTGCTTAGTTGTCTGTAACTTGTCCAGCATGCCCCATTAATGATCTTTTTCTGAGCAACATCATGTTCTAGCCAAATCTTCAATTATCCTCTATCTGACCATTACCATGTTCAAAAGAAGAGACAGAAAAAATAAAATGCAAAGCAGAGAGAAAACTCCACTTAAAAAGCCTGAGATTTCTCAAGCACTGTAAAAATGTACCACTCAGTTGTAAGGATGAAGGCAAAAAATGTCCCCAAGGCAATCAGGAGGTTTGAATTTCTTGGGTATAATGCTGACAATAGCCAAATAAGACTCCCATGATCTGAAATATAATAAATATTATTGCTAGCAATGTCATCGTTATTGTATATGCTATTAAAAAAATAAGGATACAAAAATGATGAGGTTTTTACATGCTAAGTGCTACAATAAGCAGCATATAAGAATCAGAAAACTGAAATAAGGATTGGACTTTTACAGATTTTTTTACCCTGATTTGCATTCTGTGTCATCACACTGGCTGTTGTGACATTGCATATCTAATCAGGCTAGAACTGGCTGCTTTTAACTAGAATAGGATCTGAGACTGCTAATTTACCCTTGTTATTGACTTCACAGACTCTTTCAGCAGCCTTATGACTTGGTTACAGGGGTCTCCACCTGACTGAGATCCCACTTGTGTGCCTATGATTTGACAGTCTTTATTCGACACCTGGATATTTCACTCGGAGACTGAACCACTCCAAGTGATTCTGGAATGACCACATATGTTTGTACACGTACAGCACTCAGCACTGACAGATAGGGTGTAAGCCTGTCTGTCTGGACTCCTGGTGTTATAGCGGCTCAGAGCTCTTTCAGCTCAGCACTGTGATAGTTCTCAGTTCCAAAATGATAAACTCCTGAAGATGGTTTGCAGCCATGCTTTTCCACTCCTTACTTTGGTAGGGATGCTATTGTTAAATTCAGTGTCAGAAGCAGCTACCTCTGCCACTTACGGGATATCAGCTGAGGTTATTTAATTTGATGCATCCTACTGCTTTTGCCTTGGCATTTCTGAGTTTCCCTGCAGTTATGCTGTTCCACCTGTGATATATCTACCTGTTATATCAGTCCTCTCTTCTTTGGCCCTTTTAAGTGATTCCTTATTATGCATTTTAAAATTGGGAAATGGAAAAAAAAGAAGAACTCACACAATGAGCACTCATACCCTGATACCAAATTGTGTCCTTATAGTAAAAAAAAATATTTACAGGATACAAAGGAAGATTTGTTGTCATGGTCTCATGTCTAGCCTTAATGCTACACACTCTTAGATTCAGAATAGCTAAATTCTTGATATTTTCATGGAAAAAAGTATCCTTCTGCAGAGGAATGCTTTGTGCTTATAGCTCAATAATTAGACATGTGAATATACCTCACAACTGCAGAAATTAAGAGAGAGCAATTTAATGCTGTTAGTCCCCTTGATACTGTCTGGGTGGCAGCAGGTGTTACAGTTGGGACTACTAGATAGATAATATGTCTTCACACATGGGAATGTGACAGCATACAGAGCAAAAAGCATGCCTCATGGAAGGTGCTTCCTTTCTTCCTTCAGTTGGAAACAAAGTAATGCAAGTCTGAAAAAGGGGAAAGTGCTGTGAAAGAAAGGTAAATAATTGCCCCTCTGGGTTTTCATACACAACTTACCTCGCATGTGCAGCAATGCCTGAAGCTAATCTCTCAGTACTTTTTGTAGCTCCAGTTAGAGTGATATTTGGCAGCTGCTAGATGAATCTGTCTTATCTGTTGCCAAATGCATGCAGTACGTGTGTGTGGCAACTGCTGTCTTCACCAAAAAAAGATAGGTTCAACAGTATTTGTCGTATTTTCCTTCTACTATTCTCACCCCCAGGAATATAACATTTCTCTATTGCTAAACATTTTATTTTTCCATTTTTTTCTGGCTACAGTAGCAGATCCTGAAGTGCTGCACTGTCCCTCCACACCTGTGGTTTGGTCTCAGTCCAGCGGCTTCTCTGCATACATCCCAAACTTAGCATAAAACCACTTTCTTGCTTTTCTATCCACTAGACGACTGCTTTTTGAAGTTGTCTATCATCATTTTGAATATTCTGTTTTTCTACTTGCTGAAGTATAGTGTCTGATAATTTAAAGAAGAGTTCACTCACCTACAGGGCTTTCCACCATATAGCCCTACTTGTCCCACAGCTCAAACTGGTAACTGGTGGGTTACCAGCAAGCAACTGGTGTGATTCCCAGACCACTTCTGACTGTATGGAAAAAGTGCATTAAAGCTAGCAAGGGCTGCCCATTTTTTACAGATGCCCCTTCTGCTGACCAAATTCAGTAAGAATGTAGAGGCTTGAAACAGCTATCGCAGCCCATTTTAGATAACTTAAAGTGGTCAAAAGAATCATGTTTTAAAAGTGACTATCCCTGTCACACAGAATCTCAGAATCACAGAATAAGCTGAGTTGCAAGGGGCCCTCACAGGACCACACCCAAGAGTCACAACATGTGCCTGAGAGCATTGTCCAAAGGCTTCTTCAGCTCTGCCAGGCTTGGTGTTGTGACTACTTCCCTGGGGAGCCTGTTCCTGTGTCCAACCACCCTCTAGGTGAGGAACCTTTTTCTAATACCCAGCCTAAGCTTCCTGTGACAGCTTCAGGCCAGCCCCTCAGGCCCTGTCCTTAACAGAAAGCTTGGGGTAGTATTTCAATTGTAGAGATTTTAAATTTGACTGAAGCCCATTTTTTGTTGGCTCAAACCCCAACACTGGTTGGGATCACCAGGTACACTAATCCATACTGCAACAGACCAGGAAAGCTGCAGGAGCCCTTCTGGGTCTCCATTCAGTGCCTGGAGTAAGAAAGGTCCTGTGTCCTACAGAGCCAGGGCAAGGGATTCTCCCAGGCTTTAAGGAGAAAGAGAATCAAACAAATCTGCCAAAATTACAAGTTTCTGAATTTCAAATAACAGCAGACATGATCTTAGTTGTCTTACAAGGCTGCAAGAAGGCCATCTGGGGTCAAAGCAAGATGTTGCTTCTAGTCTACCTTTTTAAATCAAGTATATCTAAGAAAAGGAGTATGAGGAATTGAGCTAATCCAGATTTTCTGGTTATATTCAATGCTTGAAATAAATATCAAGAGGTCCTCTACTTCCTTTGTAACCTTTTTCAGCTTTTCTGATTTTCAGAGGCATCCACACTTCCATAGACTTAGGTTAATAATGGATATCTTAATATTTTTAAGGCAAAAAATTTGAATTGAAAACTAATGCTAAACAAAAATAAGCCACCAAAATGTCATACTCTGTCCAAACTTCAACATTAAAAGCCTTGTTGGGAAAATAGTATAAGTACTCCATAGTATTTTTGCAATCCTAATCTCTCTAATTTCCTCTACTAGGGTTAAAATAGTTAAAATGCAGATGACTTTTCAGTGATTGCCAGCCATAGCAGCAAACATAGTTTGTAAAAAACCCCACATTTTATGGAGACAAACAGCAGGTTTTTGTAGGTCTTATCCAACTAAATTAAACACTTTTATCCCAGCTTTCTGAAAGCAGATGACTAGAGAACGCTCTTCCGGAGCTGTCCTGCCTGGTATCTGCTGATATTCATGCAGTGACAAAACTATTTTGACATATGGAACTATGTACAGTAAATTGAAGTCCCCGTTAAAAATAATGATACTAATTAGTTTTAAAACGTGGGTGATAAAAGCTATATATGCCAAATGGAGTAAAAGACAAGTTGATGAGGGAAAAATGCTTTTAAGAGAGTACCACTAAAACCTGTGTCTGATCTTTCATGAGACTAAGCCCCTCTTGAAGGGAATACTGAATACTTGGTGTGATCACCATGGTCTCCAAGGCAAGCATAGCAACACCATGCAATGTGTTCTTAGTTTTGGCCCTGGTCCTTGTGTCACATTTATAAATGGCTGCCATGAACAATGACCAGGGTATGTCTCTTTTCTATCACAGTGCTCCTACTCTCAGAAAACCTGTGCGGAAACTTGCTGCACTCCAACCTTAATCCACACATGATTTAAATGATCAAATGAAAAAGTTCACAGGGTTCACGTCCACATGGACAATTGGCTCTTTATCACCTAAAACAAGACATATGGAGTCTAATGTAAGGGCTTCTATGGTTATTGGATCAGGTCCTGAGGTGAAGAAACATACTGGCATGTTGAAGTAGAAAATAGCAATGAGCAAGTCCTGAGAAAGAACAGTTTGGGAAAATGCAGTCTCTATGAGAAAGTCTGTCCTTGAAGTCACTCTTTTCTAAATAAATTATTTTCCCACAGTAATCTGGTAAACTGTCTGTTATACATTGAAGTTTGTCTATCTATAGAAAGAGACTTGAAAAACTCTTGAATGTGTCCAAAAAATACTGAGCTAAGTTGATCCCTCTTATGCATCAGCAAGTAGCTCTGTGTCACTGCATGAACATCCCCCTATAACACTCCTATCTGCAATGAGAAAGGAACAGCAAGTCAGATGCTGCTCTTAGCAAAGTCAATAGAAGCATTTATGTTGATGTCAATGGGAGCGTTTACATTGATCTCAAAGGAAGGAAGATTGCATCACCAGCAGAGAGATGACATGATTTCTTCCAGAAATGAATCTAAAGTACAATAAAATCTGTAGGAATGTCACAGACCTTCTTTGCTTGAGCTTCCATATGTTTTAGAGGAAAGGTTCTGATATGAGTTTTAAAAATGTGGTGCGGTGTTCTTTGCATAATATCCAGGCCTATTGTCTGCTCTCATTTTCTACATAGAACACACTGTAAGCATCTGCATTTCATCACTTCCATCTTAAGGAAGCTAGTTCTGTTCAGGTGGTCTTTTACATTACTTGAATAATGTATATAATGAATGAAAAGTAAGTTCAAATAGGCTTTACAAGAAAACCCTCTACTGATATACACAAGGACTGATCAGAAGGTTAAATGAAAAAAAATAATGGTCTATAACCGGCTTCAAATATTTTAAGCAGAAAATGCATGTAAGTTGTCTTAAAAAGAAATGGTAACTATCTGATTGGATTAATGCATCTGTATAATTAAACATGTACAAACTTTAAAGGATAAAGATACTATGGGTTCTTAGCAAAGAACCCATCCTGTTCAATCAATGCCATCTAAGTAAAAAGGTGATAATGAAAAAACATGCAGTCATAGTAAAAATAAACCTTTCTTCTGCAAGCACTTTAAGTAAGGCTCCTCAGAGGCTTCACATATTGTGGGACTTAGTGATAGCTATCTCCATCTGAATTATTTCAGAGAGCTTAACATACCTCTGTAGATTGTGGAGAAGAGTTTAAAAATTAAAAGAGTAAAGAAAAAGAGCATTAAAACCAACACTGAACATTTTTCTCTCTCTTTTTTTTAAACTTCTGAACTGATTTTTCTGAAGATTGGGATCATCTTCAGTACAAAGCAGGAAGAAAAGTGGAAATTCTATTTTCCCCATCCTTCCCGGCCAACCTCAGTAATTCCCCAGTTTCTATTGCATATTGGCTTAATTCCTCCTTTTTTTTCACTCCAGTCTGTAGACGGTATGCTAGGGAAAGCATGACTTTGTGTCCAGTTGATGATTTTCATTCACTGTCTCTGAAACAAACGTGAAGATGTGTTAGGTTTGATCAAACACAGCCTGGAACAAAAAATTTCATGCTTTGGATAGGTCTGAACCACCTGTGGGTCCCAAGGTGTTCCATCAGGCCTTGTGCAGACTTTACCAATGAATCCTGTGGTAGCTGAAGGTAGGCCAGGACAGAGAACCCTGACTGCTTGTTTTGTGTTTAACAGATTATTTAAAGTGCCTCCTTTAGCAGAAGTCAGGAAGCAGAACTAATAAGCATCATGTTGGAAGAAGGTAGAACTTGAATCTCTTAGTCCTGGGAAAGGTTCTGTTAACAGTCAGGGAGACATGGGATTGAGAAGACTTTCCTAATGAGCAGTGACCATCTTCCACATTGTCAGCTTGCCAGGACAGGATTTCATTTCATGTTTTAAACCAATGATATCTGTATAGCCTCACATCATATTTTAAGTAAGAAGGCAAGGAGGATTTTAATTAGCAAAAAACTGAATTTCAGCAAAGAGATGTAGAAGCAATTATTTACCAACACTGTGTATGTGACCATAATGTAGGAGAGGGAAATGTCCTTACAAGTTCTGTTAGTACTAGACATTTCAGAATCTTGGCTACAACATTGTCTTCATCTATATTCCATTTATAACATTTGCAGTGTAGGAAATGTGGTGGATGAAAAGTAGTGTGTAGGTAGGTAGCAATGCTGTGCAGTTGGATGGCTTTCACAGCAGTCACTCCTTTAAAAGTACACACATACTTGCACACAGTTCCACCCATAAAGTTCCCCTTTATAATTTCAGGAAGAACTGAGTAGAAGCCCTTATTTTTAGCAATTATTGGTTTCTAATCTGCTAGAACCAGAAATCTACACTGCCATTAATTCATCTGCAGACTTCACACTGCTTTGAATGGGAGTCATGCAGGAATGGACGCTTCATAGCAGTTTAAATGAAATAAGCTTTTGCAATGAAGAAATGAACACTGAAGCCAATCTAAGCCAAGAAAGGCACATTGACATCCTGAGTGAGAGCTGACCTAAAAGGATAGAACATCAGGTGCAATTGTAATTTTTCAGTTTTAAGAGACAGATTAAGTACTGAAAGCAGCTGGCAAAACGATAGAGATTATTTACAAGTATTCTTGTCTTTTTCTTGAGCTAGGTCTTGCTCTGAAGGTCAAGAGCATCCCCACTGCTGCTGAAAAAGAACTTTCTGGACATGAGACTGAGTCCATGCCACTGGTAAAGCTCACTGTTTTAGTTTGGCCTTTGTATAAGAGCCCTTCTGTTACCCAACACCAGCCTTCTAGACCATCTAACAAAATGCTGAGAAGGGCAGGCTGAAAACATCTGTTTTTTCAGTAGAAGTTTCTCCTGCCCTGACTCTCAGTGTTCCTTCAAGGGCACTGAGTTTATTTCCCTAAGGAACAAGTTCCTGGACTTATGGTTTAATGAACTCCAGGAAATTGTCTGTTCACATGTCATGGCACCTCGCCCTCCCACTCAGTAACATCTTAAAGCCAAAGAAGTGCTCTGCGTCTGAATGGGCAAAGATTTCTCAGTGAAGATCTTCTGTTTGCGAGGGTAGACATTTTCTGTCTTTCCCCACAAACTGTGATAGGAAGTGAGTGTGAAGAGCAGCAAATAAATTCAGATATTGCACTACCTTTCAGGGGAAAACCCAGTACATATTTGTCCTCAGATCAGATCACAGTGCAGCTCTTGCCCCAGACTCAACTCACCAGCCTACTGCTGTTGTCATGAGATCAAAGAGGGACTAGGAATTAAGTGCAGTTAAGATTAGGAGTTTCTTAATAATCTTGGAGGATATTATAAGTAACTCTAGGTGAAGGTAAGTGAAACTTCTGTTTGACTTTCAGGAAGGAAAAGGGTCAGTATCTCTTCATGATTGTAGTACTTAATATTACTTTTATATGATAACATTGCACATGATACATACATGACTGTGCCTCTTAAAATATACCAATTTATGAGTACCTCCTCAAAATCAGTCTCCTTTAATGTTCCATGTAAATCATCTCAAGATTATCTCACATTTCATGAACCACACAAAGTCATAAATGGATCTTGAAAAATGAAAGATGAAAGTATTTTTCTAATTATGGTCCTGTCTTACAATAGGAAAAAGAAAACCAAACATATCAAATCTAAAATAACAAAAACAAACAAATGCACCCCACTCCCAAAACAAGACAGAATATTATTGTCAAGATTTCTTGCCCTGGGAGTGGTCTTCTGGATAGTTTCTTATGAGGATTTTAACTTCTCAGTGATGGAACACAATAATCGGAATAAAATTGAATTTCTGGATAGAAAATGTGACACACATAAGGACAGGTTTCTATCAAATGCAAGCACTCTTTAGTTTTTGAAACATCCCTCTCCTAAATGCTGTCATTAAAGACTAAATTTTTGTCTCTTGCAACAAAAAAATGTATATGTATCTAGTGAATAGATTTACATTGGTTTTATTATACGTTTATTCAAATAAGCTTCACAATGCTACCTGGTTTTGTCCTATCTGATATCATTGTTTGGAGCATGCTTCACAGAGGAACTGAATTAGGAAAAGCATACCATATGAAAAATGATCATTTTGAAATAATATTACAGCCTGAGAAAACACTGAAAGTCACTGTCTAGCACGCCTTACAAACATGAAATCAGACTGAACCCAGGAAAAAATCCTGATTTATAATAGATTGTCATACTTTACACTCCAATGGTCTTTTTAAACTGTAAGACACTTGGCAAACATGAGACAAGATGTTATAATGTACTTCCTCTCTGTTTCATGGCAGTTTTTTTCCCAAGCTGCTGATAGAGTAATTGATAGAAGGAGGTGAGTAACCTTTCTAATTTCATGAATGGAATCATGATGCTGTTCAGTCTGGAGCTTAAAGAAGGAACTTAGATTGATTTGTGTGTAAACTGTGAGATAGTGTCAGAAGAATAAAAAAGCAATTTTTAAACTTTCCTTAAATTACACTTTAGATATCCAAGGATTTATGATTTCACTAAACAAGTTAAAATGATTTACACATAAGTGAATTTTTCTTAAATGGAAAGTTCTTCTGCTGTTTAAGAAATAATCAGGACTATGCTTGTACCTAAATGAGGTGTGTGGCAGTGGTTATTGCTGTGAGAGGCCGCATTTCCTGGTCAGATGCAGAGTGTGGGAGGGAAAATGTTCTGCTTTAAGTGGAAGAGCTCTGTTTTTCCATTGTCCAAATTCATTCATTCCTGCACAAGAGCGGGACTCACTTCACTTACCTTGAACCATCTTAATGTTAAATGTTTGTTTTAAGCTCATCATCTAGGCTGCCTCTATACTTAATAGGTACCCATAAGCACTTCCAGAAGGCAATCATCCTAGCCTAAAATAGCTATCTTTGATACCAGTTTATTCCTAGCTAAATTAGCCACCATAAACTGCTTAATTCTGGTACCTAAATCAGGTAAAATGAACCTCAAACCAAGAATTAGCAAAGAATAGCAAGGCCAGTGAAGGCATCAAGACTTGCACAGTGAGAGCACAAACATCTGTTGAATAAAAAACATAACAGTCCAAAGTCTTCTGTGAAAGCAGAAGAAAGTCATGCTTAGCAAATCTGCCTGGGCTGGTAGAAACATCTGGGCAGGAGTCCTCATGCTGCAAGATTCTTATGAGCAATGAAACATTAGTGCTGACAGAAACATCCATAGTGAATAAGCCAGTGAAAGCTTTTACAGAAAAGCAGAACTAGTGCTTTTAAAAAATCCCCATATTTTACATTAAACTATAGTTTGTATTTAGTATAACTCCACCAGCAAACCATGTCAGGTCTTCAATATGGAGGAAGAATTTGTGAAAATACTTTGTCCTGATCCAGCCTTCAAAGCTTCTACATTTAGAGCAATAGAGCTAATGAGATAAGAGGACTACGATGTGTAGAAGAGTCTGCATACCTTGGGCTGGGTATGAGCCGGCAAGAGGGGAATGTATGTGGTATGAAACCACGGTATGGCTTCTGGGCATGAATAATGTGCTGCCCACAGCTCTGCCACAAAAAGGATGACAAGATTCTTGAAAAATAATTCAAAGTTCATATGCTCTGTAAAAAAATTACTTGCCTGAGGAGATGAGTTTAGAAGTAGGAAGACAAACCCATGCCCTTGGGAGATTGGTGAGAAGAGTAGTGGAGTATGGTGAAATACATTACTCAGCAGAGGTTTCAAAGGCACAATTTTGCATTTATGTGGGAAAACATTGCATTGTGAAGTGTAGTTGTTAATATCAAAGGGCTCTAAATGGAACAATGTCTGAGTCTCCTTTTGTTTACAGAGCTGTAAGCAAAAATACCTAACAAACATGGTGCCCTTAAGTGACCAAACATGACAAGGTTTTCTATAGTCACTGAGTGCAAAGGCCGGAGCACTTGTTCTGCACGCTGTGGAAGAAGAGAGTGTGTGGGAGAAGGGATGCCTCATTGGGAGAGGCAGGCACAGTGTGAGGCTGCTGCCTTCGCACAACACCCAGAGCAGGTCTGGCCCACATGTTGTTGACTCGGAATGGAGACGATGCACCACTTTATACACTTGCGCTGTTATGTATGGACTTGAGAGCAGAGCTTGGTTCAATGCAACTGTTAACACTGAAAGCATAGGAATCTTACTTCAACAGCCCAGAAAAGCCAGGTGACTGGTCAGTCCCCAGTGCATGCTCAGTCTGAGATCAATGGAGATGGACAGCAATCACTGGGTCAACTACTCATTAAGTAGGTGTTTCCAAAAACCACACAACAACACAGTCTCAGCTTCTCTCTTTCCATAGACTGGAAAAGAAACTTTGGACTAGATAGCCAGCCCTTAGAAAATCAAGAACAACATTAATCCAGTCCAAAATACTATTTTAAGGCAAAGATGTATAAGTAATTTAACTACAAGTATTTTTCTAAAGCTCTTGTGGTTTCCCCAAGCCAAATGTCACAATTCCTGGAAATTCAGTGCTCAACTTAAGCATAAGAGGCAACTCAAAGTGTTTGGGTAGAGAAATGCACTGAAGACATATGAATAACTTTAACTGCTCTCTGAAGTACTGCACAGAAATACACAGTGTGATTGTAGTGCCAAATTAGACCAAATGATTTGCAAAGCCATATTACGTTACTTTTTATATCTCACAAATATCCAGGCACAAATAAAACTTAACAACTTATTCCCATACATTTTTTATACTAATGAGTTCCTTGCTTTACTTACAAGATTTAAATAGAATTTTATACATCGTTGCTGATATTAATTTGGTTAGATGTTGTATCAAGTTACATTTCATATGTCAATAAACACACACTACTGTAGTAAGATTAAAGCTGAACAAAGAAGGAATATATTCATATACTCATGCATAACACTTGAGGGAGACAATAAAAGGAGAAATCATTTGTATGGTCTAAAAGTAGTATATCAGCCATTTTGTGGCCTTCTCCATACAGGAAGAGCTCCACAGAGTGTGACAACAGATGAAAAAATGACACAATTGACTGAAGTGTAGCATTTTTTAAATAAGTTTTTGCCAAGAGCAAAAGGAAAGAATATATTCCTGAATAGATAACTTGTGAACTTGTGTCCTTGGAGTTTAAGGGCCATGAGCTGCAAGAATCATTTTTATGGTATCATTTTTCTTAATCTGGTTAATGTTTGAATAGGAGATAAATAGCTTTATAATGAATAATAATAATTATCACATAAATAATCGCTTAAAGCAATTTTTTGGCTGTCTTGGAAATTAGGACATCTAAATTATCTTAAGAATAAGGAGATTCTGACAATATATAAAAGTATCTTGAGGGAATGTCTAAAAAACAATGAACTAGTGTCAAAGATTATATGTCAGTTGTGCCTGTGTTTCATGTTGCTAAATGAGACAGGATGTCATGCTGGGAATACGTTTTAGGCTTTCTGTTACATATGGGAGAGTACAAATTAATGAAAGTTTAAGTTTCTGAAGAGTATATATACTTCTACTGGAAATGTTTATTTAAGCATTAAAAGTGACCCAGTGGAAAAGGGCCTGAGGATGGTGGTTGGCACCTGTCTGACCATGAGCCAGGACATGCTCAGGTGGCCAAGAAGGACAATAGCATTCTGGCCTGCATCAAAAATAGTGTGACCAGCAGGATGAGGGCAGTGATTGTCCCCCTGTGCTCGGCACTGATCAGGCCACACCTTGAATCCTGTGTCCGGTTTTGGGCCCCTCACTACAAGAAAGACACTGAGGGGCTGGAGTGTGTCCAGAGAAGGGTCATGGAGCTGGTGAGGGGTCTGGAGAGCAAGTCTTATAAGGAGTGGCTAAAGGGATCTGGGGATGTTTATCGTGGGGAAAAGAAGGTTCAGGGATGTCCTTATCAGTTGAGGGTTGTGGCAAGGTGGGGTTTGGTCTCTTCTCCCTGGAAGACAGCAGCTGGACAAGAGGACATAGACTGAAGCTGTATGAGGACAGTTCCACTCTGAGCAGCAGAAAGATTTTTTTCACCAAAAGGGTGTTTAGGTTATTATCTGGAATTATTTGTCCAGGGAGGTGGTGAATAGTTCCATCCCTGGAGCTATTCAAGAAATTACTGGACATGGCATTTAGAGCTATGGTTCAGATGAGGTAGTTGTGTTGGGTCAAAGGCTGGTCTTGAACATATTAGAAATAATTTCCAGCCTCGGTGATTCTTTGAAAAATGCAGACTGAAGAATGTAAAGAGAAATTAGACAAAAGAGTACATAAATTGGGAAAAAAAGCATTAAAATCTCATTTATCAGTGTTCAAAGCTATGGAAAACTACCACTGAACTGCTGTATTCACAAGGGTCATTCAGAATTAGCATCATAGCTGCAGTGAGGTTACTGATGTGCTGCTTGCCCACAGAAGGTTAATTTACTTTTACATAGCTAACACCTTTTTACTTACAATTTTGTTGTTTCTTTTAAATGCACACAAAATATTTTTTTCATAAGAAGACTGAAGAAATCATGAGTCATACATGACAGCTGTCAGTTAAGCATTGCTAGAAGACACCCAGATACCATATTGATGGAAGCACTCCAAGAAACTGAAGAGAACAGTCCTGTGCTATCAGGAAAACTGATGTGATGGCCTAATAAATGTTTCCTGAATTTTAATATTTGGGGATTTATGATCTAGAGATGACTTATACCACAAAAAACCACACAGAACTTATAGGCTACTGACAGTAAGAAAGACATGATAGGTTTAAAATGTGACTAATGGTAGAAATGTAGGGGGGAAGGTGAATACACTCGCATGCTGACACGTGTAAGGGTAAGTATCCTTTTCAATTAATTAAAACAGGAGAAACCATAAAATCACCTAACCACAAGTATTCCTTGCACTACATAGCAAAACTGTGATTTCCAAACTACATTTAAGGAGGTCCTAACATAAAAGTTTTACTTCAAATTCAATTTGTACGGTGCATTAATGTCTTGTTTGGGGACACTCATTTTGGAAAGCATGAAGCTGTACACTTAACATAGACACACCAGTTCAGTCCATACTCTTCCACCATGTGGCATGAACACTTTGTATGCCATTTCTATATATCCTGTAGAGACAGGGTGTTCCATTTGTGATAAACTCATTGATGGTGGAATAGCATCAAAGGTAAGGAAACTTCTGCTACTTTAATAAGGTGGCATGTTTTCACCTTTTTAGGGGTTTGAAAGGAACAACAGTGACCCTCCCTGGTCCCTTTGAGGATTTTGGGAAGACTGTGACAAGACTGTATGGGAAGGCTTAGGCCCTTGTGCAATTCTAAGAAGCTGTTTTGATCTTGGCAATGAGAGTGTTCTGCAGGGCTTTGCACTGTCACCCTAGAGAGAAACTGAAACCAGAGAAATATGAGAAACTCAAGAGTAGAAAAAATGATTACTATACTCAAAACAATAGCCAACAGTCCTCACTTTTTTGCTTCTGGTCCATATATGGGATTCACTGGGATACAGTTGTGACGATAATTCTGAGAAAGGTATTGTCATTTTTATCATTATCATCTTTTCCAGTCAAGGAGAAAAATACTCATTTGTGAATGGTGATGCAACTGTGTCAGAGCAACATAAGCATAAGCATACCACAGTACCCTCATCTCCTCCATGACATGTCCTGAGCTGGACAATTTTCTGTCTCTTTCCTTCTCTTCTTTCCACCATGTTTTAACCCTAACTGTACCTTCCTACCATGTCTCTTCCAATGGCTCTGATGCTCACATGAGTCCATGGTAAATCAATTCAGAGTACTGATTAGGCAGAAAGTGAACTCACCAAAAATTGTGGATGAGGTTCAGCCAGTGCAGTAAGCTGAGCTGCCTCACAGAACGGTCAGACAAGAGCCAGAATGGGTACCAGAGAAGAAAGCTGGCAAGGACAGGAGACAGAGCTGCCTCTTTTGTGGGTAATAAATTGTTTCACCAGCTCAGCTCTCTTATTTTTCACTGTAAGCCTGGTAAATAACCTGTGAGCTAATGATAAGTTCAAAGGGTAGAGGTTCTAGATCTCTGTGACAGTGTTCAACCAAAATTAGAGCTTTCCAAAACTTTCAGAGAGCTAGAAACAAGTCACAAGTGCCTGATCACAAGAATATATAACTAAGTTGAGTAGTGAATTGGTATTTTTCCCTCTCAGGGAAGTAAAATGCTGAATAACACACTTCACACATCCGTAGAGCCACGGCCAAAAAAGGACATTCTACATAGTCTATATTATAATCTAAGTATTTCAACAGAAATGTTCTCAGAGTTGTCTTCTGCCCACCTAAATCTACCTTAACTTTAAACAAAACTGTAAACAAAAAGAAGGGAAAAAATTCACCTCACTGGTCACAATCTTCATGGATCCTCTCCTCCTCTCCCAATTCCCCCAACTCAGAAATTTGATTTGCACTTCCTTCTTCATGTAAGAAAACCAAATAACTACTACTTTTTTTCTGGTCTGGGCAAAGAGAAGTGAAGTAAATATTCGTGATCTGAAATTTGACTTGGTTTAGTTTAAAACAGCAAAACATTTTTTTCACCATGTTTTAATGCTCTTATGAAAAGGAGTGAAGCTCTCACAACTGAACTATATGGCCAAATTATAAGTTTCAAATGAGAAACTGTTTTACATTGAAAAATATGAATATGTTTAAGGTATTTGAAGAATTTCTACCAACTTTAAGCAAGACACGCCTAAACATGATCTCATGATAATGTAACATTTTCAGTATTTATGTATGTCTGTTTTCTGGCCAAGTGCAAAGGGTGCTAGAATTTATCTGCTCAGTCTCAAATTAATCATGACAGACATTAGTTGTGAAACATTTGTGGGACTAAATTACTTTTCTGTGCCGGGATGTCATGCTTATTGCACAATATTCATCGGGAATATAACTGGCCTCTTAGAAAATCTTAGAAAATGTTTGTGTCCTTGGGAGGAGCTTTTGTCTGTGCAATTCATCAAGGGAGCTACTGGATGGTGAAAGAGTTTGGGAGTTTAGGAACTGGGGATCTGTTGTATCTTCTCATCAGCTCAGGATCACAGTGCCAAGGAGGGAGGCTGGTGATCTGCCAAGAGCTCAGCTCAGAATCAACTACAACTATATCAAAATAGTCCTAACTCTGGAATATTTCATTCTCAGTTTTGATAAACTGGCATGTTTCATTGGATTAAATCCTTCAGTTGAGAATTCAGGTGAACTCTGCTACAACCAGTCAACTTCAGCTGGAGTAGGGACCCTGAAAATATCCATGGCATTCTTCTTCAATTCTGCACCACCCATTCAAAAACTGCATGTCTTTTGACTGTTCATGCTCACTGAAGGGTTGAAAATGAAACAAGTCAGCCACACGTATCCCGACCTGCTGCTAAGTATCATAGCAGTGGGAAGCTCAGATTAGTTGTCCACAACTCCTCTGCCGCAGTGACCTCCAGTGGGAAGCAGCAGAAAATGGGAAAGTGTATGGGTAGTAAACCAGCATTGCCAAGTTCAGAAAGGTCACAGGAGATGCATGACTCTCGGTAGCTGTGTGCAGGAATGGGGGGAGGAGTGTGCACTGAACGGACTCAATCACTGGCATTGTTCAGACACGAAGGCCTTAGGAGGCCCAAGGTTCATGCCAACACAAACTCAGAGAATCACAGTTGCTCTGGGTCTCAAAGTTGAGAAAACAAATCCCTGTTAAACTTTTAGTTATTATGGCACTAGTTTATAGTGCGCTTCAACTCCCCTGGGGCTGAAAGGGCCTTTCATGGCTATTATTTTCAACTTCATTCAAGCTCAGGGCTCTAAAGATAAAACTTGAAGTAAAACAAAACTCTGGCCACAGTTTTCTACCTCAGTGAAGTATTCTCTTCTCCTTGGAGGTCTCTACCTGCCTACCTACCTCTTTTCTCCAATTAGGTCAAAATGGTATTTGTCTTGCATGGGTGCTTACTGTGCCTACCAATGTGGCTATTTCTCTGATCTGAGTACAGGAGATGAATTCTCTTCCCCACTCATCTCATCTCTGGGTATGCTTAATGAAGAAAAGGAGAGCTTGCTGCTGATAACAAGAGATGCTCAAGCTGCTGTGAAGCCTCTGCTTTTTACTACCCTTAACAAAATTTGTTTGTGAATCACCCATACACAGCATAGCGTGCTTCTAAAAATGCTTGAAATTAATATTCCAGAAATTAATATAAAACACTATGATGTTGGAATCCCATTTGCTATAATAAAACACCTAAAAATTACAATATGCTTAACTTCTGCAGTGAACACATGCTTTTTCTTACTATTAAGCCATTTATCATTTTTAATACTCAGTGTAATTTCTATGTGACTGTAGTCTTCCTGTAGTTTCTCACTGTATCATTTTATGGCAGTTTCTGTTCTGTTTAATATTTGCTTATTTTAGTTTAAATCCCTGGAGCAGAACCTACAAACCAAACAAATACTCATAGAAAACAGAGAGCAGCTCAAATGTCCTTGGAGACACTCAATTTTTTGTTTGCTACCATTTGTCATCCTCTGCTCAGAGAGAGATCAACAGTTTTTAGCACACAGATCAATATTCTCTTAACCCAGACCTAATCTAAGGAGAGTTTCCCCAGGTTTCACCTTGGCCTACTCCTATGTGCCATAGCTGCCCTTTTTTCAGCAATAATTTTGTCTGTGTAAGACAGCAATTTTTCATCCTTTGGTCAAAACTGGTGACAAAAGAGGGAATAATGGTTCCTGACATATCAAATGATAGATTTGACACATGGCATGCTGAGCTGGGAGCTTTCACGTGCCAAACTAGAAAGACAGATAAGCAGCCTAATGGCCCTCCTGACATTGCTGCCTCTTTTTTTTTTTTTTTTTTTTTTTCCCTGGTATACCAAAACAGCCTGTGCTTTTTTTTCTTCTTCTTTTTTTTCCCCCTTCTTTCTTTTTTTTTTTTCATCAGTGTTTTTTTTTTTTTTCTATAACTCTGTGCAGGAAGAGAGGAAATGCACTCTACTTCAGCCCAAAATAAACGTTTCCCTGTCCTGTAAAATGATCAATCTATGCCCTTTTCCTCCAGCACAGTAAGGGCAATACAACATGCTGCTTGAGGAAATACTAACAAATATAGCCAGTGAGAGAGAAACAGATGGGACTAAGAAATTAAACCAGCAGATTTCTGGAAGGTATTCAAAGAGGAGAGTTTATAATACTGAAACAGAACTGCTCTTTAATTTTTTTTTTTTTTTAAAGCAATGATCATCAAGATTTACCTTCAGCAGGGCTCACACTCTCCCTGCTAAATCCCCTGGAGGAATGATAAGAAAGGTCCTTTTTGGTACCATTCTGGCAAAAGTAAATCAAATTTCACAAAAGCCAGTGCCAGGCTGGAGATAGACAGGCTGCAACTTTCCCTGTCTTTGGTACCCCGGGACAAACACAGCAGTCTGTGTACCATGGGGCATGGCTCCAGGCATGGGATCGTGTTACATCTTTACACACAAAAGCTTCTTTCAGAATCTAAACTAACAAAACAGGAACAACTTTTATTCCTGTATGGTTTCCTCTGGAGCATGTGTTCACATTTAAAATCCTGACCTATGTGTCATTTGCTTGCATTCAAAGTTATTTGTATTGCTTTGGTATTACAAAGCAACAGCCGGTCCTAACCTCACTTACTCACCAATAGCCTATGGACTTTGGCAAAATGTTGT
Organism: Ammospiza nelsoni; assembly: GCF_027579445.1. NCBI lineage: Eukaryota > Metazoa > Chordata > Aves > Passeriformes > Passerellidae > Ammospiza > Ammospiza nelsoni. The sequence goes on along the minus strand of NC_080634.1, from coordinate 90,917,777 downwards.
TTATCCTCCTCTAGTGTTGGTTCATAAATTCTTTTTCTCTCACCTTCTTTTTTCCCCCCCCTTTTCAGAATTTTATGGCCAGACAGTTGAGTTAGCAGCCAGCTTGTTTTTCTCCACAGCAATAGTTCTATGGACATTTTAAATGTGATCCAATAAAGGAAGACAACAAAATGAATCCAATGAAAATATTTTACTGACAAGGTCATCAAACGTTGGAATTCAATGTTGGCCACCCTACATTTAAAAATATCATAGTGTTTGAATGTTCTGGGTTATTTCTTTATAATTTTCATAAATGTTTAAATATATATGTTATACATAAGGAAACATTATGTGTATATAAATCAAATGCATGGAGGTTTTTTTTCTTCCTTGTAATGTTCTTTTTTTTTTACCCTTTTCCCCTTGATGAAAAACATTTTCCCTAAAAGTATATACATCAGCACATTCTGTGGTACTTTTCACAGTTTCTACATATTTGACATTTCAACTAGACCTACAAGTAGTAAGAAATGAGATTGAAGAATGTGAAACTACAACATGGGATTTTTCTTGTACTGTCCACCAGTAAATGGGAAGAGAAAATCAGTCTTTCAAAGCACAAAAGCAAAGCTAGCCATAATTGAGACACCAAGACAAATAAAAACTAATTATTTAAATATTTTTGATTGTATAAACTAAGAAAATGCTTCATCACTAAGGAAGTCAGTTTTTGGATGCACGAGTTCCAAACAGAAAGAAAGCATTCAGTATTTCTAAAAAAGGCACAAATAGAATAATTAGGCTTTAGTAACACCTCCTTATGAGAAAGTCTTTTTCTCTGAATGTGGTGAATCACAACACTGTGGAATAAGGCATGGTGAAGCACACTGAAACTATTTCTAACTTTCACTGTTCTGTCCTAAAAATAAAGTGTAACTATGGCTAAATATATTGTAAATGCACCATATAAAACAGATTTCAGCTTAGTAGATGGATGTAAATATTGTTAAAAGACAGCCTCTTGCTTCCCTTATAATAAACTTACTGCAAATGACTAGGTTGTGATATTGTTTGCTTCAACAAGAGCTGCAAGTATATGTTATTTGTCAAAATATTCTGATTTATCAATTTGGTTCAAACAAAAAACACACACAAGAAGATAAAGAGTTAAGATGATGTTTCTTGTTGTAGAATTAATCAGATTCATATTAGCAGTAGTAAATGTCATGTTGGCACCTTTTCTTTCTCACACATTACAGTTTCAAGTCTTTGCTATGAGGAAATAATGAAGTAAAGATATGCAGTGCCATATACCATGCATCTTTTTTGTCAGTCTGCATAAGAAATGAATTGTATCTGCTGCTAAGGAGGTCACGGGGGCAGCAAGTTAAGAAGAATGCTTAAAGAAAGGACATGTCAAAGGAAACAAGAACTTATTTTTTCAGTACTTTCTAACAAGTATTGCAGTTTTGGGGAAATTAAATGCTCATAATAAATACCCACCTATTTTGAAATCATTTCTTGATTTTCATTGATGAAAAGTTAACCCTGGTGACCAAATGGCCTTGAAGTCCCCACTGCAAACTCATGAAGATCAACAAAAATGGTCTAATGTTACAAGCCCTAAAATTCATGCTTCAGTACTAGTGTGATCAGCAGGGAAAATTTTACTTTATTGTGAAGATAAAAAATTGAGGACTTGAAAAAATCATGTCAGACAAGATGTACATCTCATGAGGTTATCCCACAGTGCACTTTTTTTACTATTTTTTTAAAACCCATACTTGATATTTAAGCTTGAAAGGTAAAAAAATGGGAAAAAATGCTTCTTTGCCAGCAAGAAAAAAACTGTTTTTGACAGTTGGATGATGCTTGTGTCTTGTGGTAAATTTTCAGCTTTGCCTACAAACAGAGCCTTTCCTTCCAGCAAACGCTATGCATAACTTAAGTGTGGAGTTAAGGCGGAAGCAAGCTATTGGTGTGCCAGATATTGCATCGAAATTACAAAATGCATTTTAATTTTGTGCAATGACTAGGAATTAATGCCAAGTCTACTGTCAGCATGCAATAGAGCATCTCTCTGATCATGTGAAATGATTGCCTGAGATATAGCAGCTTCCACTGCCTTCCATCCTGTAGGTGCCACTGCTGCTAAGTGGAGCTTCTGAAGAAAACTCCACTGAAGAGGCATGAAGCAGATGAAGAGATGTGTGACTGTGGATTTTAGAAATGAAAGACCCACAAGATTCTCGTTTACTTTATGGATACTTTCTGTCACTCTGACAGTGCCAATGAGCTCGTCAATTTTTTTTCTGCTTTGAGGTCAAAATATATAAAGGACAAGAGTAACAAGCAAGAGTCACATCTTACATGTAATAAATGGGTAATAGAAAATATGGTTTTAAATAAAACTTTGAATTTTAAAGAGATACATAAATTATCTGACTTACGTAAAACTACTGGAAACCAGTTTATCTTTCCACTCTCTCCTCATCTAAGTCACACCCCTCCCTATGCCCTGAGAAGCTGATAGGGGCACTGCTTTTACTCACATGTTTCTGAACGGAGAGAGAAAGAGAGCAGACAAAAGCAGCATCATCATGGTGTAGTAGCAACATCCTTTATTTCAGCCCTATAAATCAGATAGTACAGCTTCCTTCTCATCCATTTTCCTAGGATTGTGATATAGTCAGAAATTTTATTTTATTAAGAGACAATAATTTTATCCCTAGTTACAAGATCGTTCACACAGTATGTAGAATAGCAAGATTCATATTTCCACGGTATCTCAAGCTGACCAAGAAACTAAACTGCATCCCATGTTTTAGCCACCACCAGCAGGTTATATAGACAATCCTATCTGAGCTGTTTCATTTCCTAGAAATAATTAAAGAACTCAAGAGCACGACACAGTTGGACTGATTGCCCAGTCTAGCAGTGTAAAACTGATGATCACATTGATCCCTTAAGGAAAGGTCACAAAGTACAGCAGAATCAACTGTAAAGGGAGACCCAGACCCTGGTAAAGTAGGATGTGGGAGCCAAGGCTTAAATGTCTGGTCTCAGACATCCAGAGTGCAAAGTTGTTCTTTTGCATTTGTTACGAGTACTGTGCCTGTGTTTGCATGGAATGCAGGAAAAGACGTTAAATTTTTAACTTCAGATGTTCTTTGTTTCAAACAGATTTTTAAGAAATACAGTTTTGCACACTTTTTAGGTATTTCAGGTTGAGGAAGGATTTTTGTCAGCCCAGCTGAGTTACTCACTACGCAGTATACAAATATATACCAATGAAATAATTATTTTGCAGGTTTAAATGGACCTCCATGGACCAGACAGTTACTGCAATGGGTCCACAATTTACAGGCAGACAGATGGCAAAAATATTCCACACAATCCTTCGTTCTTCTGTGTCCCCACCATTTTTCCATAGATCCACACTGTAATCACAATTCCATCAAAATATGAATCTGTGGGTTTCTCCAGTTGGAAAGCGTTGTTTAGGAACATCAGAGGAAGCATTTTCCTCAAATAGAAAGAATATAAAAATTCACAATTCACATCTGGGGTGTAATGGATGGCCAGGTGGCCAGCTATAGTTAACTGTCAACACTTTGTATTTCCCTTTGCCATCGGCAAAGTTTGCACTCAGAAGTGAGAGTATAACGTGAAGAAACTAAAGCATGAGACCACTTAATATCATAACAAATGGTGTTTGGAAAACCAATTTTTTTCTTTTTTTTTTTTTTCCTGTCCTTTTTTTTTTTACTTCCCAAGGTTTTCTTGGTACTTGTGGTGTTCACTGGCCTGCCTCTTGCCAAACAACATTAAGGTAACAGGTAATTTAAGGACCTTCTTGGGATGACTACATCACAGTTATAGCAGTTTGCCCTCTAATTTTTCTTTCCTTCTATCATGATAAGTTGAGAACTGACCAGTTTGTGATATGATGTGCAATGCTAACAATTCTTTTTCTGTATAGACAAATAACCACATTGACGATGTTGTCACTACCTTCACTCATTATGATGAGGGCATTATTCTGGAACTGGTTAAGTAAAATTTTGCATAGCAAGCCAGCAGCTTAAACACTTTCCGATTAATATGTTTTTGATGAAGACTCTAAATGTCAGATGGTTCCACTTTGCCTCTAATATGCTTCTCCACACTGCTTTTGCTTACACATTTTTGGAAAAAGACCAAAATGCAAGAGGTTGTTTTACGTCAGGGCATGTTAAAGTATTTTGGAATCTTTAACTGTACCTAATAGGCAATTAGGTATTTGGAAATACCTTCTTTTTTCATCAGCTCTTGATGCATGGTGCATTAGCAAGCAACAGTTCATTCTGCTTTTGGGAGAGAAACTATGCCTGGAACTAGTCTTTTACAAATGGAAATGGTGTAAATATGCCCTCAGACACACTGGACATGATCTAGACCTAAGAATACTCTCAGCACTTTATGGTGTTATCATTCTTAGCAAATAGGTATTTTGTTACATTTATATACTATAACTAATATTATCCCTGTGGGGTGGGGGAAAGTAGAGAGAACTGTGGAACTGACACCGACCATCTACATTTCCACTTTGTGAGAGCTAGAAAATAGCCGGTATCTCTGAAAATTAGGTTTTACAGAATCTATCAGCAACTGTGAAAAAATGAGCCATCAGGATGACTTTGAAGTAATGAAGGGCAGCCTGCAATATATTTCCAGATATTCCATGATCTATCTTCAGTCTAATCTTCTAAGTGATAAAACCGGAAAAAGATCCAGCATTCACAGGGCCAATGGAATGAATTTAAAACAGAGGTGTACATTTCATCCACAGATATATAAGTGTTTTGGAGGTGTTTTTTCCAGACAGGAATTGAAGCAAAATATAATAATTTCCTAGCTAAACAAATCATGCAGATAAGAAAATACCAGCATTCCAATAGAAGAAGGAATATATTTAAGTATTTGTATGTTGATATAAACTTTTCTGGAAAAAGTTAGCATAGTGAGACTTCAGCTGAGGCTTGAGATACTAAATACAATCTTTTCAAAGATTAAATATTTGAAGAAATCATTGCATTCCTCATAGAAATAGTTTAGAAGAAATGAAGTAAATGAGAAATGGTGGACTATACACAGCATTTTGCAAATACAAGGCTCCATTGAAATTAAAGATCACTGCACTAGAAGATGCAGCTGCCAGACTGGATCATAAAGTTGACTTGATAATTTAGTAGAAAACAGAAGTTGACTTGATAATTTAGTAGAAATATAAGATATATGAACGAGCTGTTAAATGAAATAAGTCAGCCCGCAAATTAATATAAATAATTAAACAGGAGCCAAGTCATGTAATAGAATCCTCAACTTATTCCTAGTACAAATCCTGAACCAAATCTTACTCAAAGTTATAATATATTCAGGTTCGTCCTCTTTCCTCACCTCCTGATGTACATTTCTGCTTTTGACAGTAATAGCAGGAGAACAAGTTTTCTTGGTCTATTATGTGGCTTTAACTAGAAGCTGGAAAGATGGAAATTCTGCAAGCTAGCCTGTTGTACAGTCTCAGGGAATTCAAATAAAGATCCAAGAATTCAAACCAAATCCAAATGCTGAACCTTTTGAGATGCACTATGCTTTGAAGGCAAGTGACTTTATTCTGCCAGATGGGACTTTGAAATGCTCTGCAGTGCCCACATGACTCATCAACAAAATTTATTTGGCTAAAAAAGCAGTCACAGGGAATATACTGTACTGTACTGTACGTGGCCCCTCTAGGACAGCTCCAGCTGGAGCCTTAGGCAAGATTTATGGAAATGGAAATCTTAGGAGCTTTCCTGCCTTTTCTTCCCATTAGCTGTGTAGCATTAATGAAACAATTGCCTGCAATCTTATCACATGAAGGCAAATGTGCTTGGTGGCAGCACCTCCTGAAATGATAGCAACTGCACACTGGGGAGATAAGTTCCATGCGGAGTCAGAGCAGAGAGCTGAAGGAGGAGGAAAATTCCATGTCTTGAAATCAGGAGAGACTACCAAAACAACAGTAAGGGTGTAGAAGAATGACACAAGCCTTTGCTCTGTGGCTTTGGGAGAAGCGAATGGGGCCACATGGGGCCTCTTCTCCCATCTGGCAGTGTGAGGTACTATTAAAGAAACATACTGTTAATATTTTGTTCCTATCATATGTTTTCGTATTCCTTTTCCTTCTTGACTAGAGAAATAGCTCCTTGGTAGCTTTTTGCCTGGTCAGTGTTTCTCTTAGCATTAATAGTAGGGTGGCAGGGCTGAGTGGATGACCAGCTACTCCCTGCAACTAATGTAGAAAATTTTAACAGAGCCTTGTGTGTTTTGTACTTTCAAGGCAAGCTGAGATACCATTTCTGCCCTATAAGTGAATGCAACCATTCTCATAACAATGGATGATACTACTAGTCTGAGTATATTAAATCCCTAGGCTCAGTGTAGCTGGGAAATGCAAAAAAGTGAAGAAAAGAAGGAAGGTTGTTGAGATGTAGGAATATATTTAAGTAGGTACCTTTCAGAAATTCAGTTGGACATGAAGCAAAACATGAAGCAAATATTGGTAGGGTTAGGAGGCTTGGTTAGAAATGAGTCTGTTGGTCATATCCAAGTTTTGATGTGGTTCATTTAACTTTTGTGGCTTTTTTAAGAAATGCAAGGAGGGTCAAGAGAATAGAGGCATTGAAGTAAGAATGATACAAATAAAAAAATTTTAGCTTTTGATAAACAACAGAGGTCTAATTTCAAGTCTCACATTGGCTCAAGTCACTTCATGAATTTTCCCTTTGCAAGGAAAAGGCTGTTAACAGAGAATGACTTTTGTAATTTTCAACTGACACTTTCATGAAGTTTAAGCATTTGAAGAACTGCTCTCCTGGTAGGAAACCTGTTGTGGGTTAGCCCTGATTGGCAGATCAACTCCAAGCAGCCACTGACTGCCTCACCTACACTAGGAGAGGAGAGAATTCAAAGAGTAAAAGTGAGAAAATTTCTGAATTGAGATAAAGCTAGTGTAACAGGGAAACCAAAAGCTACATATTGCAAACAAGGCAGAACTAAGGAATTCATCCCGCTTCCCATTGGCAGGCACCAATGTTCTTCAGCCACCTCCAGGAAAGCTGAGCTCCATCCCATGTAACAATGACTTGAGAAGACATGTGCCCTCACTCTGAGAGTCCCTCCTTCCTCCTTTTTCCCTCAGTTTATATGCTGAGGATGGCACCATATGGTGTTGGTTATCCCTTTGGTCAGTTGTGTCAGCGGTCCTGGCTGTGTTCCCTCCCATCTCCTTGTCACCCCCAGCCTAACCATGGGTGGGTAGGATGAGAGACAGAAAAAGCCTCGGGTCTGGATAAATGCTGCTCAACAATAGCTAAGACATCTCTGTGTTAACAACATTGTTGTGGTCACAAATTATATGGTCCACATCACCTCATACTACCCACTGTGAAGGAAGTCAACTCTGTCCCAGACAAAACCAGACACAACAGCAAATCATGACTCAGTACCCTGAGAGAGCGTGGTGTTGAGCAGCTAAAAAGTAAGACATCTAGTCCCAAAACTGTCACTGGAAATACTGCCTTTTTTTTGACCTCATTGAATATTATACATGCAAAATTATGATTTAGGGATGATAACACAATATGTTCATTTTCATTTCATGATTGAGGTATTCTTACTAATTTATTGTACCTCAGAAAACCATGCACTCAACTGAAAATTTTTGCAAAGCAATCACAACAAATAACATTTCATTTTAGCAAGAAACCAAAAATTAAGGCATTCCACTTGAAAAAATGCCAGCAAATAAGTATACATATACCTATGTATATATATATATATATATATATATATATATCTCACAGTGCATAACAATTACAAGTCAGGGGAGATAAGAAGCAATAATCTGCTTTTCTGTACCACTGTAATCTGAAATAAATCATGATGTACTGAAACTCATGGACGAATGAATGAATTCTATCTATGGCATGAAGGAAGATTTCAAAGCTCTTCATTTATTTACTTACTATTTTTTTTTAACAGTGTCAGTATGTTTATTACCTCAGAGAAACATGCAATTTTCTGAGCATAGATGCTTTGCACCTAGAAAGAATTAGAATTTTTTTCCTTTGGATTTCATTTGATACCACCTATGAATCATTTGCTAATTATGGTGAAGCTGAAAAGAATTTCCAAAAATTTGTGAGACCCTGTACTACCATTGAGGAAAGAATACTAATGGAATACACAAATGAGTGAAGATCAATTGTTTACTGGGTATGTAATAACATACTTTAGTTTTTGAGAAGACACTAAATAAAGGTCTTGGGGCCTAGCAGAAATGTACTTTTTCTCTTTAAGTCTGCTTTAGAGTAATTCTGGTTTGTCTGTTGTCTTCTTGTAAACTTTTAATCTGCACTGCTAGCTTGCCTCCAGCAAATTATGTCTATAGAATGTTTTCCAAACTGAATAATTCTAGAGGGATTCTGAAATGTCTCTTTCCAAATAATACATAAAAAATCTGTTACTTGAGAAAGACTCAGAGACATAAAAGCATTACAAAACATTTTAAGTAAAAAGCGCTTTGAAAAAAAAGGGGAAAATTTAAAAAGTGATCTAAATAATTACTGCATTAATATAGCTTACGCCTATTACCAGGGTTGGGGTGGAAGGAAGATGTCTGAATAACACTGTCAATTAACAGAAACTATTTAAAAGATTATCCCTAAGGCCATGATTTCAAAATTTCACTAAACAATATAATACAAAACACAGTATTAATTATAACTGGTCAGAAATCTTTTTTGTGAAGTACTTTTTCATCATAAATGTTCAAGTCATCAAAATACGAAGTCATCATGGGAATGAACTTGTTCAAAAAACCACAACAAGCCAAATTAGACCAGAAAAATTAACACTTGGATCCATTTTTTCAGGTTCCATAATGGAATTCCCAGTGAGAGAAAACTGGTTTTTGGATTATAGAGCACTCATTTAGAATACTGAAGACGCAGGATCCAACTTTGCTCTTTTTCTTGTCTCATGTTAACAGCTCAGACCAAAGACTACGTGGGTCATGCTGAAGTTGACTTTTCAATACTAAGTCATAAGTGCAGAAAGAATTTGACCCTAGGAATATTGTGGGGTCTGTACTCTGGCTACTGGAGAAGGGCCTGACTCTCTTCGAACAAGAGGCAGTGATCATGGCAACCTGTACAAGGCAGAATAACTGCAAGACACAACTGGGAGATCCTTTGGCCAGTGTCTGGAAGGCCCCAGCTTGCAGCTTGGGAAATCAGATTCTGATTCCTTCTCCGAATCCAGGGAAATAGTGTTTGCCTTCAGCTGAGCCACTAATACTTCAAAAAAGTATAACAGTGACTAAGTTCATTTCTCAGACTCTGTAATCCAGTGGAAAAATGCTGCAGATTCCTTCAGGCTGTTTCTTGCTCTAATCTGCTAAAAACAACTCTAGTTATTATACTAGAATTAAGTTTGCTTTACAACTTGAAGCATATTTTAAATAGCAATTGTGATAACCAAAAATCCTTGGTGTCCATGACACCACAATAAAAACTTAGTTTTTCCTCAAGCAGGTCCAATTAATTTTAATCTAAGAAAGAGAAAGCTGAAAAGATAATCTTGACTTCTCTCTTTTAATTTAAACTTTATTTGTTGGAATTTATTTTTCTATCCTCTCTCTAACCCACTATAATTTTTTCTGCTCTGACACCTCTTTTTAACAGGTAAAGATTTTGCTTGGTGTATTATACAAAACATAAGCTATTTGTACAGGTACATAATAAATGAGTTTTAAATAAAACTATTTGCGTGCCTACAAGTAAAAAAGCAGAACAGGGTATTCCATCTGCAGCTGCCTTTTGATTGCTGAAAGTAAAATCCGTACTGTAAGTCTAGTCTATGACAAGCAGAATCAGTATTTTACAGGCAGCAGGAATTCTGATACCTCATGACTTTTAGATCTTTAACTCTGCATATTAACAACTTCTAAAAAGACAGGTTTTTAATTAAATTTTATGTATATTTTTTTTCTTCGAAGAAGAAAAAGGTAAAAAATCAGAGTCTGTATATAATGATTGTGTCATTATACAGAATGATACAGCTTAAGCTCTGGGTGTTCAGCTCCACAGTAATTTTGACCATCTGAAGGAAAGAACTCATTTTAGTGGTTATCTAGAGGGCCCAGCTGCAATCCTGAGAAAGGCACCTTCTTGAAAATGTTTGCAGGATTGGTGAAGAAGAGTCTCACTCTTCCTATAGCTTCAACTGTGTCCCATATGACTCCTAAGAGAGTCTGGGCCTGAGTGCTGGGACTGATGAACGTTGTCTTTATGAGAAGGTGAACTTTATTTCACACTATTTTTGGATGCTTTAACATTAGGTAGTGTTGTGTGACTGCTACTGTGTTCACAGATGATGAAGGAAATATGTTCCTAATTTGTATAATGGTTCTACAATCAGCATTTCAGTGAGGTATGTATGTACCTATGAGGGTACATCTCACCTTACTGCTGTTGGTTCCTGTGAAACACTGGCCATTTCAGTTCACTGAATGAATGGCAGGGAGAGATTCTTAATTTCTTGTGATTCCCATACAGGGTACTGAACAAAACAATTTGTGCTAAGCAGAATTACACTTTTCTCTATAACCTTCCTCACTTCAGCTGTGCTTCATCTGAGTGCTTGCTCATCCACTGTAAAGTTGGACTGAAAACCCACAGGTGTGCAGGGTTTGCCCATAAATAACAGTGTCAGTGTGAAAACCCAACTAAATAAATATGCACCTTTCAAGAACATGAAGTAGTTTTGCAATACTGCAACATAATAAAGGCTTTGCTTTGCAGTGCTAAAAATGCTTAGTGGTGAATTTACAGACAGAACTTTTCCTGGGGCAAGACCATCTTTTTAATATTAATTTTCTTGCTGGCTAATATTACTGAGTTTATGTCCTTAATGTGAGTACTGGATTTGATCATAACAGATGTGGTAAGTCCTTCTCTTTTATACTAATAGAACAATCCTAAAAAACTACATCTATGAATTAAAAATTACCATTCTTAAAATCCTAGAAAGATAATTTAATAATAGCTTTGGAAAAAAATTCTACTAACATTAGAATAAGCATTGTTTTACTATATAACTGCTTTTTGAGATGGGGCTATTTTAGGGAACAAATCTCTATTTGGAGCTTGATTATAGAGCTCACTATTTTTAATATTACTTGTTCATGCTTTGACAATTGGAAAAGAGCAACACGTTTCTTTCCCTCCCCCTCCACCCTTCTTCCAATGTCAAACATATCAAAAATTAGTTTTATTTGGTTATTTTTATCTACAAAATTCTGGATAATAATCTGGCAGCATGAAAAAGGAAAAGTATTTTATTAGCTACTACTTTCCAGATCTCATTTTGAAAATGCCATACATATTGAAAGTATTGATGGAATAGTATATAATTATAGACATCCATCAACACCATTTCTCCTTTTTTTTACCATGGAGATTTAATCCTGTAAATTATGTAAGCCACGAATATTTGAATGCAAAACGTTCAATATATTTTTATAAGTGTTTCAAATAGTACTAAATCATTGGATTTCACTTCCTTGTATGGGTTAACTTTAAACATAATTACCTTCCACTATTTTTAACTAAGTACTTAATTCAAAACTACAGCTAGTGAATTCAGCAACTGAACACTGGCTTAATCCTCACATGGTAGAAATAAAATGTGCTATCATTAAAATATCACTGAATTAATCCCATGCAGTAGTATAAACCAGATAGCAACAGTAATTACTTAACAGAATTTTAAAGGGTAGCAATTAAAAGGGGCAAACAAAGTCTTGATCATACTCATCATTTACTTACCTGTGGCTTCTTGTTTGCAAATCAATGTTTGCAGACACAGTGTAATTAATTATTTGGAAACTAAAAAAAATTTCAATGTTATCAAATAGCTATTTTCTTCTTTATAGTTGAAGAAATATTCCTTGTATGTAAGAAGAGTTAAAGTCATTTCTAGTATGCCACAAATAGTATGGTTTTATTAGTTTGCAACAGGAAAGTTCTAATACGGTAACTGTACAGAGCTCATTTGCTTATAGGAGACAAAAAGCATGTAGACAGAGCACTGAAAGTAGATGCTGTCATGAAATAGGCTGATTTTATGGTGAAAAGATGGTGTGTACATTATGAAGTTTGCACACATATATAAAAAAGAACCAGGAAAGATTGTGCAGCAGGAACTGACATAGTAAAGGAGGCTTTAGTATCAATCTGAAGAACCCAAAATCAAGCAAAATGTACCTTGTTGAACTTGCTGTCCAAAATATCCTAGTGCATTTTGAGGGCATGCTTCCATTCTGCATGATACAATAACACTGTCTTTATCAGCATAAAATCTTGGGATACATGAAGAGTCATAAATTACCATTATTTTCCTTATTTGTGACTGTAAAAGTACTGTATAAAACTCTCAGAAACTTACCAACTTTTGAGGTAAAATTTGCTCCAAGCTTTGAAACAGAAATTTCTGTTTAAATAAAACCAATAATTATTTAAAATCTGTAGCATGAAAATAGTTTAAAAACCTGTAAGGGAGGTGTACCTCATTGGTAAGGGCAGCAGGTTGTGATGATTCCTAGTGATTAATGAGAAATGTTAAGGCTTGGCAATGGTATTTGGAAAACTTGGAAGCCTTGGCCTAAGTCCAAGGATTTCTCTGTATGATCACATTATCAATGCTGTAGTGGATGCAGCCCCCATTCCTAGCTCCACAAGCTTTAGGCAGAAAAAGGGTGAGAGCAGCATAAACAGACAACTGCTGCTGTAATCCCCTCAAACTGGTACCCCCACTGCATCCTGTCTTCCTGCTAAGAGGAAGTCAAGATTTCAAGAGATAAAGAAAAAGCTCTGCACAATGATTACATTTGTATATAATGGATATGCAAGCAGATTACACACTGGACAATTAGGTTTTTAACAGGTTGGGTTTGTTTTTTTTTTTTAATTATCTCTGGGTTAATCATGTTCATAGGCCAAGAAAGTACATTTTACAATGTTATCATTAAAATTTCCCTTGCACAATATCTGTGATAGTATCATGTAATGAACAACACTCATTAGAAGATTGGAGCAGTCTGCCTGATTTTGCAAGAAAAGCTTTTTTGTGGGTAATTTTTGAAAAGAAATGGAAGAGGTACAATTAGATACCAAGCTCATGAATTCAACAAAATAGCAAGAATTTTTATATCTAATGGAACTCCTGTTTCAAACTATTATTACTGTATGGGATGAAGTCGTCTAAATAAGGAAAGCTCCTGTACTATCCAACACTTGCTACCATACTTGCTACCACTTGCAACACTCGCTCTACAGCATTGACAAAAAGTACTGTAGAGTAATCACAACACATTGATAAAAAATGTGAATTGAAAAGGAGCTTGAAAAAGCAATTCTATCCTTCCATGACCCTTTTGTTGCCAATTTGTCCATTCAGAGGGACAATGTGGTTACATTTTTGACAGCTTTTTTTGAGAAAGTTACAGTCAGCATAAATTGCTATGCCATAGTCTCTGGAGAAGATTCCATGCTAATCTAATCTCTTCTGCTCCAAGAAATTCACAGCTCATATAGACATGAACCATTGAAAATAAGGATCAGGAATCTCAGTTGAGATTTGGCCACTAAATTCAATTAAATGCAAAAATAAAGGAAGTTCGGGAAGAAAACACAGGCTTTTCCAGCTTCATTTTCTATAGTTCAACAGAGTTTTAAGTCAGTGAAGGTTTACTTCCATTCAATGATTTTCATTTCAGCATCCCACAAAAACAGTACATAAACCAGGACGGCAGCCCTGCTCTGACATTACATTTTTATGCTACCAGCAAACAATTTTCCACATTTTGGTGATAAGGTTTAGCTTTCCTCACCTTACATTAATGGTTCTGTATTCCAGATATAAAAGACTGAGACCCTCACAGGCTGCCAAGTATAACCTCACAGGGCAAGAGGATAAGCACCACATTTTCAGCACTAAGTGTCCCATGACAGGCAGAGCTGAGACAGATGCTTTCTGCACATTGCTCTCCACAGCACAGTCTCACAGCCTGAAGCCTAAATACAGAAGGAAAATCTAGAAAGTGGATTTAGAAGATATGAACTACAGTTGAATTACAGATGGGGTGTTGTAAAGTTTTATATCTGGAACCTCTTTTTGATGTAGGGGGGACCTTTGAGAATGCTCAGTATTGTAATAGGGTATGAGTGGATTGTGGTAAAATACAATATATCCTAAGTTATTGGCAGCTTCCAAAGGACAATTTCCTTGTTTAAAAGAATACCTAATATTGTTTAGCACAAATTTATTCCTTTCCTCTTACAGTATCTGAAGAGTGTATTTAGTACAGTTCTCCAAATTCCTGACTTTTATTCTCCAGGTACTTTAGGGAATTCATGGTCTTTGATGATTTAAAAGATGCAAAATAGAGACACTTTCAAGGTTGTCCTTTGTTTTACTGGTTCTTCCATAATATTTTTTTCCTCTTTTAGTAATTTGATAAAGTGTCCTCATGGTTAGTCCATTTTACCAATCTCAGTCAATGCTGTTTAAGTCTGTTTAAGAAAAACAAGCCTAACCAGGTACAGTTCATGTACAGATGAACAACTGTACATCTATCTGTATCTGTTACCCATTAACTTTTCTGTATGTAAGGAAGTATCTAGTAAATCTGGTTGTGGCATAGATAACTCACTGATGTCAATGTTTTTGAGTTGTTTATTTGGCAATATTTAAAAATGTTACAGGAAACCCCTGTGCTGGATATCCCCATATATTATTGTGTCACACCTATAATGCAACTTAACTTAAATGGTGAAAAAATGATGAAGAACAATTTAAGATGTGTAAGAATGGTTTCTTTTCACTTATTTAAATAACACCAAGTACTTATTTTGTTTAAAATTATTCCCTATGAGCACACCTTTACCTTGAATTTACATATTTTCCCTGATTTTTCATATTGTTCCACTTATTCAGGCTTTCCATTGTCCCTTTCCCATAATATTACACGAAACATCTAGCCAACAGCTAATTCAAGCCATGATGAGGGCAACTAGCTCCAACATATTGTCCTTAAATTACATGAGCTCACTTTTAACATGTATATTTCCATGAAAATGACTCTCTTTCTTTGCCTTACCAGGCTAACATAGAAAGGCCTAAAATGGTCTTATCAAACAAAACTGTTAATTGAAATAAGTTCATGGTGTAACAACCTAGAGAAAAGTGTGGAAGGAGTGTCCTCAGCCACTAGATAAAACATTTGTTGGCATAAACTCACCTAAAAGAAATAGATATCACAGTCAACCATTTTTATTGCTCATTCCTCATTTTCAGTGGTTGCCTTTACTTAGGACTAGAGCTCTGCAGGGCTCAGCTGCCATGCAACTTAATCTGGTCGTAAAGATATATGTTCCTGAATGTGCATATACTTTTTTAAGTTTGTGAAAACACACACACACACATAAATGTAGAGTAATCATTCTTTTTTTTCTGCTCTCACATGACCATTAAGGATATTGGTTCACACTTTTTGCAGAATGTGCACTTTGTCGTATATACAAATATTTCTGACTAATTTTTTAATTTTTTTCCATTACCCTGGAAAGGCTCTTTTGCTTGTATAAGAGTACAGCCTGTGTATCCCTCTTCCTCTGGCAAACTGTAAACTTTACTTGCCTCAAATACAGGTCTTTGGTTCCGTGCCACTCTTCAGGACACTGATCCACTCACTGGCATTGTCTTATAGGGGAGGCAGTGTGCAATAGAAAAGAGGCTTACTCAATTACTTCTTTAGGAGAAAAATGGGAGAACTAGATTGAGAACCTGTCTTAACTTTCTTCCAGCAGCAGAGTTAGGCACAGCAGCTTTCTTCAGTCAGAAATAGAGGGGCTTACTTCAGACTGAGCAGCAACCTGTGTTAATAAATTGTTTTTACAGCAGTGCAAATTCCACTACTAGGGAACAAAATCATAATAACCAACTAAACAAAAAATCCAAAACCCCCCAAATAAACCCAGAAAGAAAAATGTCTTAGACTATTTTAAAGCTTTTATCTCAGTAGCCACACTTTTACCCACAAAATCTCCGCTGTAACTGGCTTTTATGTGGGCCTGCTAATGTCTTCTGAACTCCTATCTCTTAACTGTGGGGTAGCAGCTATTTACCAGACAGTACTTTCAACACCTTTATGAGTACAAACAAATCATTAGATTATTTTGTATATTAAAAAAAACCCTACCAAACCCACAATCAGACATTAAACCATCCCAGTGCTACTAAGCACCATTTCATAATTCACCAGTTTTTCTTTTCCTTTAGGTCTCCAGCTGCTCCTAGGGCAGCTGGCAGGACTGGCTATGCAGTGTATCATGCAGACACTCTTCACTTGTGCCAGCAGAAACAGTGGCAAATGCTCCATCCAAGTAAATTTTGGTCTTTCTTAAAACAGTGAGCAGGAGAGAAGAGGTTTTTTTAGGAAGAAAGTCTTTACTGAGTGTGGTGAGACATTGATCAGGTTGCCAGGGAGGTTGCCCCAACTCTGGCAGTGTTCAAGGCAAGGCTGTATAAGGCCTTGAGCAACCTGGTTTGGTGGGAGGTGTTTCTCACAGCGGTGTGGGGGGTGGGTCTAGGTGATCTTTAAGATCCCTTCTTAACATTCTCTGATTCTGTGATTTTTGGCCAGCCTTACTTTTTTGTCCACTCTGCTTACCAGCCACCAGTCAGGCTTGCACTGGCTGAGTGATGCTGACTACCAGCCTGGAGTGTGGGAGACCTACAGGTAGTACAGCAGCAGTTTCACTTGAAAGCATGTGCTTCAAATGGGACAGGCTATTTCAGCACGAGGAGGAGACTTTGAGAAGGGAAAAAAGAAACTTTAAGATTGTTTCAAAGATAGAGACAGGGCTGACCTTAGCCAATGCAGTGCCTTGAGGAATATGAACACTCAGTATGTGCATCAGAGAAATAAAACCCCACCAGGTAGGGCTGGGCGTCAGCAGAAAGCTTCTGAACTTCACTGGTAGCAAAGTCTTGGATGTGATGCTATTGCAAGGGGTGACATTGTTTCAGACACAGAGCAGTGCAGAGGCCTGGAGCCCTGTGCAGGACTGCAGGTCTCATTTATGGCCAGTTTTACACATAAGGCAGCCCTTCTCAAGGAGGTGTCATAAAGTGCTTCACAGCTGCTTTTACATGACACACACATGCCAATGTCATGCACCTTGCTTGTGGGAATTCCTCCTCTGAGGACAGGTCATAACAACCTATCTACCACAGCCATAATGCCCTGTGTGTGTCTCTGCCTGTGAAAAACAGCTTTTGCCCTCCCAAGTCAAGGGAACTGAAACTACCAGGAAGCTCTAGTGCAGCACTAGTCCAGAGACAGCCTGTCCATGCAGGATAGGCTCAGCAGAGGAATCTGTAAAGGACACATGCTATGCTCCTGAAGCAGAGGAGTTTGAATTGCAGGTCAGACATGCTGGTGGAGGCCATGGTAGGCCAAATTCAGACACCAGCCAGCCAAAAGCAGAGATGTTTGATGTAGCCCTCTGCCCTGTTGGGAAGCAAGAAAGATGCACTTGGTAAGGCAGTGACCCAAAGTCCTTTGCTAGGTTAGGAAAACAGGTGAAAATAACTTACAACAAAGCAGTGGTGAAATTAGGGAAAGACACTCCCAACACCATAAAGATAAGCAGGATTAAAAAAAGTACATTTGGGTTATGCAAAGAAATACTGAGGATGAGTGCAGTTATTAGATCAAAGAATCTGCTGTATTAAAGAGAAAGACCTGATGTTCCCGTGTTGTAAGAGATCAGGTAAAAATCCAGTAAATTTATCTCCTGATATCATGGCACATGTAAACCTGACACCCTACACCTACTGAGGACCAAAGCTTTGCACTACAAAGGGCAGAGAATACTGCTCACAGCCTTTGGTCCTATTGTCAAAGCACTCTGAAGACTGATGGAGTGGCATGCCTACAGAGCAGACTGCAACACCCTCCATCACTACAAGTTGGAAGCACTTGTTTAGAATTATTTATGGGAAACACAAAGGGAGTAAAATGTTATTTTTCCTTCTCTTTAGGTTAAGGTACGCTCCCTGCTGATCAGATGAAGTCCTGTCAATATCACAGATGCGAGAACTTATTTCTTGTCATAAACATCATGTGCAATAATGTGGCCACCTTTTCATAAAATGTGTGATCAGTGATACATCAAACTGGTGTTTTCAATGGGTGTTATGTCCATTGGAGAAAACTGCATAAAAAAGACCCTATCAGCTGGAACCTTTGGATACTAAGGGATAACAGAGAGAGCCCGCTGGTGTGAACACACATCAGGAGATCAGACAGAATCAAATTTATGAAGGAAGGACACAGTTTCTATATTTTCCACTTATTTTAAGGAGTGCCATGCTCTAAAGCTGCAGAGCTGTTCTTTAGTAAAGCTGCTCTGCTAAAATGCTAAACAAAATCTGTTTCTTTGAAGCCAGCAGGAGTCCTTGAAGATCATTTTGGATGCAGTGTGAGTCGTGCAAGGAATGATCTAGGGCCTTGATCACAACACATAGGGAGGGATTGAATTACTCTTCTTACATATAAATAAAAGTAAGCTGTGTGGGACATCAGAATTTTCATACAGCCCAGATATTGAGGGTGAAGTGGACAAGTGGGCAAGTTTTGATATTAACAGCGAGTCCAGGAAAGGCTGAGTGCTAGGAGAAAGGTCTGATACTTTAATTAGAGCAGAAGTGAATTAGAATTCCTTGGCTGAGGAAAAGACAGTTCTTGTGATGGGATTTGGAAATAGTCAAGAGTAATTATCAAGCGGTTGGCTTCAACAAGGAACTGTAGAGGAAAAGGCAAAGTTTCTATTTTCAGTGTTCGTTTAACATAACCCTTTATTCTGTTTGCAGCCCACATGATGACGCAACATTCCTCCATTTATATTCCCAGATTTTGAATCATAAAAACATTAATTCACCTCTTAATTATTCATTTAGGAGTTTCTTTGTTGGGCTCTCAGGAGTATTATATTAGGCATTTCTTTTGTAAAATGCAGATTTTTAATGTAAGAGGAATGAAGACTTGGTCTCTTTTATAAAACTACAGAGAATTTTAGTGAAAACCATATGAAAACAGACAAACCTTCAATTAAAAAAAAAAGAGTTTCCAAAAACACAGACTGCTAGACTCATGTTCTCTGCATATTGCTTTTCAAATATGTATCTTGTCTTTTTAGATAAAAATGGAATAGGAAAGAGAAAAGTGTAACTTCAGAATACTGTAAAAATACGCAAGATTTTAAGAAAATTCTTTCATATCAGAAAGATTTTGTAGAAAACAAAGAGATTTACTGGCCTTGGAGCTACTTTTTCCACATTTCACAATATGATCAAGAGATTCTGTAAAGCTTTTTGAGGATAAATTTTGTTGCAAAGAAAGTGCCTAAATAGATCTTATTGCCTGGTAGTCCTTACTCATAATAAAGAAAAATGACATTAAGGACAGTGTAATAGGCACTAAGAACCCTGCACCCTTTTATACTACACTGTTAACGATGGTTTAGATTTGTCTGGAAGCATACTTTATAGCTCTTTATTTAATGACACCCTCACTCTTTTCAGTTTTATTACATTCAATGGATTCCCCAGTACAAGAAATACATGGGCCTGTTGGAGTGCATCCCGAGGAGGGCTATGAAAATGATAGGAAGAATGGAGCATCTTACCTATGAAGGCAGGTTGAGAGAGGTGGGGTTGTTCAGACTTTGGGAAGATGTTATTGTAGCCTTCAGGAACTTACAAAAGGCTTCTAAAATGGATAGAAAGGGAGATTTTTTTATCAGGGCCTATGTTGATATATTGGGGTAATTTTAAATCAGAAGAGAGCAGGTTTAGACCAGATATTAGGAAGAAATTCTTTGCTGTGAGAGTATTGAGGCACTGGAACAGGTGCCCAGAGAATCTGTGGATGTCCCATCCCTGGAAGTGTTTGAGGCCAGGTTGGATGGGGTTTTGAGCAATCTGTTCTAGTGGGAGTTGTCTCTGCCCATTACAGAGGGGTTAGAACTAGATAATCTTTAGGATCCTTTGAAATCAAAACCACTTAGTGATTCTGTCATTCTACAGTGATGGCAAAAACTACTCTTCACTCTCTTCTCCACTCCAAGAGTCCAAATGGTATTGCACAGAACGAAAGCTGCGGTGAAAAGAAATACTAAGAAAATCTATATTTGTTTAAACAGAAATATAGGGATTTATTTTAAACACAAATGCAAAAATCAGACTATGAGCTTGACTTTGAATTTAATTTTCCTTGACAGTCTTCAGTGATTATTTCAGGCATAGTGAACAAAAGGATAATTGGCCATCATAAACTACTGATAAAAAACAAAATAACTAAAAAACCCCAAAAAACAACAAAACCCCACTTCAGCAGTTCCCTCAATCCTCTATTTCCCTAAGCATCTAACTGATAATTTTATCTGAGCTGTTTCTGAACCTTAGTAAAAAAGTTTAGTAAATCTGGATGTGATTAATAATTCACTTATTTCTTAGAATAAGCACATTAAAAAGTCTGGAACTCCCTTCTGAAGATCAAGGAATGTCCAGTTACAAAACAAAATGCGAAAAGAGATCTTACTTGGATCATCAAGTAGCCTCTCAACTTGTCCACAAGGATACATATACTGTAACATCTTCCAGGTTTACCTCCTGGGTATATTTACATGCACATTTATCATGCCATAGCAGAGGTGCAGCTTTATGGAAAACTCTGATGTGCATTAGACGTTTTATTAAGCATTAGATTATGCTTTTCACATATCTAATGAGAATAGATCAAGATGAGAAGACTGAGCATCCTTTAAGTGACATTCTACTGTGGCTCTATTTATATAGGGTGCTTTCCTTTTCTGGAGAAAATTTTACCGAGGACATTTGGTTGATGCTTCATGGCAAAGGAAGCAGAAAATTACAGACCAGGCTGAAAGTGGTACTTTATATCTATTCTCCAAGCAGACTTAGGTGAACAACTTGTGGTCTTATTCCTAATGAAACACAAAGAACTTTTCATGGTTCAGTATCTATTCTATTTCAAATTGGAAAGTAGACATCTTCAGGAAAACTGTACTAATTCATTGCTATATCATACACATGTGTAATAAGCCTGTGTGTATGTAGAGCATTGAAAATTCTACCCATGCAGATTATATCCACCTATACATAGATACATCTGTTCCATTTAGTTCTTTTCAGGTTACAATAAAGATGCAAAAGCATGTGTGTGGGAAGGCCTTCTCCTGACAGTGGCTGAAAAAAGGAGAAGCGAATAAAGTGGAAATGCTGTGCTTACCAGCTCCCACTGTTCAGGCCACAGAGGGTCACTGAACTGCAGTTCATTTCCTATTCCACTCTCTGACTCCAACACTTTGAAGACTGCTGTAGGGATGTAATCATTCTTCTCGTGCTCGAGTGAAAACCACACAGAAAGATCAGTCATTTGCCTGCCCTGTTATTCACCCTCTTCCTCTTTTCATTTTTTTTTCTGCTGTTTTAATGTATTTGTAAAGGTCACTGTTTCTTTGAAATAGTTTTAAATTTAGGTTTGTTAGTTAAAAAATAATCTTATGATAACAGCTGATTACTTTCTGAATTTTATTTGTTACACACTTCATAATGCTAAGCTCTTCCAGTGGTATCTTTTTTATTCTTTTTGGGTTTTTTTGAGGTTCGATTTTCTAGAAGTACCATTTTGCAAAATCTCAGGTTTATCCTGAACCACGTATATTATCCATCACAAATAACAAGTCTCTTCAATGAGCAAAATTTAATAAATCCAAAGTTAAAAGCATAAGATCATAACAAAGGGAAATGAATGTCATGAAAACTTGATATATATTTTTTAACGTTCTCTTGCAATGGGATGACCTGACACCTTAGATAACATGATATTAGTGCATATGATGTAATTAATGGTCTTGGAAAACCAATATTTTCACTTTTGTGTTTCTTCTCTTCCAGTGTAAGACACTGGTATCACAAAACACCTGGGTGACAGAGGCCTGGGGAAGGTTGTAAAACTGCACTCACACACTTACTATTGTGGTATTGCACCATGATGGCCCTCTAATCCTGACACAGATCATCCCCAATGACTGCACCTTCATGGCAGCGTTAGGGAGCAGCCTGTCCTCGGCTGCTACTGAATGAACCTTGCTGCATAAGGCTGAGTAAGCCTTGTGTACATCACATGGTGAGAACCATTCTCTCTCTGTGGGACCAGTTACTGAGCAGCTGAGTGCACAGTCTGACTTCGAGAATGTTCTTTGTCACCATTACTACATTCTCAGTCACTCATTTCATCCTTTGGGAGCTGAGCTGCTACAGTCCGTTCAAAACAGAGTACAGAAAAAACTTCATCACACAAAACAAAGAAATCTTGGGTAAAAGAGAGGTGAGTTAAGACCTATAATAGCATGGGGCTGGGCTCTGCTCCTCCCTCTGTGATTCTTCCTTGGAGATATTCGATATTATGGCCAAACCCAAATCCTTGATAGGGCAGGCCTTACGACTGAGAAATTTAGGCAACCCTCTGATTTCCCTCGTAGCTCTGACATCTAGCTGCCTGAACTGTGAAAAGCAAAAGAAGATGCAATAAAATAAAGACACAGAACAGAAAAATGTGATGTCTTAACTACTGGAAAAAAGTATTCAAGCATTAGCAAAATGGTGTCCATTTCTACTTATTGTGAATGCTTGTTCCTTGTATTACTTTAATTCACTTAGCTGTATTAGGAAATCATCCCCCAAATCCATGAAACACCTGAAATGTTCATTCCTGTAACACAGCAACAGGCTCTTAAAACATTTTTAGTAGACTATTGTTCTTACAATTTTTACCACCCCTTGTCAAAATAAATCAAACTGTGATAATCTCCATAAGCACTTTAAAAGGATTAAAATTATGGGGAATCATTTTATATACCAAATTACTTTGTATATTTCTATTCTCTTGAATGAGAGGGGAAAATGAATTGGAAATCAAAAGAGGGAATTGCTCTTTTGATATCAGCATTTTCTTTTCTATGGGTATAATTAAATAGATCTTAGAAGAGTGAGATTCAGAAAGGAGAGGAAAGAAGTAAAAAAGGAGAAAGGGACAAAGAAAGATGGTGATAAAAAACATTCTATGGCCAGAATTAAAATATTTACAGACAATCTTAAATTTCTGAGACACAGTATATGAAGTTTTCATCTCAGGACTGATGTAGTCTGCAGAAGATCATTGATAAGTCTGAAGGACTACCTAGGCAACTTTCATGCTACTGTTGCTGACACCCCACAAAATTAGTCTGGATAGTGAAAGACAGAGAGGAGGACAGGACACCAAGGGAGTGTGTGGCTGAAGGATTCCTACCACAGACTCTTTGTTCTCTGCTTGTGGACTAGTTCCCAAGGAACCTGACACACAGGACAGATCCCACACAGGTGCTCTGAGCTCTTACTGGTCTCAGGTACAGAGACTTCCACCTGTGGTGGTCTTTGATGCTAAGCTGTGCTCAGAAAATGCTAAGAAATGTCAGATCTAGGATGCTAGAACAAGGTCTTATGTCTTCAAGTAGTATAATTTTATAATATCAAGAGGAAAAAATAGGATGAAGATGCGTAAAAAGTATTATATAGGCAGGTGGGAAAAGTCTGACAATTGCTACTACTTGTTCTCATGAGGGTCTTCATCTTCCCAGATATCTGCTGGAAATGCACCACAGTAGAGAGGAAACTGACCAAGAGGTTCCTGAAGTGTGTGGAAGAGAACAATGTGATAGAGATGGAGAGAGAAGCAGGCAGGGAAGGCACCTCATTGGATCTGCTCTTTGTGAACATTTATAGATGATGTTATGGTCAGAGAGCCTCTTGGGCACAGAGATCACAAAATGACAGAATTTTCAATTTTTTGAGAAGCAAGGATGTGGGCCAGCAGAACTGCAACTTTGGACTTTCAGAGGGGCAAACTTTAACCTCTTTAGGACACTGGTTGAGAGTCCTGAGGAGCCAAGGGGTCTAAGAAGGCTGGACATCCTTCAGCAAGGAAGTCTTAAAGATGCAGGAGCAGATTGACTGCGTGTGCCGACAAATGACTCGACAGGGAGGCAGGCTAGCCTGGCTGAACAGAGAACTTTGGCTGGAACTCAGGAAACAAGATGGAATATGACAAGGAGCAGAGTGAAGACCCTATAATTCAAGGTGAAATTATCAGTGACCTGTTACAGCACTTACATTCACACAAATCTGTGGGGCCAGGTAGGATCCACCCAAGGGTACCGAGGGAGCAGGTGGAAATGCCACTGAGGCACTTTCCATCATTTACCAGCAATCCTGGCTAAGCAAGGAGGTTCCAGTTTACTAGAAGATGGCAAAAGGTGATGCCCTCCTTTAAGAAGGTATGAAAGGAGGATCTGAGGCCTGTGCATCTGGCCTTACTGCTGGGGAAGATCATCTTGAGTGCCGTACATACATGGTGTACACAGGACAGCCAGGGGATCAGGCCCAGCCAGCACAAATGTGGCTTTATGAAACACAGATCCTGCTGGACCAACCTGATCTCCTCCTATGACAAGGTGACATGTTTAGTGGATGAGGAAAGGCTCTGCAGAGGGATCTGGACAAGCTGGATTGATGGGCTACTACAAGTTGTATGAGGTTTGAGAAGGCCAAGTGTTGGACCCTTTACTTGGGTCACAACAACCCCAGGCCGTGCTACAGGCTTGGGACAGAGTGACTGGAAAGATGCCTGTTGGAAAAGGACCTGAGAGTGCTGGTTTTCAGCCACTGAACATGAGCCAGCCCACGTGGACAAAAGCCACTGGAATCTTGGCCTGTGTTGAAAATAGTGCGGCCATCAGGATGAGGGTATGATTGTGTCTCTGTACTTGGCAATGGTGGTGCCACACCTCAAATCCTGTGCTCAGTTTTGTGACACTCACTACCCCAAACACACTGAGGTACTGCAACATGTCCAGAGAAGGGCAACAGAGCTGGTGCAGGGTCAGGAGCACAAGTCCTGTGAAGAGAGGTTGAGGGAGCTGAGGTTGTTTATCCTGGAGAAAAGGAGTCTGAGATGGGACCTTATTGCTCTCTACAACTACCTAAAAGGAGGTTATAGACAGGTAGGGTTTGATTTCTTATCCTAAGTGATAAGCACCAAGATAAGAGGAAACGGGCTCATCCCATGGCAGAGGAGATTTAGACTGGGAATTAGGAATCATTTCTTCATGAAAAGGGTTGCCTGGCTTTGGAACAGCATGCCAAGGGAAGTGTTTGAGTCACCATGCCTGGAAAGTGTTCAAGAAAAGTGAATGTGACACTGTGGCACATGGTTTAGTGGTGGACTTGGTTGTTCTGGGTTTACTGAGTCGGACTGAATGATCCTCGAGGTCCTTTTCAGCCTAAGCATTTCTATAATTCTCTGTTTCTGTGACTGTTTATATGGAGGTTTATTTGGAATACTATCATTATCTTATCATAATCGTAACACTCAAGTACCTTGGGTTACATGCTAGACTTCATCATGTATGTAAACAATGGCTTTGAACCTATATTAGAGGATGTCCAAAATATATTAGCAGGACAATCTGAGTGATTGGAAAGTAATGTACAGGCACTATGTAGTATTAGGCAGTTTGCCTTTTCTCTTCTGTTACTCTGTCTAGAGAAAGGTTCCTTTAATAATATCTGCTTTATTGGACATCCAAGATTAGGTGCAAAGAAATGCATCTCTGTAACCTCTAAGTTTTTTTGAGCAAATTATGCATTGAGGTGAGACAGAAGTCCTGGAGTGAGAAATAAGAAATTCCCAGGCTGTAGTGAATATGGAGCTGCATCTTTCAGTCTCTATCTTTCAGTCTCATTAAGTCCTGAGAATTTCTACTCTTTCACAGAAGTAAAACATTGCTCAACAACACATTTATTTTTCCCAGACTTCCTTCTCCTTTCATTTTGATGTAAAAATTGAGATATAACAAGCTTTCTAAGTACATCCAGATTTGAAGAATCAAGAAACAAAATTTTCCTTTCCTCTTTAAATCTTACTTCTGTCACACCATTAATTTTATGCAGCTGAAGGATGTGTGTAGGAATGCAAAATGTCTCGGGAAACTTGGAAATAAAAAATTCAAGCTGAAAATAGTGAGGTGAGGCACCATTGATGAAGGTGGAGTTAAGACCACACTTAAGAAGCAATGAGATGTTATTTGCCCTTTTTATATCTGACAGGTGCCTATCTATTAAAAGAAAACATGAAAAGTGAGTGTAATCTGATATAATCTGGTTTCAATTGTCCAGGAGCTCCAATATATATATTTTCAGATGACAAAAAGGATTTTGAGAGATATATGAAGTGTAACTCAATGAAAAAGGAAGTCTAGTAGCCCTACTTAGCAAATTTTCTCCACCTATAAATAAAAAATACCTAAAGTAGGCAAGAAAATCAGGTATGAAGCTGAAAATTTGAACTGCAAAACAATTTGAAAAAGTTAAAGATGAAGATCCAGGGGAAATCTGAAGTCTGCCCAAAGAACCTGAAGATAAGGGGAATTTATAACTGGTGAAATCCCTTCTGTACTTTCCACAGGAGATATCGAGTAACGAGAGCTAATCTGACAGGAGGTGAATGATACAGTACATTTCCTAGGGACCCAAAAGAGGGCTCATTTATAATGTTTGAATAGAAGCAGCACTCACTGAGGAAAAATGGTACTGAAAAATTAAACTCTTCTAGTGAAATGTTCTGTCAGGTAGACTGAGATTAGGATTACAGTATGGCAGGGACGTTTTCCAGTTTGGATAATAACTGATATTTTCTTTAAATCTGAACGGGAGCAGAGACTCTCCAGAGGAGAGTCCACATACACACAAACATATACTCTCAAAAAATTACCTCAGGATTCCCCAAAGCAGATTTCCTCTTTCATGCATTTTGGGTTTTTATCAATTTATCTGCTTTCCTTACCAGAGGGAAAAGGTGAATTGTGTGGTTAAGTCCTGGCACACATCTGATGATCTGTCTGATCCATTTCTTTACTAGACTTTGTCAGGCATATTTTCCTAGTGTTTCTGGGAAATATCGACAGCATTTTGCCCCTTCTCTTGTAAGGTTTTTTTAAACACTGAAATTAAGAAATTTCATCATAACAGGTTAAATTCTGTCAAAGACTTGTTCTCATCAAAACCATTAAATTCACTTTTTCTGTGGTTACAGCCTTTTATGCTGCCTAACAAAACTGTTCTGGTGTTTGTATTTAAAAAAATGGATAAGTGCAGAAGCAGAATGTTTTAACTGGATGTAAAAAGATAGTCACTGAGTGAATTTTACTCCTGTGTGAGAGACTTGTACAATAGAACTAGATTCAACTTGCAGACAAATACCAAAAGAAAAAAAAAAAAAGAAAAAAGAAAGGAAAAAAAAGAAACAGAGACAAAGAAACAACAAAAAGTGAACATAGGTCCACAGGTCCACATATGTACCGCCACATATAATGACTTTGGAAACTCCCTCTATCATGTCTCTTTAAATATTTAATAAGCTGTATAAAGAGCTAAAATCACTTCAATACATATGTCTGAATGAGGTAGAAAAGGATTTTCTCAAAACTATGTACTCTCTTTCTATGTAATTTTACCAACAAAATCTTTAAGTAATAGAAAGCAAGGAGCAGGGAGAAAAGAAGGGTGTTGAGACCCAAAATGTATTAACTGAAGGGAGCAAGTTAAAATTGCTGAGAAAATTAAAGATATAAACAAAATCCAGTACAATTTCAAAGTAAATTACTGGTTTTAACATCATTATTCTCCCACCCTATACATAAGGATAAACCTGAGGATTCCCAGATTTGCTGAAAGAACAAAGATAGCCTGACTCCACAGAGAAATCCATTAAGATAGTAAACTCCAAGCTCAGATGCATTTTGTAATGCTATTTCTTTTCATGATTTTTGAAAATCCCAGGATGATAAAATGTTATTTTCATTTTTGGAAAGGCTCATTTCAGGAGTTAGGTTTTTTTTTCCTTTCTGCTTCCTGCTGAGAAGCATACTATAGATAGGAAGATAATTAGAAACACAAAGAGGCAGAGAAACAAAAACAAAGTGCTAGGTGACACCTTATTTCTCTCTTAGCTTAGAAGGACTTGTTCTTGCTTTACTGGAGCACATATTTTAGGAAGGTAGAAAAAGTAGTTCAGGGCAACTTACATGAATTTTTTTGCAATACAAAATAAAATCTATTTAGAGAAATCTTTCTATAGGCTATAGGAAGCAACAAATACTATGGGAACAGCCTATATATATGAATCAATAATCATATCTGACTGAAAGTGAGACATGAAGAGAGAGAAGAAAATAAAAGCATTCTAAATGAAATGGTTTAAATATGTAAATGATCCAGGGTCAAACTACACTGACTTTGTTTTCTTGTTTAATGAGCAAAGGTATGTCAAGTAGAACTTACACCCAACATACTCAATTAAAATAGTTGCATATATGTGCATGCACACATTTACACACATGCATGCACACACACTCACAGAGGAAAAATAAGCAAGGAAATTCTTTCCGATACGCAGTTTCAAAAATACAACTGTTCTCCTGTGCTAGAAGCTATTGCCAGCCAAATAAAATATCAGTGTTCCACTAGGAAATGGTTAGTCAAACAGAAAGTGCAATGAATCTGCAGCTGATGAATATAAGGATTTCTCCATGAAATCCCCTGTGTCAGAAATTATTATAGAGGCTTTCTGTAGTTTAGGACATTCCCAAGACTGGTTACTCAGTGTTATGTAAATGACAAATGGTTAGGGGAAAAAACTTGGAACAGATGAATAAGGCATTTGGTTCGTAGGAAAAGGGATCAATATAGTTTTGACTAGAGGCTTGAAGTAACTTCTTGTGTTAAAAATAGCAACACTGCAGTTCCCTTCCTGTGGCTATCATTATATCAATTTATAGACATTAAAATATGTTTTAGGAAGTGTAAAGAGTTAAAAGGTGTTTCCTTGTAGATGAACTAAATGTCACAGACATTTTGCTTTTTAGAAAGCATTATTTGGTACATGGATAACAGAATTATTACCTTTTATTTCAATAATTTTTGTTCTCTGGTATGAATGATTGCAGAAAAAAAAAGATGCATATTAATACTGATTCAGCAGCTTGATAGTGTTTGGTGGGAGACATCTTTAGTGCTTGTTGTGTTATCCTGTAAAGAGGCTACCAAAGACTGAAGTTACAGGCCCTACACAGATGTGTGTAGGGAAGGTTGAAAGAAGGTTTTTCCGTTCACCACCCACACCCCATGCAAGAACCAAATGTAAGCAGTTTCCAAAGAGCTGATGAGAACCAAAAGGAGTGCAGATCACCAGGGAGTGGTGTGTGAAACGCAGTCCCATTGCGTGCTGGGTCTGTAAAGGGAAGGAGAGATATTTTTGACATAAAGCAGTCAACTGCGGTGTCTCATAACCAGGGGAAATGGAATGGTGAATGTAGCTTAATATTCATAGAGCAAGGGAAAAGATCTGTGTACAGTAACTCCTGTCTTGGCTCACAGATCTCAAATGCCTGATTTGACCTGTGGTTCCCTGTATTCAAATGAATACTGACAAAGTCACTGCATAACCAAATAAACAAAGAATAAAAATATAATAAGAATTTCAAAATTTGACCCTGGAACACACAATTCTCTAAGTTGTATTTTCTGTTTATGGATGTATGAATAGTCCACTCACCACTGGAACATCCACATTTTTGCTTTCAGATGTTCTGCTTGTCTTTCACCAGGCTCTTTTCTCAACATATATGCTACTTTTAACCCCTGTCTTTCTAGCCTATTTAGAGCTACTTTCTTAGCCTTCAATACAGTAAATCCATTTCTATTTTATGCCTTTAATACAAGAGGGCTAGGGAACCACATTGTTTTCAACATATGGTTTTACTAGCTTCTTACATAGCGCTAGGATATTTCCTCTGACTTAGGTTCAATACCTCCATTTACCATGCCTCATTTTTGTTTGCTTTTCTTGCTTTATTCTTTTTTTTCTTTTTTTCATGGTCAGCTGCTATTAAGCACCAGGCCAACTACTTTTGAGTTTTATTCACTACCCGATTCCTCCCTCCCACTTCCCCTACTCCCATCCTGAACTACCGAGTGTACCGCCATGAACAGACTGTGTTTTTTGGGTTCAGCCTAATTCACAGACTATTTTGTTCTTCTGACTGAAAACTGGCTGTGGTATGGATCAGATTATCACCAGAGCTGAGTGAACCAATTTGGATTAAATTAACAGAACCATTCCTTGCCTCACACAGATCTTTGTTTGAAGTTTGAAAATGTCAGCTTAATTTTTATTCACCTGCTGCTCACTTCCTGGTTTTGGTCAGGACTGGAATGCTACAATATTAGAAAAAATTATGCTCCTTTGATATTTTCAGAAGAAATGGAAAGAGGAAATTGGAGATGAAGGATGGTCTTATGGTTAAAGAAACTGAACAAGGACTCTTGAGATAAAGGTTTAATACCAGTTTGTGCCACAGGCTAACTTTATGATTCCAGTCAACTGTCAGAAACTGAGAAATTGCACTACTGGATCAGATCACTGGTTCATCTAGTCTTTTATCACCTCTCCTTGCCTCCTTGTTTCAGCTTTACAGAAAGATGCAGGTCTCTGAAAAAGGCAAATATAATATGCCTGCAAGGGAAGTTCATCCCAACACCTTATATTCTGGGGTATTCTACCCCTTCTACAATTCTTAGCTGTTTCTAAATCCCAATATTTTGCTTATTTTCTTGGCTGCTGCTGAGCACAGTGTAGAGATCTTCATTGAACTGTCAAGTCTTTTTTTCTGAGTTGTTACAGCTGTTTTCTCTTGTTCTGCCCCTGTGATCAATGGGGGCTTTCTTGACACTGTCATCTTGTCTGGTCAATGCCCAGAACTGGAGGCCTTATAATTTCCCAGAACTCAGCAACTGCATGACTCAGAGCATGTGGTTATAATTGTGGCACAGTCCTTTTTCTTTCTCTGCTAGTTACAGTGCTTGAGCATGAATGATGTGTTCAAATGCTGCCTGGGATTTGAAAGGAACACTCCAACACCATTCTTTTCTTCAAACAATAGGTACTTCTATGATTGAGGTATCGTTCCCCGGCCTTTTAGACCATGGCCACTATTATCCAGGTTGTTATAACTGAAAGGTTATTATAGCTCTCTAACAACTCCTGGAAAAGTGTCAGGCTGCTGCAAAATATAGCTGTTAGAGTTCTCATACACATATGAGAAGGGTTTTCTTCTTCATCTTGTTCCTAAAACCTCTGTTGATAAGCAAAGGAAGACCCCGTATGGGGAACAAGGAGCCCATACCTCATTGCTTGGGGTAAAATTTCACACACCAGAAAGAAATCTCTGCTCATTTCACAATGCTCTGAAGAGCTCTGTTCCACATCATCTATGATTTGCTGCCCTGTGACAACCTGATCTGTGGTGGAGGACCACTGCCGTGAGTGTAACTAAAATGATTCAACCCTTTCTTCATTCTCACTGCTTTCTCTGTGAACCACTCAGACTCTTTTGGACCACATTTCAATGTCACTTCTCTTGCTGAGTATTTCCATGTGTGAACATTATCGGAGTTTGAAGGAATTAGATGTTATTAATTGTCTCAAAATGAAAAAAGAAAGAAATAGTCTAGTTTTGCTTCTATGTGAGGTTCTCTTCCATTACTTTTAATTTTTCTTTATACTGGAAATGATGTCTTGGGACCTTGGTCATACTCTGCCATTGGTATTTCCTTGATTCTTAAAGGGTGTAGGGATGGAAGAAACAGCTGCAGGAACAGCTATTCTTCTGTCCCAGTGCAAGGATAGGAAAAAGGCTTGATTCTACAAAGAGATCAGAGCTACCCTGATTAGACCAGACTTTTATTGCCACATGCCTGTTATCTTAGGTTACCTTTAAACTGCTCAAAGAAAGTTTATGTCTGCTCCTGAATTACAAGACTCCCTTTCCATGTACTGTGTGGAAAGGCATCGGGCTTAAAGATGAAATTTTGCTGAGAAGTGCAAACAGATCGAGAAACTCAGATCAGCTTTCAACTCAGTAACAGAATCCAAAGGGATCTTATGCCAAGATGAAGAAGCCAAAAACATTTTGCCTGCCCTGGGTGCTAATGGCACAGTATCAGGGTGTTACAGCTAGCCTCATCCTGGCTGTACAGTGCTTGAAAGGGAGAACTGAAATCCTGTCACGCTTTTCTGTGGGTGGGACCCACAAGTAGACACTGTCCAGTTTCCCAGAGCTCAGCCATTCTATGACTCACCACATACTGCTGTAATTGTGGCTGTCAAGCCTCTCAGTCTCTTTCTGCACAGTTCTGGAGGCCAGCTTATCTGCCCAAACAGTGCATGAAAGAAACATAGCAGAGACATGTTTTGTCTTAGAAAAGCACGTCAGGCACAGATAGAATCTAAGCACAAATGGTTGCCATTAGTATTATTTTGATGCTGCAGCCATGTTGTGATTGTAAGGAAGCATGAGAAGTAACATGTTTGCATTAGCAAAGGTGATGAATCAGGTGCTATTTGGGGTCATTTGCAAGAGTCCCAAATGTCATAGAACAGGTGATGAGCCTGGTATCAGCACACAATGAATGACAGAGAAACCACAGGATGGCTTGCAGTACACTCAAAACTCCTAGCAAACACTGAAGGTTAAAAGGTCTTAAGATTCAATTCCACTTTCTCCAGTGCATGCAAAAGTTAGCGTTCTTCATATATTCTGTAGTTTAGAAACCTGGTATATAACTCATGCTGAACCTAGTCTCTGTCTTCCCCACTTAGGAGGTTTCCTTCTCATTAATTATTTGTACTAGTACAGCTTTACCTCCACAAAAATCCCAAGATTCCTGGGGATTTTTTTCCCATCCATATCTCTGTAGCAGGTGCACCATAAACTGCTGCAGGAATTCCTTGTCACTTTCTAGGGACCCTTCATGCATCTCATCTTTCAGGAAGCAGGAAAGATGATCATAACTCCTTTCTTGCTCATGGAAGGGAATAGAGAACTGAATTCTGAGATGCTACATTAATTTAATTCTTTTTCTGGTCTTAATTTGTTGCTTCCCTCCTTTGAGAATAACATAAGTTCCCTAAAAGAAAGGGGATGGGGGAAACCTGTTTTCTTTGAGGAGCACAACTTTGAATGCTTTGTTGTTGAAGCAGGAGGAAGTGAATGAGGCTGATGGACAGGGGAGCACAGAATTTTTGAGGATGTAAGGGCTTTTTAAATCATCAACATTATAATTTAAACAATACTCACCCAGGAAAGAAACAAGTCACTTAGAAAAGTGAGGCAAGGAGACTGATAACTAGGTAACTTTGGTCAGTTCTAGAGCAGAAAGAGTGTATAATCTGAGAGAAAAAAAAAGTCCCATGCACATTCTCTCTATTCCTTTTAAAAACCAAAAATAATCCAGTGTGAAGGCAGATAACTAATCAGTACCACTGCCCATCAAATATCTCCAAAAACAGTAAACACCAGCTGTAGCTCAGTTAAAACTGACAGCTCATGAAGGACAAACTGTAGCTCAGAGCTGAATTTCTAGGGAGGACCCTTTAAATTATTTTAAAGTAATTTTAATTGCAGAAATCAAAATGTAAAGTAACACAGAGAATAGCAGGAAAGAAACGAATACATTACGAGGAATAATCTAGTATTCTTTACTATTGAACTCCATAGTTCAAAGATAGGTAATCCTTTCACAGCTATGAAACCATTCTGTATGCATAAAAGACCTTTAAAAAGGGGTCCAAAGTAAAAATTTGGATGCAGTTTAAAGAACCCATGAGACTAGGGAAGCCCCCAGGTACCACAAAGACTTTTCTTTTTCTTGTACTCTCCTATGAATAAATGAAAGAATGAACATTTCTTTTCATTCTTTTCTCTGTCACAGAAGCTCAGGTCTTATACCCTAACCTTTCCAGCTGCCACCTTGTACACTATACAAGTGTTGTCTTCTCTTCTTATTCCTCTGTCTGAAATCATAAAGGGTGGCCTTGTTTTCCTTGTGCCTTAAAATATGGCTTATGGTCCCGTTGTGCTCTACCTACTCCACTCCTTTTTCTCATATGGCTTTCCTGACACTAGAAAACCCTTCGATCAAAAAGCCAACCAGATGGGTAGCTAACTATATGCTGGGGGAGAATGTGAAGGTTCTGAAATTTCACATGTCGGAATGAGTTAAAAGAACTATAAGATCCTTCTGCCTTGCATCAGAATACAGAAGCAGATGCTGAAATGTTAGTAATTGAACAGCTTTTTAAAGACGGGAAAAAAAATCAGTGGAATGAGTTAATTAGATAATGAAGGGGATAGATTTAGTAATTAATTCAGGTTACATAAAGCATTTGAGAATACTGTGTAGAAAACTCATTGAGAAAGGTCCATGAGGGGCTTGAATGTTCTCCCCCTCCTTCTCCTGACATTTCTGCCTCTTTAATGTGAAATCATTTCTGAAAAATGCTCCCAAAATTTTTGATAGAACTCAATATGTAGTCATCAGTGAGTACAGAATTTTTTCCTGCTTCTGAACAAATGTTTAAGCCATTTGCTTTGGCAAGAAGGGTGAAAGATCTTGTATTAGATATGTGCAGATTAAGTTTCTTGATAAGAATTCTGCCATGGGAATACACCTGGGGATCAGTGCCAGAAACGAGGATGTATTTCTGTTACAGATGAAAGGGGTGCACAAATCTTACGCGCACACATGCTAGCCAAGATGGAGTGTTTTTTATCTCACATAATACTAATTACTTTTAGTTAAACTTCTGTCATATGCATCCATTTTATCTTTCATAGGATGACCTAAATTGTTAACAAGCAGGATCCAAACTTTAAATGGATTAGAACTGGATCTGCAAAAAGATGGTAGAGTCTGAATACTTGTCAGCTGATGTCACCATACAAGCAAACTTCCCAGAAGGCGAGACCAAACCGTCTCTGGAGATCCAACCTTAGCAGGTCCATAACTGCATATGACAGCTATACTGCTTAATGGAATTGCTGATGTTGAAAAGGACCTCGAGGATCATTCAGTCCGACTCAGTAAACCCAGAACAACCAAGTCCACCACTAAACCATGTGCCACAGTGTCACATTCACTTTTCTTGAACACTTTCCAGGCATGGTGACTCAAACACTTCCCTTGGCATGCTGTTCCAAAGCCAGGCAACCCTTTTCATGAAGAAATGATTCCTAATTCCCAATCTAAATCTCCTCTGCCATGGGATGAGCCCGTTTCCTCTTATCTTGGTGCTTATCACTTAGGATAAGTAATCAAACCCTACCTGTCTATAACCTCCTTTCAGGTAGTTGTAGAGAGCAATAAGGTCCCATCTCAGACTCCTTTTCTCCAGATAAACAACCTCAGCTCCCTCAACCTCTCTTCACAGGACTTGTGCTCCTGACCCTGCACCAGCTCTGTTGCCCTTCTCTGGACATGTTGCAGTACCTCAGTGTGTTTGGGGTAGTGAGTGTCACAAAACTGAGCACAGGATTTGAGGTGTGGCACCACCATTGCCAAGTACAGAGACACAATCATACCCTCATCCTGATGGCCGCACTATTTTCAACACAGGCCAAGATTCCAGTGGCTTTTGTCCACGTGGGCTGGCTCATGTTCAGTGGCTGAAAACCAGCACTCTCAGGTCCTTTTCCAACAGGCATCTTTCCAGTCACTCTGTCCCAAGCCTGTAGCACGGCCTGGGGTTGTTGTGACCCAAGTAAAGGGTCCAACACTTGGCCTTCTCAAACCTCATACAACTTGTAGTAGCCCATCAATCCAGCTTGTCCAGATCCCTCTGCAGAGCCTTCCCACACTCTTTCAGATCAACAGTCCTACCCAGCTTGAAGTCATCTGCCAACTGACTGAGGGTGCACTCAATCCTCTCACCCAGATCACTGCTAAACTTATTAAACAAGACTGGCCTCAAAACTGAGCCCTAAGGTATGCCACTAGTGACCAGCTGCCATCTCGTCCAATGGGGAACCTTCCCTCACCATCTGTGTCGTGCAGTTCCCTTCCACACCCTCCAGGAACCTCATAGAATTCTGCCTCTCTACTGTGTTGCATTTCCAGCAAATATCTGGGAAATTGAAGTCCCTCATGAGAAGAATTAGCAATTGTGAGACCTTCTTATAGAATATTTTTTCTGTCTTTTCAGTCTTCTTGGGCAGTCTATAATAGACTTCCTCCATGATCTCTGTTGTGTTTGCCTTTCCTTTGATTCTTACTCACATACAATCCTGTCATCACCATCATCTAGCTCTAAACAGTCATGACACTCTTTAACACGCAGGACTACACCACAACCTCTCATTCCTTGCCTGTCCCTTCTGAACAGTTTACAGTCATCCATTTTGGCACTCCAGTTGTGCAACTCTTCTACTAAATCACAGTGATGGCAACTGCGTAATGGTTTTCCTACTATGCAATTGCTTCCAGCTCCTTGTGTTTGTGTGCTGTCCTCTGTGAATTCGTGTAGATGTGCTTCACTTAAGTTATCAATCCTGCTGCCTTTTTGGTTGGAGAAGCTCCTACTCCTGCACAACCATTATCATGTTCTTCTGTGATTCTGAACACTTCAACACTTACTGCTGCATCAAGAACCCTATACTTTTTAGAAGAGCAGAACTGAAAGTTCAGACATCCAGAGATTACAAGGAATAATGAAGGGACTCTGTGGGAGAAGCCCACCACATTATCTTCAAACAGTAGAGTCTAAATCCACGAAAAATTTTATACAAGATTTAAGTGTTTTAGAGCAATTTTGGTTATTCATATAGGTACAGTCCCCTGAAGTTTCCAGGTGCCATTGTTTTCATTAGGTAAGTTCTGGAGAATGTTAGTGACTGAATGTCTCCTATGTTAACAGCACTGAGAATCCTGGTAAGCACCTCATTCTAGGGTTTGATTAGGCTTAATCTTTTATATCTGCTTAAATGGGATGCTTAGCCATGTCAAAACAGGAACATTGAAATAGAAATTGCACAGAACCAGCTAGAGAATTCAGAGGGGCTAGGTACCTCTGCACATCAGAGGAAAGGATGCCCAGCACTTGATGCTCATTTAGTTTTTTCCTCTTCTGACCTTGTGGCTATCAGGGGATCTCCTCCTTAGGAAGTTATAAATATCATGCAATAATTAACTTTGCAAGAATCCTAGAATCATACAGTTGTAGAATCATTAAGTTTGGGAAAGGCCTCTAAGATTACTGAGGCCATTCATTATCTCAATCTCTTCTGTCACAGCTGTTTTAAAGATATTTAAGTATTCCCTGGACCAAAATGAAAGAGGCTGATGCTTTAGCACAGTAGCTAGAGCATTTGTGTCCTTGGACACTCAACACATCACTTCCACTCATGTGAGTGACTTAATAATCAGACAAGTGAATTCAGATTCTTCTTATTCTAGAATTTGGTTATTTCAAATGCCCAGACTCCTGTGTGGGAGCTTAAAGCACTACCCTCAGCAAAAGGAGGCTGGAATGGCACCACCATCAAAACATTAGGTAAAAAAATCCCATTAACTGTTGACATGGTTCCAGATTACACTGCCTTAATAGATGTGTGTGTTGCCCTGTAAAAGAGACACCAATCTTGTATTCCATAAAAGAGAATAGGCATATTTTTAAAATGCCTCTCTCTTCTACTGACCAGCATAGGCTATTCCCTTATTAGCATGCCTGCTTTGCAGATCCCACATGTAGAAACCTTCTTCCTTTTACAAAAGTTAAATGGCATCTTTACTGTTACTTTGGAGCATATTAAATTGCTTTGCAGAATACACTCAAAAAATGGGAGAGAAATATTTGAAACCAGCTGATTATAACATATTTCATTACACAAGACCCTGCATACTAGTACATGTTACAAAAGTGACCACTCACTTTGGGGTGAGATGTAGAAGTCCACTTAATGAATATGCATTAAATCTTCAGTAACAGGGATATACTGGTTCATGTAATTGAAACAAGCAAACAAAATGTGACACCAGGATATCAGAACTAATTTTTTACCTTTGTACAAGTAGGAGCCTTTTGAAGTTGTCAGCCACCACAAAGTATTGATGAAGGTTACCTCCACCTAATATGTGCATCATAAAGTTAAATATTCTATTTGTGCAGAAACAACTGGTTAAGAAACAAATTATATCTTGTATGATAAATCAGTTCTTCAAAATCACATTCTTTTGTATGAATCTCAAAGCAGGGGCTTTAAAATTCAGATACCACACAGATGCCAAGAAACCAAAGAAAGCCATTCTTCATAGGACTTCACTGTGATAATGACCAAAACAGTGGCAGCAAAACTATTACAGATGAGCTGCACTGAATGTGATATGAGTTAAATATCTGAAGTACAATTCATCAACAATGCATAAATAAGTAGGGATAGACAAAGAGTAAAGTAAAAAATATATATTTTGCTCTAGCAAAGCATTTAGTAACTTTCCATAACCCATTTCATTTTTCCACTTATTTTTTGAGCCAAATATTCAAGACTTAGTTGAAACTGAAGATAATGTTAACACTTTGTCAAGCATTTGAATCACTTCCAGTATATTGTAGTATAATCCGCTGTCCACAAACATCCCCTTCATTATTGCCTAATTACATGCAAATTTCATAAAATGAATGAGTTTTAAGTACTTGTCAATCTGTCATCCTAGGAACCACTGAAACATTTTGACTGCTAGATAAATAATCAGCAATAATCACACTATGCAAATTTGATATTTTCTGTACAATTATCTGAAACCATAAATAACTGGACACAAAGACATTTGGCATTCTCTCAGAAAGACTTGACCTACAGGCTTTTTTATTCCAAACAAACATGCCAGCAGAATTTTTAAATTTCTGCCTAGCTAAATGTGACCAGTAGAAAAAAATTATAAACATTTAGTGTATTAATATTTTATTACAACCTGGGAAATGTTTCTTTCTTTTGCTTTATTAGGAAAAAAAAAGATTAACAGCATGTTTTTTTCTCAATTATTCTTACTTCCACAATTTTATTTCTTTAGTTATTTGCTTTTCATCTGCAATTATCAAAACATGTTTTGGTTTTTGCTTGATATTTTTCAAGTAATAAGCAAATGAAGTGTTATGTATTGTTGACTTTTAATATTCCTCCCTTCTGTACTTGTTGTAGATCTTCTATAGTGTTCCCTACAATGATTCATTTTGACATTTCTAATGCACTGCAGGCACTTCAGCAGAACCAGTACCAGGAGGCTAATTATCAGGATTACAGACAATACAGAAATTTCAGAAATACAGAAACAGTGAATGCAGGTGAAATTGTGGAGTCCGAAAGGACTTTTGTTTCCTGTGTGCTCTGGGGGTTTCATATGTATGTCTGTGTGCATATATGTACATATGCAGCTGGTTGTGTGTATTTTATGAGTGTGTTTTAAACCCTTAAATGTTGGCTCAGAATCTGATGTTTTCCTATAAACAGTAATATAGCTCTTGAGAACACAAACAAATAAGAAAGAGATTTTTCATTTTGCCAGCTTCCAATAAACTACCAAGTTTATTCTGAGATAAATATTTCCACTAATATTTATTACTGATACAGCACAAAGGATAGATCATAGGAAGATATTTTTTATAAATGAATGCATATTAATTAAAGTTACATCATTTTGTGAAAGAATACTTAGTTCTGACCTATTTGTCACTGAAGCGCAGGAATCTGCACAATGAGAGCATAAAATTTATTACATAGGGCTTAATCTCATCCTTTTGTTCTTTAAACTTTCCACAGCTAAGACATTTATTTATACAAAATTATTTATTGGATGAATTTCAGCAATTTTGAGATCTCAAACCATCCTTGGATAGGGGCTAGTTTCACTAACACACATACAGGAAATAAAAATAATCAAAGATTTATACTAAACAGAAGATACTTATCTAAATCAATCTTGAAATTACACAATTAATATGACTACAGGAATTTGGATTTTTTAAAAATTAGAATGTAAAGTAAAAAACACTGATGGGTGAACATTCATGCTATACTACTTGCATTCTGCACAGCAAAAATTATGAAGACTTCAAGTTATTGACCTATTAAAGGAATCACGGTTTACTGCAGAAATATGAGAACTATTTAAAATAATGAACAAGTGTGGGGATATCACAATTTGCTCATGAATCATTCGTGAACTTCTAAAAACATACTGAAAATCATCAGGTGTATGGTGCTTTTTGAAGTATTTGCTTACCTACAGAGAAGCATGCCAAAGTGTTAACAGATCAATGGTTTATTTTTCAATATCTGATTATATATTTCAAGAGGCCCTTTTTACATGTCTGTTTACAGGTAAGAAATTATCAGAAAAATTATCTGAATACAAGAATCAGCATCCCACTTTTTATGGGCAGATTGCCTTTTAAGAAGTGACTAGGTAATGATAATCTTTAGATAATGATAATCTTTATTTATACTTCACACCAAACTTTGGCAAATATGTAATGGTAATGTAACTTTCTGTATACAGGTTCAAAATCACCTCTCTGAAAATCTTTTACTTATCAGGGATCTTAATGGAATTATTTTCTATCCTCTTAGCTATTTAGTATTCAAATATTTGAATTCAACAGAGGCACACTGAAATGTGCAGTTGCAAATTGTTTCAAGACTTCCAGAACCAAAAACAAGCCCAGCCAATAAATGTGTACTTGCTGGATAAGAAAATATGAAATGTGTGTAAGGGTGTACTTTCCCTAAACCTGATAACATAAGCAGGAACCAAAATTGTATTTGCATTGTGACTACTTAAAGATTGTACAAACAGAGTGGTCCACGTAGCATCCTTTAAATCATGATTGGTCTGGATTCCCTAATGGCAAAATATATTAGGATTCTGGATCCAAAATATTTTTGTCAATAAAGTCTCTTGTGCCTATTACACATTCTTTTTCTTCATTTCTGTGTATCTGCTTTACATATTCTGTAAGATTAAAATAAAGATGATTATTTCAAAAGTAGGTTATAGTGTACTGGAACTATTGCCATTAGCTGAGTAGAAGGATGGCATCATGTAAAGAGAGGGAAAATGCACACAGATAAAGATGAGTGAACCACAAAAGACAGATGAATTAATTATTTTCAACAGTACAAACATAACAGGAAAAGGTTTTCTCTTTTAAAAATTCCTTCACTGAAAAGGATGTGTTGTTTTTGATGAGGATAGAGGTTTATTTTGGGAGGAAAGAAGCATTAACAATGGCTACTTATTGCAAATAAGAGCCAAGTCTTACCTACAGCAATGACTCTCATTGATGATGTAACAAAACTTACTATTAAAAACATTTTCATGTTAATTTAATGTCACACAATAAAACAGTGCAAAATAGATGAAGGGAAAATTATATATGAGTATAGAATTTATTCCGCGTCCAAATTACACACCCAAATGTATGCTTCAAATTTCATTATAGGTCACTGATACTAAATCTGACAGCAATCCTCCCTTCCTTCCTTCCTTCCTTCCTTCCTTCCTTCCTTCCTTCCTTCCTTCCTTCCTTCCTTCCTTCCTTCCTTCCTTCCTTCCTTCCTTCCGACACTTCCTTCCGACACTTCCTTCCGACACTTCCTTCCGACACTTCCTTCCGACACTTCCTTCCGACACTTCCTTCCGACACTTCCTTCCTTCCTTCCTTCCTTCCTTCCTTCCTTCCTTCCTTCCTTCCTTCCTTCCTTCCTTCCTTCCTTCCTTCCTTCCTTCCTTCCTTCCTTCCTTCCTTCCTTCCTTCCTTCCTTCCTCCCTTCCTTCCTCCCTTCCTTCCTCCCTTCCTTCCTCCCTTCCTCCCTCCCTTCCTCCCTCCCTTCCTCCCTCCCTTCCTCCCTCCCTTCCTCCCTCCCTTCCTCCCTCCCTTCCTCCCTTCCTTCCTCCCTTCCTTCCTCCCTTCCTTCCTCCCTTCCTTCCTTCCTTCCTTCCTTCCTTCCTTCCTTCCTTCCTTCCTTCCTTCCTTCCTTCCTTCCTTCCTTCCTTCCTTCCTTCCTTCCTTCCTTCCTTCCTTCCTTCCTTCCTTCCTTCCTTCCTTCCTTCCTTCCTTCCTTCCTTCCAACACTTCCTTCCTTCCTTCCTTCCTTCCTTCCTTCCTTCCTTCCTTCCTTCCTTCCTTCCGACACTTCCTTCCGACACTTCCTTCCGACACTTCCTTCCGACACTTCCTTCCGACACTTCCTTCCGACACTTCCTTCCGACACTTCCTTCCGACACTTCCTTCCTTCCTTCCGACACTTCCTTCCGACACTTCCTTCCGACACTTCCTTCCGACACTTCCTTCCTTCCTTCCTTCCTTCCTTCCTTCCTTCCTTCCTTCCTTCCTTCCTTCCTTCCTTCCTTCCTTCCTTCCTTCCTTCCTTCCTTCCTTCCTTCCGACACTTCCTTCCGACACTTCCTTCCTTCCTTCCTTCCTTCCTTCCTTCCTTCCTTCCTTCCTTCCTTCCTTCCTTCCTTCCTTCCTTCCTTCCTTCCTTCCGACACTTCCTTCCTTCCGACACTTCCTTCCTTCCGACACTTCCTTCCTTCCGACACTTCCTTCCGACACTTCCTTCCGACACTTCCTTCCGACACTTCCTTCCGACACTTCCTTCCGACACTTCCTTCCTTCCGACACTTCCTTCCTTCCGACACTTCCTTCCTTCCGACACTTCCTTCCGACACTTCCTTCCGACACTTCCTTCCGACACTTCCTTCCGACACTTCCTTTTCCTTCCTTCCGACACTTCCTTCCTTCCTTCCGACACTTCCTTCCGACACTTCCTTCCTTCCGACACTTCCTTCCTTCCGACACTTCCTTCCGACACTTCCTTTTCCTTCCTTCCGACACTTCCTTCCTTCCTTCCGACACTTCCTTCCAACACTTCCTTCCGACACTTCCTTCCTTCCTTCCCTCCCTCCGTCCCTCCCTCCCTCCCTCCCTCCCTTATTCCCCAATATAGGCAAAGTGAAACCAGTTAAAGTAACTTCATTACCAATACCAATCTGACTTCTCTGACTACGTGAGCACCAAGTTAATAACACTCAGGGTTGAACTTGATTCCTTTTGTTGAGAGCATGTAAAAAATTTAGGAGTTCTATTTGCCGAACCTGGTGACTGGACAGACATGAGAGATCAGGAAAATTTTAATAACCTCCAATTGCAAAAAGTTTCTGAAATTTAATTTTTGAAAACTGATTTTTCTGATTTAGTGGGTACAATGACGTCTTTTGCCAGAAAAAATCTTCTCACCCCTTGCACCATAATCTGCATATACCTGTCAGCTTCTGGTAAAAATGTCTTTTACCTTTAAGACTGCTTTGTCTGGCCAGTTCTGACTGATGCCACTAAGTGAAGATATATTGGTCATGTCGTACACCCCGAACAGAATATATTATTGACTGCTGTGTTGGTTTTTGCACTGATCCTCTCCAAACTGTGGACAGGATCTAAATCTAAAAGATAATAAGAAATGTAAAAGTTTGAATTTTAAGGTGTTCCCATTCAATCACTGCAAAAATTTTAAGAATTGGTTTTGATATTTTTGCTTTAAATATAGTACTCACTGCAACAATTAACTGCAGCATGCATATCCTGTTCAGTGTATGAATTCCCCAATTGCTCCTGTGAGAAATACTTGCTTGTACACATGTAAGTAGATATTTAAGCAGCTCTTCTGAATCACTCTACTGTGATAAGATGCTTCAAGAAAAGCCTTGTGTTGAAGAAGAATCACAAGCAATCCTAAGAAATGCAGGATATACATAGGAAAAGTATGAAAAAAGGAAATTAGTTCCCTGCAGAAGTAACAGAGGCTTATGGTCAAACTAGAGTAATATGATTTCTTCTCCTCTTCCTTTAATATGCACTATTTTCTCCATCTGGATGAAAACACTGAACAAAATATAGCTGAGGAAACCTAAAAATGACACCCATTAGACTACAACAGATTTCTCAAATAAAGGAAGGAGAAATTTCATGAAGTCCACCTCACTCCACTTGACCAAGCATACTAGGTCAAGTTCACCTCCAGTTTTAAAAGGGCAGCAAAGTCATAAAAAGACCTAAAAATGAGAAATCGTATAAAAAATAATCTTCAATAAAAAGTCCACAACCAGAAACAAAGCAAAAATTTAAGTCAGTTTCTTATGGTCCACGAGTGAAGGTAAAATCAGAAAAGGGATAATTTCCAAATACTTTTTATCATCTTGTTCTGGTGTCAGCATTATATCCAAACTAGTTTTAACTTCACTAAAGCTAACATTTTGTGTATTGCAAACTATAGCAGTAAACAAAATATATTGCTGTTGAAGTATTGCTCAATGCAGTACATTAGAAAGGAAACCCAAAATGTTGCAGACAGTAGACATTGCACAGTGCATAACCCCTGTGAAAGCTCTTCATGGAAATTTGTGTCAAACACTGGGACCATAAAATGTAGTAATACAGTAACCTGGAAGGCATAGAAAAAAGAAAAAAAATTGAATAATATATTTATTTTCTTTGGGGAGGTTACAGTTTTGTTGATTGAGCTCAGTGGAGGAGCAAGGCTACAGAAGGCTAAAGAATGGAGAAATATTCTAAGTGGGCATGCTGCCTCCAAGAATAAGCCAAGAAAGGTATCCATTGCTGCTTCAAATTCCTGTGCTGGATCCCAGCACAGGAAGAAAAAAAAAAAT
Source organism: Ammospiza nelsoni (assembly GCF_027579445.1). NCBI lineage: Eukaryota > Metazoa > Chordata > Aves > Passeriformes > Passerellidae > Ammospiza > Ammospiza nelsoni. The sequence goes on along the minus strand of NC_080634.1, from coordinate 90,872,903 downwards.
CTTTTGTTTCTCTTTGCTTCCATGTGCAGCTTTGCTTTTTTAAACTGCCTTTGTCTCGATCTGTGAGTTTTGTTCCATCCCATTTTCTCCCCTCCCATCCTTTCTAAGGGGGGGAGTGACAGAGCGATTTGGCGGACAGCTGGTATCCTGCTGGGTCAACCCATCACACAAATGTACAGTCAGCTAATGGGGCAATTCTCATCTATCTTTTGATGCAAACACTAAAATTCTAAAGACTTTTTTTCCTACCAGATTTAATTCCTTCTTCTAAGATCCCTCAGGCCTTCCCTACATTGTAATTTTTCGGTGGCCTTTAGGTGTTCTGTCTACACAAAACAATGAAGAATCTAATCATTGAGTAGAATCAGTGCTGGGTATTGGTTTTTTTATTTTTAAAACTTTTTAAAATGAATTTAAAATGAAAAATAAATGCACAGATTCTTTAACAGAACTTGAAATATGGAGATACTTATTACCAAAACAAAATAGGCTAAGTGAATTTAATGTGTTTAGAAACAAACAACTCAGCCAATAACTTAACAGGGCTCTTTAATAATCATTATTCCCACTTCAATTCTTTATTTGTTCTAAACTGAGTAGCCCAAAAGTTTTCTGTACTGTTGGTAGTTTATGTTGTGTGAAACTTCTAGTAGATGACTGAGGGAAAATGGCTGGCAAAATGGAAGTGCCAGGAGAGCCACAGTCTGGAGGAGAAAAAAGGGGAAGGTGTGTTCCATATCCCTCAGAACTTGTATTGCTTGATTACATCTTGAAATAAACTTGACATAATAAGGCAAAAATCCTTTCTTCGTAGACAAAAAAAAGCATTCAACAAAATCTACACTTTCTTTAAAATGCCTATTTTGGTGAAGTATCATTTTTAGTTAAGGAACTTTTTCAACCCGAAATCTTTCAAATGATTGTGATATTATATTTGAAATGGACCATGCCTTTAAGAAAAAAACCCCAACAACTATACTTGTCAAATTCAAGAATTTAAGCTGCCAACATTTCCAGAACCAAGCCAGTCATTTCAGTAAGATAACTTATTTTGGTCAGCTAAAATTTTTCAGTATGGTGCAGTGAACCCCTGCTGCAGTTCACTCACTGCTTCTGCACTATTTCTCGTTCATCCTTCAGTATTGCAAGCAAATACAGATGCTAACAACGCATGAAAAATCCTGATTTCCAATCTGCTACTCCTTGCCTTAAGAAAATATTGTTTTGCTTGGAAAGAAACTTGATGGGGAAATCACACCCTGAGCTGCAGGCTCGTATGGGGGCATTCATACTTGTGTGAGAGGTGCAGCACAGCCCCTCAGCACTTAAGAGCTGTGAGGAAATAAAGGCACTCAGTATGAACACAGTATTCAGAAAACTTCATCATAACCTAACAAGCCTGACCCTTTTCTCTCCATTCATCCTTTTTCCTCTGAACTGGATTTCAGGCAGTTTTCTGAAAACTTGGAAATAACAGGCCTTTTTTTCAGCAGAAATACTGTAAATAATCTGGTCAACAAATCATTATAACTGAGATTTGCAAAATATTTCAGGGTGAAGTAAGACATCTGTCTTTGACGTGTTTTCAGCCCAACTGGTTTTATGCTAAAAGAAGTCAATGGCATGGTCATAGCAGTTTAAAATAAAGTTCCCTGGGAAATTTGAGACAATTTTAATCATAGACTTTCTTTCAGCTCCTTGTCATAGTTATGAGTGCTACTAGATATGCACAGTGTTTTAATCTCTGTGGTTTCAAAGCATCATATTTTACAGACTAAAAAATAATCTTCAATATAAAAAATAAAATAATATATATTATTTTTCTTTTATAAAAGGAAAATAATATGCTTTATAAAAATCAACAATCCATTGAAGTATATAAATTAACCAATTTTTCCTCTTTTGTTTTGGTGTTACACGCATTTTTTTACAATGCTGTCATTGTTACTCAATTTCGAAGGCCAGTCTTTTTTGACACTAGTTAGCCTGTGGAGGTAAGTGATATTTAAAGTACAATTCTGTCCATCAGATTTTCAGAGTGCCAGTATCATGACACGAATTGCTGTGCATTTATCAGCTGGGATATGGATAGTCCCATTAAGTTATCACAGCATTAAGCTCCTCAGGAAGCTTTACCCAGCAGTTCAAATTCTTGAATGAATTTATTTATTAAAAGCATTACATGTGACGATAATTCTTAGCTCAGGTACTTATATATTGTGTGAAGTAAACTGTGCTTCAGGTTTTGTGGCCCTTTATTAGTCATTACACATCTGTAGCTCCTTCTCCTATGCCTTTTCTGCCTGTGCAATGTGTCAGGAAGCAAGATGACAGACAGGATGTGCTACTGCCAAATGCTCAAGTGATAGAGATTTACCAACAGAAATTCTGGCCTAGTGACCTCCTACATTGAACTATTGATTCAGAGCAAATAATTTGGTTTCGAGAACTTTTCAATTGGTTCTGCACAATTTTTTAGAGGGCAAAGGCAGTGGAAGAGTAATGACATCTAGGACAGTAACACTGGGGCTCCTTTCCTCTGACATGTATTTTCCTCACTGGAGCTGGTGAATGGTTACCATCACTGGGGCCATTCACAGGGATTCAGCACTTTATTTAATGCAGTGGGTGACTGCTGCAGTCAAAGTTTTGCAATCTTGATGGATAACCCTTTTTGTTCACATTTAAGTTTCGATTAAATTTTTCATCAAAGATTCAATTTTTGTTTAACCAGTTCACCTTTTGCACCAGTGATTTCCCCTGGCTAGCTCTACTCTTGACAGATTGGGTAGACTTGCTTTATTGCTACTATTGAGGAATATGTTAGGACTTATGGTGGAAGTCTTGGCTAAAAATCAGTGCTGAAATAATTGGGTTGTGATAAGTTGCAGCCTGGTCCTTCTCCACACTGAGGTAAGATACTGGGCTTATGTGCTAGATCTTGCCCAACTAAACTCTAGACATCTTTGCACTGAGATCATAACCTTAATAACAGAAAATAATAGTTAAAGTGCATGAAAACACTGTCCCATGGCTTACATTCAGTTAATTATTTATCCATTGTTTTTCAGTTAATCATTGAGAGATTTTAGTAGGATAAAACCACTGTTACTAGAAATGTAACTAGAAATGTCTAGAATATTATTCACTAAAAGGCAGGAAAATTGTTAACTTATTGTACTAATTTACATTATTTACAGTTTATAAAAAGTCAAAGGAGTATTAATGGCGCACACACAAAAAATTCTAAAATTTGTATGACTATATGATTCTAAATCAAATAAAAAATTCATTTTCTCTAAATGTAAAAAAGCTAGTGTCTCAAAAACATAAAACAGATTTGTAGTCAATATTTTACATTAACGACCAGGCTGCCTTTTCAATTCAACAGAATCATAAAGATGTCCCTACAAGGCTTGTGACTCGGTGTCCTTAAGCAAAATTTTCATTTCTGATTCATAACACAACCAATCAGCGTGATTTTGAAATTCATGTGGGCCAAAACTCTTAAACATTTTTCTCAGAATAGGGTACTAAAATGGATGTAGTCTATCAATAAATGAAAAATAAACTGATTCCTAGTTGAAGCATATGATATTTACGAATATCTGGCTTCCTTTCAGATCTCAGGTCATTGTTGAACTCCCCTCACTGTCGGTGATGCACCACCTTTCTTTTCCTCATAAATTACTGCTTTTCCATTTAAAAAATCACAGCAGAAAGCCTGCCTTTCTCTTCTCTCTCGACCTCCAGTATCAAAAACAGTGTCCTGTTACTAAAGAGATACACTAACCTCGCCTCCCACAGTCAATAATTAAACAATACATTTTTATTTTTTGGTGCTGGTAATAGGGAAGGTCGTCACAGATTTCATAAGCTAATTAAAGCTCATAAGTACATCTTTCACACAGCTTCCCTTCAAAAGTGATCTAAACACTGTTCCTTGCTGCTAAACCTGTGGGATTTTCTACTGGAATGGCAGATGAGTTATGTTATCAATCACACAAGGCTCTATTAATTTTATCACAACTCCAATGGCTGTTGACATTAAATGGCACAAATTTGGCCATTGTGGTCCCTGAGGTAGTGCATCTTCACATCCTTTCAAATGGTAATTATATTTTTGACCTTAAAAAAAGGACTGTTTTTATCCCCAGCAAGCCCCGTTTCCCTCCTTCCTGATAGCAGAAGCATTTTCACAGGACCATTTCTCTGCCTACACTGTTTGGCTAGTGGGAGTTTTCTTTTTTTTTTTATTTTTTATTTAATATAAAACAAAAGCATCTTTATAAGATTTCAATAGCTATATAGGGGAAGGGTTGCTACACAGTAGTGCTGACATTAGCTTTCACTGAGATGAAGAGAAGAGATCGCTTGATGATGAAGACATTTCAAGGACACCACTGGTATGGAATAGCTTTCTCTCTGGGTCAGTCAGTGTTTCAGATTGCTTAATTACTGCAAATTCACGCAGGTAACTGCGATGAACACATGGAAAGCCATTAGGAGGTATCATCTATTGTTTAACTTTGGAGAGAAAAAAAGATAGTTGTTGAAATAGGGAAAGAGTTCTGCTCAAGGTTTTCATAGGATATCACTACCTGGCTGTCACTGGGAACTGTCTAAACCAGTTTTTGTCATCTCCACATTAATATTAGGCATATCATTATTTAAAAATCTTGGTTGTACCAAGGTCGTCTGAATTAAAACAGCAGTTTTGTGTCTTTTTGCATAAAATAGATATTTTGTGCTCTATTTGGATTTACTTGTAGCTCTCCTTACAATACCTTTTTTAAAATGCTAGTCTCTCCTCTGTGTCTTTGCATTAAACCAGAAATTAAAGCACTTTTATCCTGAAAAAAACCCGACCCCACACAAGCAGAATGCAGTACATTCTTTACTATTTAAGATGACAGGTGTTTATTGCACCCAAACATAGCTTCACGTTCTCAAAAAAAAGTGTGAATATACGGGATATTTGTGCCAAATTTTCCCTCAGCTTTTAAACTGAAATTCAATTGAAGTCAGGGTTCTAAGGGCAGAATTCAGCCCTTTCATATAAGGGCAGTGGGTGATGAGTATAAGAGAGAGAAAAAAGAAACCTTATATATATGAGCATGATGAAGATCAGAAGGTATTGATTCAGACTGTCTTTATTATAAAATTAGTATCAGAATCCAGACTGGCCATTCCCCCTCAGTTTCCCTCACAGAGGCACCTCTATTAGACAAAAGGATCTCAGTTTCACTGAATATGGGCTTTTAAGGACTCCAGAGCTACAAAGTGAAAAGGACAATTTCACTCTTTTCTGAAAAGTCATGAAAGTACACAGAGAAAATAGTGGCTCTTTTGGGGATGATGCTAAAAGTTGCTCTGTTTCTAATGACAAAACCATGATTAGGATATTTTCTAGCCTGTGCTCTGGGATGATTGGGTCAGAGAACCATGATCCTGCCTTCTGAGCACATGTAATTGGATTAATGATTGCAGATCCAGAAAATGAATGTCAAGTATCAGGAAAGCAATAATGTGTTCTCACAAAACTAGCAACTCTAGCAATCATCAGGAAAGTTAAATCCTCGTTTTACCGGGGTTTGGACGCAGTGCATCCATGTAGAACATTCCCATGATAAAAAGTCTACTCTTATCAAAAGTTGCTGCAGCAAGTATTTGTGACTGCAATGTTACTTCTTCCACAGTGATGCGCTGTGAGTTTGCAACTATGATATTCAAGAAGAACTTACCATATATATACAGATATATATATATATGCATATGTATGAAACAATGGATTCCACAATTAAAAAACAAAAATACAAAACCAAACAAAGCCAAAACAAAACAAAAAAGTCAAACACCAAATCCAAACCCATATATTTTTATTTCTATCCAGGCTCTACTATAAGTATTTGATGGAAAATTTAAAAGTAGATACAAAACATAGTGGGTGTTATTTTGGACTACATATCAACCACTGAAATAAAGCTTGCACCAGTAATTTCCAAGACTTCAAAAGATAGCAGAGGCAAATTCATACAGTGGGTAAAGCACTAGGTTGATGTTTCAAGAGACTTGACTTTCAGTGCCTTGTTAGCTTACTTAGAGACATTTAAACCAGCTCTTCACTTGCCTTTGCTTCCCTCATCCATACAATATGGTAATGATACTTGGCTTTTCTCCTAAAGCAATCAGAGATCTTGGAAGGTGAAGAAACTTGTATGAACAGTATATATTATTCTAGATATACACTCATCTGACACATGACATCTTTGGCCCTTAAACTTCCATTTATAAGGATCCTTTTCCCAAATGTACAACCATCCTTTCTCTACTGTGATTGCTGTAATGTGATGAGGGAAAAATTTGTTTCTTACAGTAAAGACAGTCAAATACAAAATAACAGTAAAACAGAATTCAGCTATAATTGCATGGTAAGAGTCAAAGGGTTTTTTTTCTTCCTCCCCACAGGAAATTGTTTCGCGTCTCTCTTAAGCACGTAGAATATCAGCAGCCCAAAAAGATTCTTACTCTAATCTATTTATGAATTAAAACATTGTTAGCAGCCAGTCAGCAAGGCTGATAGGACACAGTAAGCTTACATCTTTCAAACTGACCACAACTGTCTATTTTTTTTGCACTTCTTAAAGATTGTTTTTTGGGTTGTGCATTCTATCACTCGCCTTGGAATGAAAACATTTATTCAATGTATTCTGCAGATGCCTTGAATTCTTTATGATCTGGTTTTAAAGGTATAATTTGCCTGTGAAACACTAAATAATCTTGTTCTAACTATTCTTTCCCAGGAATTCCAACACCTATTAGTCCATACCAACAACTAATTGCTTGACAAATTTCATTAATTTGATCTTAAACCAACAGATGAATTACACAAAGGAAAATAACCATGCAAAACAGATAAACTTTTATTATTCCTATATTCATATAATTAAAAAAAAAAAAAACAAAAAAAATCCTAGAAAACAACAAAAACAATTTATTTTTCTTTAAATTGTCAACTTCTAGCCCCAAGCACATTTTTTATTACTAGTGCACAATCCTATAAAAATAGAGCTTTATAAATGAAAACATTGACAGACCCTTAGCGATAGTGGCACTACAGGGAATAGCTATAAACAACATTTTTATTCCTCAAGCATACCTTACCCTTGAAAGTTTACACTAATTACCTGTAGTTTTGTTAATGTTTTAAGCTGCCCTTCATCTCTCCCATCCAGACACACCACTCAGCTTCCTCAACAGATATATTCAACAGCTTCTGTTCACACCTGACATCAATTTCCTTTGATGTTCACAGTCTAAATGAGAATGCTACAGCAAGCTGTATTTGTGAAGTATACAGGATGCCTTTAAAATGATGGCAGGTATTTTCCTCATTAAAGCAGCCATAACAGATAGTTAGATATGATGCTGTCCCTCACCTTCCTGCTAATTAATGACTATGATTGCAACCCAAATAAGATCAGGCAATTAAATGTGATAACATTTCAGAAGTGAAGAAAACGTACAACAATCTTGGAATAGCTTCCTGTAGATAAATAAAGTTGATCTTAGCAAAATTAACATATAAATGTACCATTCTATCAAAAAATTACACAAACTAAAGAATGTGGTAATTTTACTTTTAATTGAAACATGCGCTATGGTGGAGATTGGAAATATAAGCAAGTCCCATACCTGTTTTGTCATTTCTATTAGCAATAGGATAGTTAGAATTCTTCAAAGGAAGATTTTTGAAAGGATGTCTTTATCACTAAAATATAACCTTGAAAGAATTCTGCATCAAGATGGAGCACTTTTCTTGGTTGTGTGTTCTGCACCTGGACACTCTCTAGCAGAGTCAAACACGTGAATGCTCCCTGTCCCAGTGCTGTACTGGCCATGACTGGGCATTCAGATAAGTGCTCAGAAATGTTTAGCAAAGACATCATTACTGTCTAAATCTGCCATCATCAAATTTCAATTCAAGAAATGATGCCTCTGGTAGTGACAGGGGAAAGTTGTGAATCATGGAACTACAGAATCCTGACTGACTGAAGCACAGAACTCAGCATTAATCCATATTTCCTCACACTCCAAAGGATTTCTGTACCAGGGCTAATGGTTGATTTACTGATTTGAAAGCTCAAGTGTTTAAGTTAGACTTACAATAAAGCTATAACTTCTATATCTATGAGCCAGTTTTAGTATAAGAGGAGTTCTAACAATAGGCTTTTAGGAATAAAAAATGGTCTGACATTTTTCTCCTCCACCCGTGACAAGTGTTTTTATGAGTGCCGAGTGCTGGGCAAAATGTGGGAGTTATCATGCCTTCATCTTTTTGGATGATCTGGAGAGCCATGAATTAGATAACAAATAAATCACTAAGAAGAAATGTCCCATTAGAAAGGAAAATACATATGGCAAATACATTCTTCAAGAAAACTTGGGCAAACATAAAACGGCTACATATTGATTTTGTCTTCCTCTGGCCTTTAGTCTTGAGTATATGGAATTCAAGAACATCCAGAATTTCTTCTTTAAAAGGCTCTTCCTACTGCTAAGCATGTTGTACAGCAATGAGTACCCTTCTGCATGAGAAATCTTCTAACTGGCCCATACCGTACCTACAGCTCCTCCACACCCATGGGATGATCCTAAATCACAGCTCAGCCAGTGGGCAGGCACGTGCTCTGTCACTAAACCATGCCTCTGAGAGCAGCAAACTGTGATGGATGACCCTGAGAGATCAGTATATTCAGCAAAATCCTTTGCTAGACCTAGGGAATCATATAGGGAGAGCTTGGTAATGCAATGTCACAGGGAATGACAATGTCCCAGGACATCCAGGCCAAGACCACCAAGTATATGTGTCCATATCTTCAGATCTGTGACTACAGACTGTGACAACTGCTGGCCAAAGCCCAGCAGAAGTATACAAGTGAGGAGAGAATTTTTTCCTTTTTGAAATATAGACTGCCTTAAAGTGCAAGGTAAATAGGTAAATTAGATGGGTAAATGAAAGCCTCTTTCCTCTCTGGAGTCTGATTTTATGGGGAGAGTTAGAATTTTGGAGCCTAGAAGAAATATCTAGAGCTGTGTTAAAACTTCACAGATATGGGAAGGGACAAACTCTAGTAGTGTTCTTTATTGTTATTGCAGCAGTGATGCCTTTGGTCTACATCTTTGTTCCAGTTCCCCATTAAACCTGAAGGTCAGGATCAAGGGGTTAATGCAGGATTTTCATGAAATATTAATTTTCTACTAACTTCAGATGCAGTAGTTTAACATTCTGTGTACAGTTTAGCTTAAGCAGTGGCTGGGGACATGTTTATATGCAATTAAATGAAAAAGCAGTTTTCCTACCCTTTTTGACCTCTAACATGAAGAAAAATGTAACTGCGTGGCATATTCTTTTTCACTTACACATTCATGATCAAAGGTAAGAATGTTTCTGTGAACTACCTATATCTTACTTTGTCAAATTCTTCAAGTTGTTGGATATTTTTCCAAAGGAAAAACTTATTAAAAATACATTAACATTCAGTTTAGGTTTAGTTAACTACTTTTTCCTTCTCCCTTTGGTCTAACAATGATGAAGTGAGCATTCAAAAGCTGAGATCGAATTATAAGAGCATAAACCTTGTGAGAACTCTTAGTGATGTAAGGCATAAGTGACATCATAAGTCAAAGCTATGTTGCCATAGACCCTGTAGCTATGACCAGTGATGAAAGAATTTGCAAGAAAATACAAAGATGTCTAGAGTCTATGGCAGCAGTTTAAATCTTTGAAATCAAAAGGTTGTCCTACAACTAAAATGCTTAGCTCAAAAAAAATTTGTCAACATAAGAGGTAGATGATCCTTAAGATGGCTCACTGGAGCTATAAAAAAATTAACATTTTTACTCTGAAGCGAGTGTTATTATCAAAACATATTCAAGATTGAAAACCAGCAGATTTTGATTTTTCTTGCTCCTTTCTAGTCAATACAGACCTATACCTTTCCATTTAGTTATGCACCTTAAATTTTCATCCAGTCCCTTGGCCTTACATTATGTTATGATGGAAGCATTGCAACACTTTTTTCTAATCTGGAAATCTGATGTCTGTGTTTCAGACATAGAAGACCAGGGTTCTGAATATCAGGTTTGACCCTAACACTACTCCTTCCCAGTAATGAACATTTTCCTGTGTCATCACTCAAAAACTATTTTCAATTTAAATGTCTTCCAGTCTTGTCTCTCTCATCTCCATCTTTAAACTCAGGGCCTCTTGTGGAGAGTGTCAGACCTCTCCATACTTTCCAAAATATATCAGCCATTACTACTCTTCAGTATAATATTAATTCAATTATTTTTATACTTTCCCCCAACACTTTTATACTTTCCCCATTCCATCCATAACCCATAGGAAAAACTTCTCTTAGCAGTAAATATCCCCACAAAATTTGTCTGCTTTCCACATGACGTTTGCCAAACAAAGAGAAATGATCAGTATATTCCTAAATTGTGCATACTTGTGATGCTAATCAAAGTACTTTCATTGCTAACCAGCATTCATTTTTGTTCATAGGTCTTGTTCACAAACTTGTCTGCAACAATAGAAGCAGAGCTAACCATGGCTTTAGGTATCACTACTTAATACTTTTAAATCCTCTAAACTGAAAATTGAGTAGGATTTGCTGTAGATATTATTACAGATCTTGCTAAAAATCTCAGTGATCATCTGAGGTAAAACTTACCAAAGTTTAGAATAAAACCAGCACATAAAGACAGACTTCTGTATATAACAGTTATGGTTGAACAGTGGGAAGGGAAAAAACCATACTCAGTAAGAACAATAGTACTAGCTCCAATATGTCTTAGAAGTTTAAGCTAAAGCATTTTAAGATTTATCAGAGCAATAGAAACTTTCTTACTTCTGACATAAAGGTGGTGATATTAACTGAAAACCAAAAAAACTGTTATACATTGAAAAGGAAATTCTAGAGTAATGGCCACAAACTGGTGTGCATGTTTGGAATAATTTAGTATTTTTTATTAATATTACAGATGCAACTTTGAGTATCATTTAACTCTGATCTTACTCAACTGAAAGAACAACTTGAAGCAGAGATGAAATCAGTGAAAATAAACTTGTATAAAATTAACGTTAGGTGACAATGAAATCCAAGAGGACTTACCATTGGAATTTCAAGGAAGAGTATATCAAATTTTTACAGTTTTAGTTTTTATTTGAGTTACTTCTGAGACTCTTTCTTGAGGTTTCCTGAATAAAGTTAAGTAACTGACCAAATATTTTAATATTACAATTTCTCAAACTCATTACAAGTTGTTTCTTTTAATATTGAACACTTGATTATTTTTAGACAGACTTTTCTTCAGCTTGGATTTGCCAGCTAAGTAGCAAATTAACCATAGGCATGACCCTAATGAATTCACCATACTTATGCTCATTGTTTAGTTCTAGAATGTTTATTTCTGCATTTCATGAGAAAATTAAACTGACTTCATATCCTTATCTTGTCTGTCAATTTTATATCAATTTTCTAAGCTTTCTCACCTTATTTTTGCCAAACACAGATCATCTTTCTGATGGCTTTATAACTGCTCAAGTTTTTTTCTTAGTCAGAAAAGGAAAGCTGCTGGTAACTATTTAGTTTTGGACCCTTGTAATATTTTTGTTACATCTCTTTTACTTACTGTTAATGCAACCTCATAGGCAGATCAGAGCTGAGCTGGATAAAACTGAGAATTAAATTTTTTATGCTGGTATTTTTTACTCATCCAAAACAGGGCATTTTTCCAAAGAGTTACTTTAAAAGCATGTCCCAGCACACGCTGGCCCAGGGACAAGACCACTGAGCAACTAACTTGCTGTGGGGAATATTCTGGTTTTCTCTAGGTAGGGCTCAAGTTTAACTGTTTAATTGCCTGTGACTGCTGCATATAATGTAAGAGGATTTTGCAGCCAGCCTGATTTCCCAAAGCTACAACTTTAAAGGAGTTACAAACTGGTATTTGAACATGACTGAGTTATAGTCATGCCAGCCAAATCAGAAACACTGCAAGAACAGTCTCTTGTAGTATGTCAGTTTTCCATGGAAGAGATTTATCTGCTCTACTAAGGAGTCAGACAACCATGAAAAACAGCAAACTTGAGAAAGTTAATAAAACTTTTTTAAAATCTCAGAAGGGGTTTCAGTCAACATCAATGTTAAAGAAGGCTTAGGTTACAGCCTGTTTTATTCGTCTTGACCTTACCCATAAAAACTTCGGTGATGGCCCAGACCGAGAAGTGTTTATATGTCTTCAGGGGCTGAAAGGATATGCAAAGGGAATTATTAGAGCTTTTCTGAAACACAGGGATAGTGTAAGCATACTAAACCCATCCCAAGAAAGGACTTATAGCTGGATCTTATGGTCTTCTTGTCCCATGAAAAGTTTGTATAATTTGGAGAGAGATCCGCTATATTCTCCAACATAATCAAGCACCAAAACAGCCACTTTGAAAGACTGTACTTTTTCATTTCAATTGGGTCTAGAGTGCTTGGTTGAAAATTTTCCCCCAAAGAGTTCTGCTTAACACTTCAGCAAACTGATATTTGTGTAGAGTCCTTTGCTATTGTACTATAATTATCAGGCTAAACTCCCACAACTAATGCCTGCCTTAGCTATAACCAATACATGCTAGTATTCAGAAATATTCTCTTCAGTATCTTTTCTCCTTTAGTGAGTCTTGAAATCCAGTTCCACAAAAAAACTCCTCTGGACACAGTACCTTTTCTCTCCTGAGTTAAAAAAGAATCCTTTCTGTTTCTATGACAAACATAGATAAGAATACTACAACAAAGAGTGTACAAGAGTCTTCTGCAGCACCCTGTTTTTCAGAGTAATATAGTACATATAGATGCATAGATGTTGCAGGAGATGTCTCAAGGATTACATATCGTGGTTCCTTCTCTCCTATGTTTGTCCATTCCCCTGTTTTATTGTCAGCAAGATTTTTTCCCATCACATATCTCCCATCCATATCCTGTCATATGACCAGGTCATGCTGTCCTCTGAACACAAAGAAAGTCTGCAAGTCATCAAATATGTCCTTTTCATGTGAGCTGCAACAAGGTTCAAAAAGCTTCAGGGTGTTGTTCTGTTACGCGATGTCTCCACCTCTCCTTTCTGATGTGGCCCACAGGGGGAGAAGGCATCATGAAAGGAAGCTGCCAAATAATTCACAGGTGTGAATGACCACAGGTGTTGGATGAATTGAGCCAGGGACTCTGTTGGGCCCTGGCCTTCTCAGGCATGAGATGTGGTAATAATTTTTTATGATAGTGTATTGTTTAAGAATGAAAATTGCTATTTTATCTTCCTAAAACACTGCTTTTTTGGTGCTGTTTACAGTGTTTTGCCCTAATCAGTTCTGGACCTTGAGCCTGACAGGATTTTAGTCCCATTACCAGGCTTTCCTCATATTTCACTGAGTCCTCAATGAAAGCTATATTTTGAAAACAATCTCTTGGGCTTATGAAAGATATCTGTCAGCAGACATTAAAGTAATACAAAGATGAATATTTTATCATTTATTTTATAAGGGAGGAGACTAAGGCACAAAAAGAGCCAGAAATATGGATGTGGTCAACCATCAGAAAAGCTAGAAAGAGGGCCTGGATCACCAGTCTGGTTCCTTCCGCCTAGACACAGATACTTGTTAAAGTTATAATATTCACAAAACCTCCTTTGCGGTTATTTATTGTCTTCAATGATATAGCTATCTCCTTTTTAAAAAAGCAGTTTTTAACAAAACAGGTTAAAGATCACCGTCAGCAGAAATGGTATCTTACCCTTCTGTAGTGCCACAAAGAGTTCCAGAAAACAGAGATGAGACTGAGAGTTGATTATCTGATTAATTTTGCCAAGCACATATCGAGCATAAAAAAGTATTCTATGCCTCAAGCAGTGTAGTACAAATGTCCCAATTAGATGCATGACTGATTTTGATTTGGCTCATTATTTATGCAGAACATTGGCTACTGGCTTATTGTTTTACTAAGTTCTGCAATATGACCCTTAATAGAGATTGCGTCTAATACTAGGAACACAAATTCATTTTTCTGAAGGCTGCATATATCATTATTATTAAGACTATTATTGTTAATATTATCATTATAAAAATAAAAATAATATGTATTATAATAATCTGTTATCTCTTTCTTCCCTGATAGTGACAGAGATCTGAGATAGAAAAAAGTAATTCTAACATCTTGAAAATAAATGCATGTGAACTCATTCTTCATGCATTTCTTTCATTAAACTTCAGCTGCCCAGGAATTAGAACTGGAAGACTATACCTAAGATGTGCTTTATATTCAGCAGTGGGAAAGATGCACTTCTGAAAAGAAACTCATATATCAGGAAATAAACTCTAAGACATGTCAGAAAATTTATTTCCAGGAAGCAATCTGTTTGTTCTATTGATGATAATGGCCCCGAATCCAAAATTTGAGGATCCCCGAATTTGGGATCCTCAAATTTTGACTGCCTAAATCCAAACATTTGAAATCTGTCCCAAGAGACTCCATGAGACTTTGAGCTCTCATGTTTAAATAAAATCTTTTAAAGCCAACTTTTAGACTGCTTTCATGGAGTAGTGAAAATTGTCTCTAGAAGAAAATGTTTTCAAAATCTTTTAAGTGAAGCTAAATATCTACTGAAAACTATGTTTACTCTCTTCTCCCTGGTTTACTCTGCAGTATTTCTTTGGATCATCAGTTTCTCCATGTAATATTTTCAGCTGCTATATGGTCATTTTCAGTGCAAGCCTTTGAAACCTCTGCAGGATAATGCACAAATACATTCCTGCTGATTCCCACTTGTCAGTTTCAGAAATGTAGAGCATCAAATATCCATCACTCATGAAGCCATAGGACATGCAAGGAGATAGAATTGTGAGGCTTCTTCAGTGAAAGCAAGGGAATTTTTAAAAGAAATTAGATGGGTAATTAACTCCCTGTCTCATTAAGAACACATATGGTTAGCCACCTGAGATGCTGGAATTTTAAAAACTAGTGCTAGAGCAGAAGAAAACCTCAGGATAAAGTCCAATATAGTTAATGGGACTATGGAACAACCAGATGGAGCTCACAACTCTTTTCAATTACATTTTTCTAATACATGAACAAATGAACCCTTTATTGAGAGTATATTTGAAGCACCACAGTTTAAGATAACATTGAGGAACACTCTAGGAGGGCAATATTTCAGAGTTTGTATTAAGACCACAGATTGAACTTCAGCCAGCACAGTTCCAATTTTGCACACAAACCTTTTAGAAGTTAGTCTTCTCAACCTAGGCAGCAAGTATTGTTCAGCAAATTGACCTAATGTGTGGTTTAGAATAATGAACACATTTAAGAAAATTATGGACTGTTGAGAAGCAATTCATGAGTGTAGAAACATGATCCATTGCAATGAATTTTTTTCTCTCATTTAGGTAAAATTCATTTCAATAATAAGGAGCACTAATAAAAAGGAAGAAAAAATTCTACATTAAGAGGCTCAGACAAGATTTATCTCCCATTACCTTCAGTAATTGTGTTCACTTGGGTTTTACTAGTATTTTTAACACATAGTTCTGAAAAAATACTTTGAAACATTAAGAAGTCATCAAAATTAAGGAAATTCATAATAAATGTGCTATATATGTATAGCAACATAATCAGCAAAGCTCATAAATGTTAGTCTCCAAATCTCAAGCTTTGGATTCTCCTGCATTTATGATGTGCAAATTTGACTGGATCTTCCCTAGTGTGCAGGTTCCTAGTAGTACATGCTGGCATGATCTCTCTGGTACCTAATTAAGATTTATCTTGAGATTCAGAATATTTTTCAGTGAGGATGTTAAAGAAAGGAAATTCGCTTCTACCCAGCCATTAAATTGGGTTAAATTTGGCCAGCAGGTACAAAAAGTAGTCAGAGAGATGCATACATGCACAAGGAAGTTGAAGTAATGTTACGTAACTCTTACTCCTTTATGAGCCAGGGTAAAGGTGGTTATCTCATCCTAAGAATTAATTTATTTTAAAAATTGAACTCAAATGCCAAAAACTCCCAAACTTCTAGATCTCTGGAGCTACTACAAAATTATCTTCATACCATGTGTGGGGAATCTGGTACTCACAAAAGAATGTTAAAAAAACCCTTAACTTTAATTTACAGTCCATCAGTCATCTCATATTAAGGAAAGATCTTTAATCCATTCTATTCTGCACCTTTCTGTTACTCATCATCATCCATAATGTAAAAATATCTTCTTAGAATCGAGCTAAGATGAATATTGCTCTTCTCGGAAATAATTCTAAAGCAGCAGGTGCTCAAATTTTGTTAAAAAGATTATAATAGCTCAGAATTCCATATTGTACATGGGTTTATGACTTACTCAAGGTATCTTCAACCTTTATTAATGTAAAATCGTGAGATATGTGGGACAAACAGCTACTCTGCAGAAAATCAAAAATATCAAGGTCTGTTTTGCCATCTCATCAAAGTTCCCTTCTGGAATGCTTCTTCCACCTACTCCTGCACAGACTGTCCAAAGTGAAAGGACCTTGTTCATTCTTGCCTTTGTAGAAGCCCCTAACAAGAATATGGGAAAAAATCTCTGTGAGGCAGATCTGTGTAATATGTGTTTCTTCCTGTGAGTAATAATTTTTATGTCATTATTAAATAAGAATTGTGGTAGATCTCTTTCATAGCATTAGATATGACATGATTAACTAAACTACTTGAAAGCACTCTTTCGGGAAAAGGATATTTAATCAGTAAACTCAAATGCAGCAAACTTCAGTGGGACTTCTGGTGCTTCTTGCTTTCATTATCTGGGCTGTACATATCAGAGAAGTACATTTACCCCAGTTTTTCAATGACTATTAACTGTACTGTGACATTTTTTTTGTCTCCTCACACAGAGGAACAATCTACAATGGTACGATGAATATAAAGAAGGTTGAAAATAAAGATTTCCTTAAAAATTTTTCCTGCTACAATCAGAACTTAAAAGTAGCTTAGCCTCCCAATTGCTTTGTCAGTTTTCTTTCTCTAATTTCTTTACAATTCACCAGGAAACATTAAAGAGTTTTCTTGGAGAAATAGATGCTGTAACTACTTCTACAGTTTTTTTAGTGTTAAATGTCTCTTAGAATTATAACATTAATAGTGAATAGATGGATTAATCAGACTACATAATAACTGAATAGAACAATCAGTTCATAAACTATATTACTAAGTCCTCTTTTGTTGGTTTGGGTTTCTTTTCCCTATTTGAAATAAATCTCCTGATGATGTCAAAAACAGAGCTGAGGAATAAGATCTTATATTGCTGATAATATTCTTTAATTGATGTATCTCAACTTTTTGCCATTCTTATTTTTATGAAAGATTTTTAAAAAGTCAGTGTTCTTCAGTCAAGATGTACAGCACAGAACTTTAGTCTGCTCCCTGGTTATGTGAACTACTGTGGGATGACAATTTCTCAGGCAATAGTACTGCTTGTAAATGGTCACATAAACCAAAAATTGAAGCATTCAGTTTATTACATATTATATGGGATGAACTGAGTGATATAGTGGATGATGGTGAACTGTGAGACAATTTATTTATCCTTTTTCATTAAAATTTGATATGCAGTCATAACTCATAGAGGGCAGAATGAAGTTTCCTAGTTCACAATAGAGCATCCTCCATATCTCATATTTTAAAATAAAGCAGTAGTTACTGTGAACAAAACATTTCATTTAAGAATAACATTTGGATCAAAAAGATAAATACAGTCATTAATCAGTACTAATTATGATTTTGATATCCATATTGGTCAGCTTGCTCTAAATGCAGCAATTTAACACACAAAATTACATTTAACACCTATTTATGCTGTTCTATAATTTACCAGAGATAAAAATAAGCATCCATCTCAGTTTTCCTTACAGAATCTGTCTGGAATACCTATCAATGGTATTTTATTTATCTATTTTAAATGTATGCAAGAAACTCCTCACCATGACATTTGATTATCTCTCTAGTCATAATTGTAAAAATAGTAACTCTAAAAAATGTCATGCTTCCTCTTGCCTGACTCCATTAGAAAAGCTAACCATTCTAATATATTTATCCCTAAATAATATTACTTCACAAGGGAGAAAAACCCCTTAATGACTGACCCTCAAAGACAGATACAAATGAATGAATAAAGGAAGGAAATAATATTATCATCCAGAAATGCTGTCAAAGTATTACTCAAGAATCTTCATGTAATATCGGTCCCAACTAATCACTCCTGGATCGACGTAAATATTTATCTCTTACTATTTTTGATAATGATTTTCTGTGAAAGAAGAATTAAAGAAATGTTTGCAGCCCAACTCTACACCCATTACCCATGACACCTCACTGAATTACAGCCTTTCCTGTACAGGATTAAGCAGCTATGTGTTTTACAACACATATTTTTCTTAGAGGAAAGAAAAGAAAAAAAAGTGAAAAGTACTTACATAGTAAAAAATATGGCCTTCCATGACCTTCTCACCCTGAGCAAACAATCTTAACAGGAATTTTTCTACTGGTACACTAATGGTGCCCTACTTATCACCACTGCTGGAGACAGAATACTGAGCTAGGTAAGACCTTTGGCATGACCCAGTACAGTCATTCTTCTGAGCAAGTTACAATGGAAAAATTCAAAACCCAAAACAGTACCAAAAAAAAGGTAAAAAAGAGGGAAGAAACCAGCTGAAGTGCACAAAGTTTATTTATTTATGCAAGCTTGGAGATTTACTATCAAGATGGTATACTTACAAGCAGAATGGTAGTCAATTAATGTTTTCACAGGAAGGACAAATCATTAAAATATTTAGATCAGAATAAAAAGAAAAATTAAAAAAATCACAGGTCATTCTAAAACAATTTTCTCCCCAGATTTCATTTTGGAAGAAATTATGTATATACTTTCTTTTTACAGAGTCTAATCAATATAGCTTCTTTTCCTGTGCAGTAAAAAAGTACAGCTTTCCAACAGAATATACCTTGTTTTATGTCTGCATAACAGTGGTATTTTTCATTAGCAAAAATTCTGACACAAATTTTCCAAATTGGCTTTAATATGCCTCAATGTGTGATGCAGATGCACCCAGATGTGCACGCACACACAGACACACACCCTCAGATGAAACAGAAATTCTTCTCACATGTTTATTTTAGTCATTAAGGCCACATCTGAAAATATTCTGCAAGTGAAATGGCAAAAATCTATTAGGAGCTAGCTTGTTTTTAAAAGCTACCTTAAACTCTATTAACATGAAAAGGAACCAATTATGTTACTCTTTTGATGACATCCTTAGGAGATGGTCAGCAAGAATAAGCCAGTTTCTACCTCCTTTTATCCCTCTTCTATCTGCTTTTAGGATGAAATGTTTTGCCTTGTATAGGGAGACCCACACAAAGCTTACTCACTTTGTAAGCCTTACATAAACCTATTTTCAGGCTTAGTAATGAACAGACTTTTCAGAAGCTTAGTGAAGAGGAGTGAAATTAAGCTTTTCCAAAAGTAAGATACTGCCTGTAGAACAGAAATACTCATTTGCAGAGCAGCCTACAATCTTTCTGGAAATAATACACAGTTACACTCTGCAAACGAGATGTATTATCATTATGTTGATGAGAAGATCAAATATTTCTTTTTCTTCCATAGTCAAAATATTGTTAATGGATGATTTTCTGCCTGGAAGGACATTTTATTGAAATTATGTGCTGGGCCCACCACGCGTTGACTGAATAAGATGAAAACAAATGAAAAAAGAAACCTGTATGAGACAACTTCATGGGGAAAAAAATAGAATCAGGAATTGGTATGTTCATTCTTACTGTGTATTATATCTCTTTTGTCTTTCCTTTTAAATCTTGTATTGTTGGCTCGTATGCTCTTTAAATCAGTGACTTTTTATAGAGATTTCAGTGAGTACTGGCAACAATGGTGTAAATTCCTAGTTGTTCCTTAGGCATTGTTACAGTATCAATGAATAAAAACAGCAAGGATGTCTCCCTGCAATGCTTATCCACACAGGCTGCAATCTTCAGGGCTGCCATCGTGTTTCAGTGAGAATTTGGCAATTTTAGATTCCTGTCCTTTCAGACATCAATTTTGTTTGCTTGTTTAATATGGTGCTGTTCTCTGTTTATTTTTTCAGTTTTTCTGTCCAGTTATGCTAGTTATTTTAAATAAAATTATCACTTAAAAGATTATTTTCTATAATTTTAAATGCATGATACATCAATCATTCTGTCAGTTGAAAGACAGTGCAGTGCTATGCTTAGCTGAAGTCGTAGTCTTGATGATGATAACGAGCTATTAAATTTGCTTATGCAGTTGTGGAAGGAAGAGCCTAAGAATTATAATGGAAGGCAATATCCTCACCATGCTCACTTCTGGGTGTTTCTACCAATTAGAAAAGAAATATGTAAAAGATGGCAGAGACACACTAACATTTGCACACCTTTACTTTGAACAGTATGAACCACCTTCAGGCTGATGCTACAGGTTCCTTTCCTCTCCCAAGTGTGTCTCCTAATTCCCTCCTAGTTCCACAGTCACACTATGCCAACCAGCCCCTCCCAGGTCATTGAGGAAAGCAGTAATGACTCCAGGGCTATTTTTCACTTTCAGTTGCTGTTGTGGAGTGTTTGAAAACTTGATGAATATCAGACTGCGTTTTAGCATAATACTCAGGAACTGAATAAAACATGGAGATACAGAAGACCAATTGATATGAATGACATATCTCTGCTATCTATTAGAAAGACTGCATACACAATAGATTTTTTTTGGTTGGTAAAAAGAACAGGAGGACTTTACTAGAGCCATTTGCCAGCTGCTCTGTGAATAGGTCAGTGGCATAAGAAAGACAGCTTCCCTGTTAAAAATGTTAGTTGCATTGCTCATTCATCATGCACACTCACTCTGTTCTGGCTATCTGTAATAGTAGAGGTTGAGGAAACAGCTCAGTTCTGATTTCCAGCAGCTTTCTTGTGAAATCATAATATTGCTTTAATGACATCATAGTCTTCCAAAGTTTCATTGTCCGCATTATTACTTCAGTCCAGGATCAAGAAATACAGAACCACATAATTTTGATAGAAAATACAAATAGGATACAATAGGATACACTCGTTAACATCCGTTACATCGTTATAGCTCACATATATAGCTTTTCTTGATTATACATGGCTTTAAAATATATTTTATCAAATGCTATATACAGAATCCTACAGAGCATTCCTATCAGGCATGCAAGTACAGAGAAATAACTGCATAAGCCAACTTTCCTGGTTGCTTGGAGAGATGGAAGGGAACAGCTAAACACCCTGCCTGTTCCCTCACAGGAAGAAGTCAAAACAGCTCCTATCAAATGTGCCTTCCAAAAAAAGCCACGTGCAACACAAGTTGCGTATCACTGATTTAGTCAGTTCTTCCATCTGCAAAGAGCCCAAAATGCTTTATAACTTTACAAGAAGAATTTCATCCACCACTGAAGTGCAGCCGCCTATGGAGTAAAACTTGGCAGCTGTTTAACAGAACACATAAATCCTACACAATAGTTTAGGGGAAGAATTTTTGAAGAATAGTGCAGATGGGAATGTAGGGAGGTAGAATATAGTTACATAAACTGAGTGTATATATAGGCAGGAAATGCAGGTTGGCCAAAAGAAGCAAAATTAAAAATTTCTCATATCACAAAACATCTCAGGCATTTTGATATGTGTCTCAGAGAAAATTACTTTGGAAGTGTTTAAATAATACTATTTTTATTGGTTCACTTCTCCCCTGCTTTCTCCCTCCCCCCACTTCAGGTCTATTTTAATCACCCTATCCATCTGCACATTAATTGAGAATGAAGTCATATCAATGCTCAGAGACAGCCGCTAACACCACTAACCATGAGGTAAAATAAATTGTCAGTACATAAAAATATTATTCCATCAAATATAAAACATTTACAGCATTTTCGAAGTTGAAAGCCGGGTCTGTAATTCTCATTCACATATGCAATTCTTGATTTTCTATAGTATAAAATTCTCATTTTGCCTCTTCAGGACAATTTTTTTTTTTTTTTTCACTAAGGAAACATTAATATGCTCAAACTTATACTAATCTATTCAGTAAATTGATTTTTCAGAAAGCATACAGGGAGAGAAAAAGGAAATGGAAGCAGGACTTTGGAATCTTTTATTCTATGTTAGCTGCTTCATGAGCCCCTTTAGGAACTGTGTATGTTAGAAAGCACCAGCACTGTCTCTGGCTAACTTAGACATAGACTCATAGAACAGTCATGGTTGGAAGGGATCTTTAAAAATCATCTACTTTAAATTCCTCTGCAATAAGAATGGACATTTTCAACTAGATCAGGTTGCTCAGAGCCCCTTCCAATCCGACTATGAATGTTTCCAGGGTTTGGGGCATCTATCACTGCTCTGTGTGAGTTATTCCAGTGTTTCATAGCCCTCATTGTAAAATTTTGTTTGTTATATCTAGTTTATCCTCTTTTAGTTTAAAACTGTTAACTTCTTGTCCTATTGCTACAGGCGTGCTGAAAAGTTTGCCCTATCTTTCTTGTAAGCCCTTTTAAGTATTGAAAGACCACTGTAAGATCTCCCTGGAGCCTTCTCTTGTCCAGGCTGATCAACTCCAACAGTTTTAGCTCTTCCCTCACATGATCCTTCATTAGTTTTCCAAAGAATCAAGGAGAGGGAATAAAATGTGTGTGTTTATCATCTTTGCTGACTTAAGTCTAGCTCCATATTATTCAAATAGAGTACTGGGAAGTGGGGGGATTTCAAGTCACCCATTTACCCTGAGCTCAAAAAGGACAAAGTAATTCAGAGTATCAGTTAAAACGCATGGAAATTAAGAAAAACTGTTATCAGTAAAATGTGTTCAATAGATTAAGTAAAACTAATCAAAATCCTAACAGCTAGGAAGACCTGTACAAGATACAGATCTAAATAGCAAGAAAAAGAAAGTTTCCACTTAAATGTGTTGTTTGCAGTATTTTTTAAGATGTCTGAGTATACTACTCAATTATTGTCTCCAGTACACTGAAGCAAACTGTCTGTACACAGTGATACTAATAATTACCAAAGTACTTGGAATAAAAATATTTTGATCTTATGTGGTTTTGAGGATTGCCTTTTGTTTATCTGGGGTTTTATTTTAGTCATTTTATTAGTATAACGGATAGTAGTGATATATTCTCCTCAAATTGTTCATAAATACCCAATAGCTAGCTTTTCCTGGCATGCTAACAATGATGTTCTGATAATTCATTTATATCATCAAGGCTAGTGACACACAAATGGTACTGAGACTTTTAAGACAGAAATGCAAATGGCAAACTAGCTTTCCTAAAAATGCATCTCTTCAAAAAATCACAGTTTGGTGTTTGCCGGCATCTCTTAATAAGCTCTTGAACTGCAATACTAATAAAATAATACTGTGTTTGCTTGGTACATCAGCCAAAGCAATCACAGACTTTGCCAAAAAGACAGGTGCTAACAAGTGCTTCAGTTTTCTTTATCAGAGCAGTTACTGTTCAATGAATACCTGACCTTAACTTTAAAGTCTTTATTGACAGTGTAACGACAATACTGGCTAAGGAGATTTGGCTGGGCTGCTGTAAAAAGCAGAGGGACTCCAATTTAAAAACAGTAGAGCAGAGAACAAGATTTCCACTCCTTCAACACTTATTGGTGTTAAACACTAAGCTGCTGTGCTTTCTTCACCCCTGAGCAGGTACATATGCTCAGACTCACAGGTAGCCAGGAGTCAGTGCATAGCCTCCTCCAGAAAGGAGGCTTGGGCATGACCTGCATGCAGCTGAGCACCAGGGAAGCTGTGAGCAGCCTGTCACTCTGATTACACGGCCTGTTGAGAACAAGGGATTTAAAACAAATGGAGCCAACGTAAGCTGGCAGTTTAAGGATAAAAGGTTGGTTATTGCCAGAATTTATGGTACAAAAGGAGAGGCTGTGCCAGTATTTTAAAAATTATCGTTCCTTGCCAAAAAGTGCGATTGTCCCACATCAGACCTTCTCAACACTATTTCTAGGAAAAACACTTCTTTACAGATGGACTGGACATTCTATCCACTGTATAATTGCAGTGGATAACAGAACTGCTAAATCCTTCTTTTCGTAGAAAATCCATTCTGACAAAGCCAGCTGAATGGCTGCTATCTACTCTTGTCCCCTCTGACTCACAAAGCCGTAATTCAAACCTGAATGCCACTCACAACACTCTGAATGCCACTTCCAACACTTGGAAGCTCTTTATTTGACATAGAAACAGAACATTCTCTACAGTATCACCCATCTATATACAAATCCATGATGGGACCCCACTCTTATAATGTCAGATATGCTTCAGGGCATCTTTTTAAATTTCTCCTCTGAATTCCTCTGTCATTTCCACTGGGAATATGCATTCTATCAGAGAAAACTCCGGGAAGAGACACAGAGTGTTTAATGACTGGGAAGAGTTTGAAGAAATCTTTGACCAGTCCTGTGTGAAAAATAGCAATGTCAGCAAAGACTGCCTTACTCGTCTCATAACCACTTCTGAATGACTCCTTGAAGATTACATTCAACTAAAGTTAAAATGATAAATAAATACTGTCTGTTTCAATGTGTTAAAAAAACCTGCTGGTCCCTGACAAATCCAGTTGTAGGAAGTAGAAGGAAATACCTCTCTTATATATCTGCCCATATGCTTCAGGCCAGGGCAGGGGTATGAGCAAGCAGGCCATGATGTGGGATATGTCAGAGAAAATTTTATTTAGCTTATATGAGCACAGTCACATCCACAAATTGGTCATGACTCTACAAATTAAGGTTGAAAGTCTTGTTCGCTTAAGCCAAAATTATTGGGAAAGGTTCTGATGTTTTGGCTATGAACTGGCACAATGGGCAGTGCTGAACTAGTCACAGCTCCAGGCAAGGCTTCTGGTGTTGTCACCCCTGAAGAAAGCTGGTGGCAAACAGCTGAAAGAGGACAAGGACAAGATCCACCCCTCACCTTGGCCAATGCTGCAGGCAATGTCACTGCTGCCACGTGCCCGCACCTCCGCACAGGCTCAGCTCTGCTTCCATCGAACTCCATGGTGGGAGCAGCTGAGGAGACAGATGGAAAATGCCTCCCATGTCTCCCAACAGGAAAAGGGCTCCCCTTAGTGCTGACAACAGTGGCACAAGTCAACCTACCAAAGCCTTGTTTGGTAGGTTGCCAGCCAGGCTGGGAATAAACTTGAGGCTGAAATCCCTTGCTCGTATAGACAGAACTTTTCTTGTCTTCCAATGGAATTGTTCCACAGCAGAACAAATCAGCAGCTGGGAATAAAGAGGACAGTTGAGGCCATATGGCCAAGGGAAGTGAAGGTGAGGCTGGAGCGACCATGAGGGGAGAAGACTGGTAGCTGGTCAGAACCCAACACTAAATACCTTCCCAATATTAACCACTGCCCCAATATCCCTCTGCCTTCCCAGTTGTCAAGAGGCACTGCTCAACCAGGCAGTTTTTGGTCTGGGGCCAAAATGCATCAGTCAGCCAATAACTGAGCGTTATAAACACAATCTACTGGACTATCTCTAGGATATATATTTTCAAAGTTCATATTTATAGTTTGCAAACTCTGTCTTTCAGATAGCAAGTCCTAGTAGCACCAGAAGCTGTTGAATATTCCAATCAAACACAAAATTAGAACAGAATTCTGTGCCACAAATACAAAGTAAAGCCATCTGCCAAATTTCTAAAATACCTCACCTAGAGATCTGGTAATTTCTCTTTTAACATGAGCATAATATACAGCCTGTCCCTAAAGAAGCAACCTCTGCTATATTTAGCAGATTTTATAGTAAATCCTAATCACTGAAAGCCTATTTTTATGTTATGTGTAGATTTAAAGATGACAACCATTCCAAAGTTTCTGAAGAAAGGACAACATTTTTCTATTATTTATTAGTTCATTTTAGGTCACTGGAGGACTTCCAAAGACATCTTCCTTTTCTGTCTTATAAACCCTAAGAGTTAAGTAAGTATTCTCAAATAAGCACAATTTACAGTATGTCAGCTTAAAATAAAATCATAACACATTTCTAAATTGATAGAAATTGCATAGCACCAAATGAGAAATAGGGATTTTATCCTCTCATTTATACATGCTTGTCTCTCTGTCTATAAACATATGTTTGCACATACTGTGTATTGATAGATTAACATTACTTAACTCTGCATTTGCAACACTGTACTTAAAGTTGTGTCTGCATTTTTACTTCAGAGGTTTATATCTCAGCTATAAAATATTCTCTCTAAGCCGAATCTTGGCAAAGACTGACAAGCTACAAATTATTATTTTCTTTTTAGAAAAAATTAGAAGGAAATGTCAAGACAATAATCCCTTCTTCTTCATAGTGTCAATAGGATGCATGGACTGATCCAGAATGCAAGTTGGAAGCTCAACCAGAGCCAAGAGAACAAATTTTCACTATTATGGACTTGGCTTGTTTTGCTGTGGGAGTGAAATTCTGCACCCCCTTAGTCACTAGCACACTTTGCATTCTTTTTCTGTTTTCTGCAACTTAGGAGTTTTTAGCAACTGAAAAGAAAACATAATTTCCTTAAACCATTTACCAGTCATCTGTAAATGTTCATGATTAACAATAACTCTTCCAGATTTTAGTGGAAAGTGGCAGAACTGATTCAGAAACTTGTAAGAACAACCTGGGATTTCATTTTAAGCTCTGTCTGATGACACAGAAGCAGTGAAGATGGAGTGCTAACAGATCTGATGGGATAACAACCTCTCTTCAGCCAACAACTGGAGTTGATTTTAGAGGAACTTTATATAAACTGTGGCAGGAGGAGAGATATAGGGCAATATACAAAGCAATAGTTCTTCAGCATATCCCACAAGTGGGCCTGTTTCTTCCCTTCTGTCCTGTATATATGTTATTTATAAACCCTGGCACTGTGGCAAAGAGAGAGGATTCATCCATTAGTATATCTACCCAAACTGCAATGGTCAATGAACTTTTATATAAGCATTTCTACCACCAGAGCTAAATTAATTCAAGTGAAGTAGTATGGGATGCTAGATGAAAAGTTGATCATCATAAAGAACAACATTAAAATTTATTCTGAAGAGTGAAAAAACCAAGCCTATGAAGGATTAAGTAGCAATTTTGTGTCTCATGGGCACGGGAACATCAGGTGCCAAAATATGCTACTCTTAGCTAGAGCTTCTGCAAGCAGTCTGCAACAACTGCACTTCAGTCCAAGAGAGCCAATGAAATTATGTGTGAATCCTATGGGATAAGTTGTAGCTCCAGGAATGTCTGAGATGAGGAAGGCTTCTTTTCATAAGAAGCCAGTGAAAATTATTTGATTATGCAAAAGGACTTGAGATAGCTGGATGATAAACCTCATCATCCTTCCCTGGCTGAAAAAGTACTGGGGCCTGTTTAGCAGCAGTTTAGGGCCCTCTGTATCACTAACCTAATGCAAAACTGGTAGAGGCTTTTTTAGGCTTAAAGAATTGATAGCATGAGGATAGACACTTGTAGGCAACAATATCTAAAGCTACCCCACATGACCTGATTGAGCTGGAGACTCAATTTCCACAGGGCAATATCTGCTGGCAGTCTGCACTGGCTGGCAAGCCCAGAATGCATGGAACCCTTATCAAGAAGTGAAGATCACCGAAAATCACAGGCCTTGACATCTCCTGGCCGCTGTGGAACACCTCAAACTACCCTTTATAAATAGTTGCTCTTTTCTGGTTTGCCTGTTCCCAGCTACTGGAAAAATTAATGTTATAGTGGACTTGGTAGAACAGAATTGCTTATTTAAGTAGATAGCATTTCATCGACTTCCATAAAACATTTCATTCATCTTCATTTAACATTAAACCCTCAAATAAATCTATTTATCTAATGCATTTTAATTAAGCAGAGGACAGGTGAAGAGCTTTTCTTTCAAGATCTCCAGTTGCACTCTGCTGCTCTAGTCAATGAAAGTTAAACTGTAAAACACACCCTCATTATTAACACTAATTTTTACTTCATTTTCATTTTTGCTCTTAGAGATTGGATTGTCATGCTATCCAAACAGGACGGCAGGCACTGGGAAGGAAGTAAACTTATTCATTTCAACAGGTAGAACAGCTTTGTTTAATGGTATTTTGTGGTTTTTATACCTATCTAAGGATCTTTAACTTAACTGGTAAAAGGAGTAGGTCACTTCTCAGGATATAGGTTATCTCAAAGGCTTTCTTCTCTCCTCACTTCAGGGTTACCATTCTAAATCCTTCTGCGCAAATGATATCAATTACTTCCACAGAAGAAAGATTCCAAAAGTGCACAATTTCAGGTGAGAGCATGCCTTGTATCATCAGGCATTGCTGTGCTGACCATCACTGCTCAGTGACAGTACTGCAGTTTCAATGAAACTGTTTTTTTACTTCCAAGCTCTTTATAAATGAACATTCCAGAACTGAAGTCTGATCTACATGTGTAAAAGATTAGGCTGGTGCAGAGAGCTGTTAATTTTAGTGCAATTTTTTATTCTAACCCCAAACGTTCATTCAATGGCATCAGTTTGTAAGACCAGGGTCTTTGGCAAACTGTAAAGAAATAAAAACAGCACCAATGAAATGTATTTCTGATGTGAAATGTATCCTTAAAAAGTGGTCATGATTACATGATAGTTTTGAAATAAAGAGTGTTTTTCCAGTTGAAACTAAAAGACAAATTATAATCTCGGGGCTAGAATATCTATATCATCTGTATCTATATCTATACCTATATCTGCCTGACACTTTTTCCTAAGTGATCATAAAATCTTTACATGTCATTGTATAACAGCACCTCTAACAGCAGAGTGGCCCCATGACACAAATCTGTCATGCTACTTCACTGAAATAATGCCCAATAAAAAGTTAGATCATCAATAGTGTTTCCTGTATATAGCATTTAAGTTTCCCCTGGAGCTTTGATCCATGAACTGACCCAGTCTAATCCTACTTAGATTTGAGTTCAGAACATATGGAATAGGTGGCATGAAGTCAGATGCTCAGGAGATAGAAATGTTCTGTTATCAGTCCCAGAAAATAAACATGCTTCTTCCAACCCTCTTGAACAAAACTGCATTTTTTTTCTGCAGGACTACAAAACATTATGTAAAATATTTTGTGTTTCTCGAACCTCATTACTTAAAGTTATTTTATGTCCTTAAGGTAGCTGCTTATGATACAACTTCAGATAATAACTCTTTCCAAATAAAAGGCAAAAAAGCAGTTCACAAAGAGAATGCAGCAAACCTTAATTTAGTATTCTTTCCTATGAAACTGGGTAATTTTTCCTTGAAAGGACAAAGCAATGGCTTCCTTCGTCTCGGTAAGTCAACACATCACATTTTTGTGTAAGAGGTACAGGGTTCTCCATTGTTTGTAAATTACAAATTAGACATGAATATGCTCCCTTTTGATTCTGCTTTTGGTTCAGGTTTTTTTTCTGTCCAGTTTTGGTTGTTTTAGTTTAGTTTTTTTTTTTTTTTCATTCTGCACTGTAACTCAAAAAGTCTAGATAAAACTTTTTAACAAAAATTTACCTCAGATTTGTCTCGTAGGTATTCTCACTAAACTTTACTTCTGTGTGTAGCTCTGTGCTGGAAAGGTATCAGTTGTTCCAGAGTCATGCTGGCTGGCTCAATAAATCATTCTCAGAAAATTCTCCATTATATCTTCTCACTAGAGTAGGCTCATCTGCAAGTGATTGACAACAACTCAGCATTCATTTGGGTTTTTTGATTTATTTAAATACATTCATTATTGCTCCAATACCACAATGATGTGTATTAAAAATAGACGATACATAGCTAATCCTAGCAGTTCCATAAAATTGTAAATTATTATGTGGTAACTTTGCTGCAATGAATAGTCACATAATACGTTCATTGTACCATTCGGAGACACTGTGGAAAGATAGTTCAATGTCCACCTCATAAAAAGGGTGTGCTTGAGTGTGGTAAAGACAGGGCTAAAGGAGGGTGAGAGTGCTATTTGTAATGGAACAGGGCTATCCAATCATCTCACTGCCACCCTGTTAGACCAACCCGTCAATCAATCATTCATTTTATAATCGCCCATAGAAATCACCCCTAAACCCAGGTTATTTAGCACTTTATGACCATTTAAAGCACAGTTATGACCTTGTATTTAGCTTCAGTTATGTAAAATATGTATACTACATTTTGCATACAAATAGCAAAGGCAGGAAGTTAATCATGCTATTTCTAAAACAAAACAACCTTAATGTTAAGTGAATGGCTTTTCTGCCATGGTTCAACCAGGTAATGAAACATGTGCCTGAATTTAAGCACATGAATCACTTTATTGAATCAAAAGCACTCTGCAAGCACCTAGAGTTCAGTGTGCATTTGAGTTGTCTCCATCAGTTACAAGAATGCACAGAAATATGTTTGTCAGGTGCATTTCAGGACTGTATACATACAAGGACAACAGCAGTGAAAATGACAAAATAAAAAATAATAATTAAAAAATAAAGGGATAGGTCAAGAAAAGGAAGATACCACGAGAAGTGTGGCATGTTGGTTCTGTCTTGCTCTGATGTGAGCCCTTTGGGAAGGTCTACAGAGCTGCCCTGGGACCTGGGTATCAGCAACCTTTCCTAACCTTGCCTTTTGCCTTCCTCTCAGATGCACTTTGCTGCATACTGGATCTGCAGTGGTACCTTACTTTTGGTAGCTTCTTCATACAAGCTTGCTTGATTATGGGTCCACAAACCCCCATAGTAACACTCCCCAAGGTAGGGGAACAGTGTGATCAGATGATTGTGCAACTTGCTATAACACTGCTGCTTGGTGAGTGCAATACAGCACATTAAAAAGCACATGTAAAATAATCATTCCTTAATATATGTTTTAGACAAGATGGGATAATATTGGCAGATGTAATACAGAGCCTTCTAATGCAATCCTGTTTAACAAAAGAACTAATTTTTACTGTGGCTGAGAGAAGATGAGGAGTTTCTTTAAAGTATATTCAGACAGAACTGTAAATACCAGAACCTGTGGTACAAAGAAGACAAGTCTGAGCGCTAAAAGCCAAAACTTGGGTCTAAAGATGACCCAGCTCCCACAAACTTCTTCAGAGGCAAAATGGCACTTTTAAGAGCGCAGGATTTAACCCAGGCATGAGCAAACACAAAGCAATGGAGCATGCAGGCATCGCTGGTGAGTAGGCAAACAAAAGAAGGCCTCCAGAGCAAAACAAGTTTTAATTTGCTATTTGCAGGAAAAAGGGGGATAAGGGATTTAACTGGTTTATAAGTGTTAATGCAGAGAACAAAGGAGAATAGCAGACTAAAATTTGAGAGCTTTTTGGGATCCAGATGAAGTGGGAGAAAGATTCTGGGGGCGGTGAAAGAGAAGGGATTGGTGAAGACAAGAGGATAAACAAACTGGTCTATGAAGTACATGGGATACAGAGCTGAGTAATTCACTTGTGACACTTTGGAAGCCATGAAACTATTTAAAGTCAGAGGAGTACTAAAATTTATAAATAAGAGACATATCTAACCAATATTTCCATATCTCTGTTAACTGGTCTCACACTCCTGTATCTCCCAGGCTGCAAGGATACTAAATAGTTAATGCTCTGAATAAAACATCTCTCCAGCCCACTTGTGATCAGTATGCACTGAAATGTTCCTGCTCAGACAATCCCTTTGACCTGAGGAACATATAGTGCATTTATTAGCTCTCTGTGCTACTGTCCAGGGTAGAAAGGGTTCAGCTCCTTCTAGTTTAGGCAATGTGGTGCTTCCTACTCTCCACTGCCTGACCTCAAACCCTATACCAACAAGCTTTCCCGTTTTCCACTGTTAACAGTGATCTTGGAGAAAAAAAAAATAAAAATTAAAAGACTGTAGAAGTGAAGAAATCCAACAAAAAATAAGTAGACCATGAAAAGTGCAAGCAACTTTAGTGGGATTTGGGGGTACCAGCAACCTCATTATTTGCTCCAGAGCACCATAAGGAAATAACACCAGCTTCTTGTGTTAGAGGAAGTCTTCCATTAAAGCAAAGGGAATGCTGTTTTGCTGAACAGCACAAACCAACACAACAATAGTGTTTACAAAGAACTTCAGATGCTTTACAATAAATCTGGATGTGCTTAAAAATCCCATAAGGGTTTTAAAAAAATCTGAATGTGTTTTCTCAAGTAACTATTTAAAGCATATTAGAGTTTATTTAATTGCATTGGGATTTTTCAAAGCATATCAGGGCAAAACAGTAGAGTATAGGCCCCAATATGCTAATTAATAGCTAGCTAGACCCCTGAAATAAACCTGCTACACTTCATTAATCAGACGGTAATTGAATTGGCACAGTACTTCTGTGCAAACTATATGTAGATTGAGCTACCAGTCCTGCCAATGGAGAGGGTACCTTCCTCCACACAAGTATGTTTTTGGACAATGCACTAACATTTTTTCTGTGAGCAGTTGGCCTCAATGATACCTTTCTACATGGAAGAATGTCATATTTCTGAACTCATATTATTGAACATATTACTGAATTATTGCTCATGCTGAGATGCTTTTAGGTAGGTACTTTTCAATGACCACAAGTTCAGCTTAGGACAAAAGAACAAATCAGAACTGATGCACTTTGCTTTGTCATCTAAAAGCATCTGTCTATTAATGTTATTAGAAAATAATAGTGTTGACAGATGTTTCATTTACAACATTTATTTTCCACTCTATGAAAGCTATCAACCTGGGGATTGAACTGGCAAATTGTAACTACTTTGCTTACAGAAAATAAAACAAGAAATTTTCCATCAGACATCATGAAGTGGAATTTTGAATTCCTTGTCTGTAGTCAGATCTGATAAAAGACTTAACTGGATGAAACGGAAATGGACAGAAAAATTGTTTAAATTTATAACTTTTTAAAATGAAATAGGTACTGAATAGTCCTTCAACTTTAGAAAAGAGAACACATATTTGTGTATGACCTTGGGCAAGTCATTTTGGCCCAAGGTACTTTTCAGGGTAATTGGCAGAAGCTGAAAGCTAGATGCCAGAGGCAGCTTCAACAGCACTGAGCTGTTTAATTCCAGTTTAAATCAGCGGCAGTCAAGCACTCCAGCATTTCTGAAAGTTCAGAGATCTCTATCTATGGGTCCCTCCTCTGATCTGCTATTGCTTGCCTGTCTTCCCTGCCATAAACTTCTGTAGGACTGTCCACAGGCTTCAAATCAGACATCCATTTGAACGTATTACTGAACTAGATCCTTAGCATTTGGCAGCTTTGAAATTTTCAGTATCTTCTGTTAATTCAGAAATGGTGTCACATCTACCTACCTACCTACCTACCTACCTACCTACCTACCTACCTACCTACCTACCTACCTACCTACCTATTTCATTAATCTCTGGAGGTGTGCAGCCATTTCTATATTCAGGAAAAAGACACCTTTTGATTTCAAGCAAGCGCACCAAGTTTCAGCAATAAACTAAGACTTTTAAGTAAGCAAGTGAAAATGACTCTGGATAATGAAAACACTTGAATATTCTTATTAACTATAAGAATTACAATGCATACCACCTGTGTGTGTGTGCGTGTGTGTGCATGTGCACATGCATGAACACTGCATGTATGTCAGAGGGTCAATACACTCAATTCCTATGGTAAAATAAACTAATTAGCAGAAGAGACATATGGAATTAATTTTAAGAGATAGTTGTTTTAATACATGTCCATCAAGACAACAATAACAAATTAACATCATGTTTAAGGGGAGAAACAGCTGTGATAGTCACATTGTTTATCAGAGGAAGATGCAGTTCTTTGATCTAAGAAAAGCAAAGGAAAGAAACAGTTTAAACTAATGTGGTATTTTGAACTTCCATTCCTATTGAAGGAAATACTATCCTTAGAGTTGGCTTGTTAGCAAATACTAGTGTAACACTTTGGGGAATATATTCTCCAGTTATTTTATTTCTTCTAATCATTGTCCCCTTTCACTGGAGAATTTCACATTATTCAGCAACATATGGACCAAACATTTCTCCAGTAATCATCTCTGAACAAAGTAATCATTCCCTCATTAACCAATTATTCCTCAGAATCAAATGAAACAGACATATTTGCTAAGACAATTTCCTTTAATAAACCCTATGGAACCATACCATGTGCATACCCTTTCCAAGTAGTTTAACTCAAAGATCACAGTGTAGATGACAAAGAGTGATTCTTGTTTTATGCTGGCAATAAGTGATCTCAGCAGCAAGGTTAGGGATAAAATTAATATCAGATTAAAAAAAAAAAAAGTTTTAAAAGGGCAGTAATCTCTGGCTAAAAAATTAACCTTCTGTATTCCATGCTATGTCTTTTCTGTATGCTTAAAGGTCAGAGTAGAATCCTGTTCGTTTCAAAGGAGATTGAAGTACAAGTGGAAAGACAGCTCCAAAAAGGCCATTAGTCTATGTCTCAAATACTCAAAACACACACAGAAACACGATGGAAAAAAATGTTTCAGTGTTGGACAAAAAACCATACCTTCAAAATATGTGGAAGTTCAGAAAGAACACAGGCAAACTGTATCTGATGAGTCTTTAAAATCTTCCGGCTGTTTGGATTTCTAAGTAGGCTTATAAAGAAAAATCTGAGCTTGAGAATTCAAAATCAAATGTATCAAGCTGATATGTGTTTACTTGTGTACAGTAGTTTCTTTACCTCTTTGTCAGATATAATTGAATTTTCTCTTTTTAATAGCTTAGAAACTTCATTAAAAACCTAGAAAACTGAAAACGTAATGTTATTCTAGCTTCCTTCTTTTT
The DNA here is from genome assembly GCF_027579445.1 of Ammospiza nelsoni. Taxonomy (NCBI): domain Eukaryota; kingdom Metazoa; phylum Chordata; class Aves; order Passeriformes; family Passerellidae; genus Ammospiza; species Ammospiza nelsoni. The sequence goes on along the minus strand of NC_080634.1, from coordinate 90,837,941 downwards.
AGTACTGAAAGAAAAAAATCTCTTTAAGATATAGCTAGGATTTCAGTATTCTACAATTCCTTTGTTTCACCATGCTGTTTTTCAGTGGAAAATGCAACCCAAGAGTGTGCTGTGGGGATAGTCAGCTGAAAAGCTGACCTCTGTTTCACTTGCCTAAAACTTCCAGGGCCTGAAAGTTCTGACCAATATCTTAAAATGCATTTTTAATGTCTTAAGCTCTACTTAAGTATTACTCTTATATCTTGCCATGAATTTTCAAAATTTTTAGGTTCTTCTTAATTATTACTCTCTTGAGATATTTCTGACTTGCAGTCTAGAGTTAGAATGGGAAACCAAGAACTACCACCTTCTTCTCCAACACATTCTTTAGTGTTCTTTCTGCAGTAACTTGCAATTTAGCAATTCTGTCCTCAGATCCTTCCTGAGCTTGAGATGCAGTTCACTTTGTGCAATTTTGTTCATCACAAGAATAATTGTGTTACCTGGAATTTTAATTTCTGCCACAAGTGTCACCAAAACGTAGTCTGTAAAATCCCACACATATTCTCAGAGCGTCTACCAGAGCATCTCTGCTTCCCTGGCCTTCAGCTTGGTGGTTTCCCCAACACAGCCAGATATCAATAAAACACATCATTGGACAACAGTAGCAGCCCATCTGAGCTAATAATGAAGTCAACATGTACTGCAAAACTTGAGATAGAACCTGGGTAAAATAATCTGTGAGTTTGTGCTCATTTTGGTGAATGTATCTGTCTCTTTGCATTTTAGAAGTCTTGAGTTATGTTGCCCCTACATGTTAATTCATTTGCTAAAGCAAACTTTTTGAACTGTAGTGCAGATTATGCATGCAGGAGACATTACTTACAAAAGAGAAGTATGCTAATTATAATTAACCCATGATCATGTCCTTATTCAAAATAAAAATTAGCTCATGGTTTGGGCAAATATGCCAAAAATATCCTCAAAAATGTCATTCATATACCCAATGGCCTGTCTTCTTACTCAAATTATCTTTCTGATAGTGTAAGTGTGCTGTTTTCATAATTCTTACACTAATTTTATTTCTCTGCCTATAAATCAGAAGTATTAACCAGTAAGTCATTCACAAGTGCCAGTAAGACAGACCTCCACAAAGTAGAGTGACAGCTGTCACCCTATTGTGAAACACTGTAAAAAGTTTTATTCTTTTCACCTAGTGCTGAGGATATGGACACTTTTGATAGGGCTGTGGTGTTCTGTCTGTAATTTTCTGAATATCAGCATCAAATTAGAAGCCAGCTGAGTCATAGTTCTCATGCCCAAGGGATTCTCAGACTAAGTCACCATTTTTTTCTTTTTTTTTTAACAAAAACCATTCACTTTCACTTCTGGTTTAGTCTAAGGAAAAGAAATACATTCATAATTTTTCCTTATATTTAGAGGTATTTTACTCACTTTATTATACTGTTGTCTCCCAGAGTCACAATGGTTCAGTTTCAGCCATCATTTCTATGACTAACAAATAACTAGGATTTAAAAATCCACTGAAAGATGAAATCTGGCAAACATGCTATCTTCACAAAAACAAATTCTTTACTTTAAAAATAACAAAGCACTAGAATACTACATTACTATTATTAGTATTATTGTTGTTATTATTATTAATAATAATAATTTGCTCTATAAGTTTTTGAAACAGAGAAAACTGAAAAAGCTTTGGGGGATTCATAAGTCTTTCTATACAATTTCTCTTTTGTAACATTTTATATATGTGATGACACCTGTGTGTCTTTCTGACAAAACATTAAATTAAATAGGATATTAACCACAACCATTACTTTGTTTTTGCAATGTAATTAGATTAAACAAAGACACTTTAACTCTTTTGCTATATGTGCTACTTATTCAAATTTGAGATTACTGTAAAAATGTAGTGCTTTCACTTTTCCAAAGCAAATGCTGCTATAAATGAACATTCTTAGCCACTTGTTTCCACACAAAGCAGGCAGCATGTTCACTACAAACCAAACCAAACCAAACCACACCTTCAGTGGACAGGTATTGCCTGTGAAGCATTGACATTCACTGCATTGACCCATAAGCTATGCAGCTGCTATTATAAGTCCTTTCATGAATATTGTTCCATAATTGTTATAACAAGCCAAGATCCCTAATCTACACTTTCTGGTTTTTTTTGGTTTTGTTTTTTTTTTTTTTTTTTTTTTTTTTTTTTTTTTTTTTTTTTTTTTTGTCTAGCCTTTATCATTACTTTTATTTTTTTTTTTTAATGGGACCAAATATAGCTGATTTTTTTCCATATAAATTAAATATTCAAGCACATGTTGAATTTGATAATATCAGCATAGCCAGCCCCTGACACAACATTAACTTTACTCTGTTTCATTTAAAAGATCATCTGGCAAGTTCATCTTTTGATCTTGAGTTTGGATTATTTTTGAGGAGGATGAGGGACGTGTTTGTGTTTTCGCCTGTACCCAACAGAGAGAGAGGGCAGGTGCATGCAGAGCACACATAGTGGAGAATGCAGCACAGCCCAGGAGGCAAGTGGGAGTGTGGGAGCAGGGCTGCAGGGTGAAAAGCAGTGCCAGGTGATGCCCCTTGCTGGGCCCCAAAAGCAATATGTTTGGAGAGGGGAGACAATATAACTGAGCTGCTAAGCCCCATCTCATTGCAAGGCTAATTAGTTTAAGTGGTTTGTCAAGTAAGTGCAATATTACTGCTTTTGGAGCTAGCTCAGTTAGATACTATTTTTGGAGGCCTCTCCATGTTAATTAAACATATTTCACTGCATGTTGTGAACATGCCATTAGCTTCCCTTCTATTTCTAATTAATGAAGAACCTTGACCACAGCTATGCATCATTATATTAAAACTTTATCTTTTGTCTTATAAATGGATATATGGCAGAAATTAAATAAATACAATAATGCACAGGACTTTATCAGTCATTTCTAAAGAAACTTAAAAGCTTTCATTACTAAGGCACAGCTAAAAAGCCCCACCAAAACTGCAACTAACCAAAAATCTCATGCAGCCCTCTGCCCAGAAATAAATGTTTACTGTTTCTGTAAGGTAGCTTGAATAAAGCTACTAAACTAGTTCCAATACCTAATGAGAATTCAGAGTAGGGTGTTTTAAAGAAGAACTTATTTGTTTCAGGCAATTGGTTTCAGGTGATAGCATAATAACCTGTGAAGAATCTCCTGCCAGGGGCTTCTCGTGGATATGAACACTATATTGCTGACATTTTTCCAAATAGATTTTGAATGCTTTAGAATTGGAGCAGAGTTCAACTACATAATCCACTTTTTGATGATCATATCTAGTAAGGTGTCTCTGCCAGGATTATGCTGAGTAACAGGCTGGTGGCCAAGGTCAACACATGGAGCACCTTTTCTATTTTTATCATAAATAGGGATTCAATTGAAGGTCTACACTGAAGAAGCCCAGCCTACTCCCTTTGTAGTGATGTGTCCTTATCAGGGCATCACAGAAAATTATGGCGTAGAAAACTTTGAAAAAAAAAAGGTGCTAAGAGAAATTAATCTTGAAATCTCAAATTAGTTATCACCTTACCGAAGGGCCAGCATGTTCCAGAGCTAGAGAAACACTCTGGTGGTGAGATAAGAGGCAAAGCCTGATTGTCACTGCTGATCTTGCTCCTCTGGGGCTTGGAGGGACAAACTCCACAACCTTGTTATACAGAATCATTCCCTGCTTCCACTGTTTAAGACAAGAATATTCAATTCAATTTTAAATTTTAAGGACAGGCTGCAGTTTTTAATTTATTTTTTGCATATATTTTAGGTGCACATTGTTTTTAACATCTAACCCTGTGTGCTTCTCACTTTTAACTTTCTCCTATAGCTTGGTTTCATGAAGTAATTTTATAAATTCTCCTTGTTAAAAAGCACTGAAGGACTGGGCAAAGATTTCTTTGCCTTAAGTAGCCAAGAAACAAATCCCAAACAACATGAACTCCAGCAAAATGTATTTGGACAGTACTGCCTGAGCTCTTCACACTGATGAATGCCAGGGTGACTGATGTTTGACCATGACTTTAGCATGGTATGGGCAAATGGACAGATTTGTTGTCTGTGATTTTACTGTTGGTAGTCCTTTAATATGGTGCATGAAAGTGGTGCGCTGGGAGAAAAACGTTGGGGTCAGATGAATTATATAATTGTGAACAGAGTGCTGAAGAAAAAATATGTTTGTTACCGAAAGTTTCCTTTGCTGATAGGCCTTCTCTTGGGCATCCTAATTAATTGAAAAGGCATCCATAACAATTCTTCACATAATTCTCACCTATAAGCACTTTCAATAGAGTTTGCCTCTAGTTTATTGATCTGAAAAGCCCTTAAATATTTGATCTAGTAAGAAGAAAACACTATGCTCTGACTGACATCCTGTCACAAAGATTTGTCTGGGAGGTTTTTCAGAAACACACACACACGTGCCCATATATATGGAGAGCATATTCATCAGCTTGAATACCAATGTTGTACCTAAAAAATTTAAAAAAAAAATCCTGAAAGTGTACAAGACAGAATGTGGTTAATAAGGACTTGAAAGATCTGAAACTTCCAGAAGTTTGTGGGCTTTTAATTATTTCAAATGTATTGCATAAAAAAAAAAAAAAAAGCTTTTTTCTTATCTGTTTTTACTTCCTATATGTGACTGATTTGGGTAATATATGGAGAATATTTTTTTACATGGGAAATAATTCAAAAGTTTAGAAAAATGAGAATGCCTTCTAAAAGTGCTAAACCAGAATATTTCAACCTTACTGACTTATTTTTTCTTGAAACTAAATTTTTAAAGAAATAAACTTGCCTTACTCAAAACGTTTTATGCTGATTAAATAGGATTTTTTCAATAGAAAATAAATAAACAGCATTCTGCAAGAAAATACATTTCCAAATCTAGTCACAGTGCATTTGTATGTGGCCTTATCCTAACTAAGATGGATGGGGTCAGGTCTTTATGTGATTCATTCAGGTTGAGTTTTATATCCACTATCTTTGAGTGCCCTCAGACAGTTCAGTTTGATATCAGTTCAAGGGAATTGCATTTCAATCACTAGAAGGTTCATAGAAAGTGATCATAGAAAAGGCATAAACACAACAACTCATTTCTAAAACTGAAGTGAATATTCATCTTCTTTTTTGCAATACTCATTCAACTTCATAAAATATTCACTGTTCATAAATAAATCAGTACACCTTAGAGCTACAAATACATTAACTAAGTTTCGTCTTCTGTCACTGGGGCTAATTTTAGAACTGTATGAAAACAATTAAAATGTTTTCACAAAAAAATTGTCTTGTAGATTTCCGTTTTGTTACTGGCAATGCAGAACGCTTTTTTCTGCTCATTCTGTTTACTGGTTCACAACATTTTTTTTGCTTTATTAAATGGAAGCAAGCAAGGTAGCTCTGTCATTGCCTTCCTGCTGACTACCTAAAGGGAGAAAAACAAGACTGGAAGTAACTGGGTTAGGTTTCTAGGACTGCTCTCCTCCTCCCTGCTCAAGTTGCTCCTCACCAACCCAGTGAATGTAACTGCAAAATCCTGACCCAGGTGTCAGCACAAAGTGCTTTTCCACAGGTTCCCATACGGCAATAAGGTGTCACTGGCATCAGGATTTTAATCATTATTACTCAATGAAAATATATTGCTTAAGGCAATCCACCAAAATGATAACAAGAAAATGTGGAAAAGCACTTTGATTTTCAGTGGAAGGCTAAGTTTAGAGCTTTGTGAAAATGAACATGTTGAAGGAAACCAGAAAAAAACCCAGGATTTTGGTCACAAGAAAAAGATTCATCTCCATCCAACATTAGCAGCAGGACTGATGGAAAAAAGAAGATAAGACACTTCTTGCTGCACACATGGCACTACACTAAACTTTGTGTTAGAACTGCTCTGCCATTGGATTCTCAGAGGGTACTGAAGTATGTCTGATCCTGACAGGCTATGGAATCCTGAAGTCCTACGAGTCAGTATGATGACTCATTAAATGTGCTACCAAAAATTGTTAAATTCACACAGGAATCTTCTCTTACAGAACTTCTAACTTGCTCCTCCACCGTCACACGTCTCACTGCTCACAGATGAAGTGTTACACTATCAAACTTGCAGGCTTACAGAGTCAGTCCCTGTACTGAAAATGCCAGAAGAAAAACATATTCTGTACCCAATAAATCATATACCTTAGCATTGGCCAAAATAGTCACTTCATTTTTGTCATTCCCAGTCTGAAACGAGTATAGCTGTTTTTCTCTATTTATATATTACTTCTCTTATCATCAGGACTATGATACAAAGCAATATACATCAAAGATATAGCTAGCATCCTCAAGTTCTACATTAGTTCATCCAGTGAAAAAAATTATTTAATGGAAATTCTACTCTGAAGCCCATGCAACAAGCTACCACCCAAATCAGAGAAAAGAAAGAAGAAAAATAGAGAATATAAAACCATTTGTATACTTCAGTAAAGTATTCTATGTAGAACTGGGAAATATGAGATAAATGTCTCCAAACCATCTTAATGGGTTAACTGGCTCTGTTGAGGGCAAGGGAATCCGGCAGATTTTCATCAGCTGAGAACCTATGCCAAAGTTTTCTGATTTTTTTAATTCTGGCATGAACCTGTTTTCCTTTGGTATTTGTCTATTCCTGGCATACGTCCCCCATTCCTTTTATGAACAATAAATCAAAGAAAACATTTAATTCTTCTGAAGCGTCTACCTCTCAATAAATTATCCTTCTATTCTCTTTGAGGCACTGCTGCCTCCTTCAGTGACCTCCCATTCCTTAGATACTTGAAAAATGCCTTAATATGTATCTAAACTTTTCTGTGATCCTCATTTCATTTTTCACCTTTGCTTTCCTCATAATTTTTTCTGAAAATCATTTTTTAATGCTTCCAGATCTCTCTCATACCTGGGTGTTTTATACCTCACATATGCCTGTGTCTCAACCCTTAATTACTTTTTCACATCTTTATTTACCCACACGGACTTTTTTACTTTCTAGTGTATATATTGCTGGATAAGACATGCAACCCTTGGCCACACATTAATTTATCATTGCACATTTTCCATTTCCCTTCTGTGGCCTTTGTACAAAATTCAATTACTTTATTCCATTGGATTTCAACCAAATCTTACCATATGTTTTCAAATTTCTTCCTCTGAATTTCAGCAACTTATCACCAACCATTTAGCTCTGACTTTATTATTAATGATAAAATCTGGGTTCCAAATATGTAGCCAGTTACACATACTCAGATGCACACAAGTTTTCTTTCCAAAGGTCCATACTGTGCAGCAGGCTGGGAGCCCTGTCAACGGAGCTCTACACCTACTCAGACTCACACACATTTGGAGAACTGAGGTCCTACTGAATTCTGGATTTTTGCCAGGTTTTCACTGGGCATATTCTGGAATTTGATAAACACATAGGACTTATTCATAAGTGAATAGTATGTTTAATTAATTTCACTTCCTATTCTGTTCAGGAACGTAGTATTTTTTATTAGTTACCTCCTTTTACATCTATGAAATACATTCACTGTCCCCTCCAACATAGCCAAACATGTTATGTTTTTGGATTTCTGTTTAAGTTGTGGAGTCAAACAGTGAGCAGTCATGAGTCTGCTGGCACCATTTCTCAGTTGCTGTTGGATGGCTGTGGCCCTTGTGATTGGGCTTCCTACTATAAGCACTCTGCAGCAGCTGCTTTTAAAGGTCTTTTTCAATAAGCAGTGGTGCCAGTAAGACTAAACCAGACTTGCAGAGTTCAAGCACAAAGAGGATGCAATCACAGCCAAATATATTGACTATGAAAATGTAAATCAATAACCACCATAAATTATTTGTAGAGAGGTTTTCCAGCATTATCCAGAACAATCAAGGAATTGATCACTTATGGCAGCACTTCCACAAACAGATTTTTCAGGCCAATTGAAAATGAATCCTTTTCAAATTCCTGGCCAAACTGAAAAATAAATACATATTGTTTCTGTTTGGTCTATACACGTTTGTCCAGCTATAAGTTCAAAGTGTATGAAAGACAAGTACTGCCATTTCCTGGGATGGAAAGATCATGAGTAACAGCTATCTGCTGACTGAGTATTAATGCTGAAACAAGGGAGTTGGCTTGGGGTCTGAAGCTCCCTTACCTGGCAGAAAACTTTCTTTTTGGGAAAGATTTTGTGGTTTTTTGTGATTGCCCGCAGCTGTGAAAGATCTACTAAATACAGCTAAACGATTCAGAAAATCAGCCTTAAGATGATTCAGATAGAGCATTCAGAAAGCAAGGAACAAGGGTTCAGGATTTATTTTGCATAACTTGCTGAGCTGATAGCTATTCCCAGTCACAGAACTCATTTTGCTAAGCTTTGGTAGGTTTAATCTTTGCCATCTTTTTTCCCACAGTCTTAATTTCTCAGCTCTCTCAACCTGTTGCTTCGTCACAAAGACTCGAAGGTCTCTGGCATGTTGCTGCAACCTCTGCTACAACAGTAAGCAGAACTCCACAGGGTACTTTCATGCAGAGAAGTAACACTGGATTAAATTATATGTGTAAAAGCTAGCAGAGCTCTGGAAGAATTCAGCAGCGGTAGGGCTTGTGCAGAGGCAGAGGAAGTTGCAACACCCATGTAAGATGTGACACTTCCAGAGGCTTTGGCAGGACTCCGCTCTGCGTATCTGCTCCACAGATGCAAACGCACAGCACATGCTTCTCTGCAGAGCTGTTAGCCACTGTTGCTACAGTGCACGAAGAGGGTTATTAGGCAGAAAGGATCACTTCACAGACCTGCTCATCAGTGGCAAGGAAACACCGTCCCGTCGTGTGGACTCGCTCTTGTCTGCACACCTATGTTCAGGATATTTATTGTGCTGAGAAGCAGACACGGTCTGAAACACCCACCATACGCAGATCCTGAAACAGAGTTTCAAGCAAGATCTTATTTGTGCATTTCAGTGCTTGTTAATCATATTCATTCACATTCCTAGCAGGCATATGGGGAGAGTCTATACAGAAGCCAGCCAAGAGGAAGAAGCAACTAAAATAAACAGATGGGTGGACAGGGAGGAAATAATATTAAGTAGTTAAACACATAATATAGTGTCTGGAGAGAAAAATAAAAGGGCTAAGAAAAAAATATCAGGGAAGAACACTTCTCTCCTTCCTTACAACACACGCAGAGCAAGTGATAAAGGCTTTTGGGGAAAAATGCTGTGTCTGTAAACAAATAAAGAGATTTTAAAGAATGAAATAGGGACCTAGCAGCACATGTAAAGCAGACAATCTCCATTTTGTGTTACACTGGAATAAATAAAAATAACTATACTGTCCTTTAGTGAGGTTCTTCTAGATTTACACTAACATAATTGAAAGCAGAATCTGGCCCAGAAAGAAGATTATTGAATTTAACCAAAACATTATGATGAAGTGAAAAATCAGCAGAGGCTAAAATAGTGATGGATATAAACTCCAGCTGGTCAAATAATGAAAGACAGATTCATGAAGATGTGACTCAAATCTGATTTTTTTGCTACCAGTGAATTCACTCTCTTCATTACTCTCCTAGTATCTTATTTAAAAGTTTAGTCATGTAGTCATGGCAAAGAAACAATACCATGTGAAAACAGTCAATGCAGTAAACAATTCACCAAATGAACTATCTGAACTACACAAGAAAAAAAAATGAAGTTTTGGTTATCGGTATTCACTCAAGTGCAGGGAAGGCAACTTACAAGGAGACAAATTCTTGCCTCTCTGATTCCTCTATTACTTCACAGCCAGCTCTGGTGTGATCATGCCCTCCTCATTAGGTGCAGGGCCTCACCAGCAAAAGATGAACAAGACAGATCCTTAACCCAAGGATTTAAAAATTGGTTAATGAAGAACACAAATGAAAAAAAATATCATAATGGGGATATTGGGAACTCCTTAATGTCTCTGCCACTCATAGTGATGATGGCAAGAAAGAAGGGATGAAAGTTGGATCAGCTCCACTTCCAGTTCAGCAAAACTTTATTCCTAGCATACTCATACAAAGCAAGCAACAACACTCATCACAGAATAATGAAGAATGTTGAGCACTGGTAACCGCAGGACAGAAGCATAAAAAATCCAGTGTTTGGATTGGATCCAACCTGCCTGGAATAATTTGAATTTACAGAATTTCACATTACATTTTAAATGCATGTCTTTACTCTGTGTAGCTGTGTAGTAAAAGGAGACGTTGCCTTAGCAGAAACCAGTAAGCGCTGCCTTCCTGTCTGTCAGAAAAAGAGAAAAAACTACGAGGGACAAGAAGAAAAATTGAAAAGAGCAAAACAGGCACATCTTGGAAAACAGTGATAGAGTTACCAATCAGTTAGAGTGTCCTGCACAATGGCAGCTTCATGGTTGTGCCCATGAAAGCAGAGTGCCTTTTTTGGAAAGATGGTGACATTTGCTGCTTAGATGCAATAGAGGAGAGAACATCGATGCTGCTCTGCTCTCTACATTTCCCAAGTGCAGCAGATATTCCAAGCTCTTAGCCTATTAGAAGGGTTTAGCAAGTGCATGGTACTTCCCTTTTAATTCCTGCTGCCTTCTCTCCTGTCCCCAAAGGAGAAGAAAAGTATTTTGGACCAAGTAAATTTTAGATATGTGTAAATCCCAGTGATTGAGTGAATCAAGTGCTCATCTTTTAGGATCTGTAATAGACAGAGGAAATACCATAACTTATATGAGCAGACAAAAATTCTATCCTCCTAGATCATCTAGGGACAACCTACCATATGTATTTTCTCTATGAGATGTTCTCCTTCATCCCAAGAAATATGGGTATTCTACACATTCACTCAAAAGTTGCTATGTAGGCCACATAGCTGTAGGTACTGTGAATGCAACAGCTACTGGTGTGTTCTTTTGTTTTGTTTTGGGGTTTTTGTTGTTGTTGGTTTTTTTGTTTGTTTGTTTGTTTTGTGGGATTTTTGTTGTTTTCTTTTTATTCTTAAATGTGAAAAGAAGTATAGACGAAGGGGAAGAGCTGCGAGACTTATTGTGAGACATTGTGTTTCAGAGGTGCAAAAAATCTGAGGAGAATTACATTTATGGAGAGACAATGATTTTATTTTGCTCTAGTGCTTAAGGGCACTGGGAAGGGAATTCTGTAAAAGAAAAAAAAGTCTGCTCTGAGGCTGCTTGCCTGGGAATTACTTTGGGTTGCTGCTGGGAGCGAGGAAGAGATATCCAGAGGAGGAGAAAATGGTAATAATAAACCACAGGTTCTTGCGAAGATGGGAAATTGAGTGCAAGGAAGCACAAAGTGTGCTGTGCTCCTCAGGCTGGGCGATGCTGGTGTCATGCTAGCTCAATGACTTCGTGAAGCAATGAGCTGAGTTTTCACAGAGGCTTGGGAAACATATTTCTGTCTTAGGAGATAGGTGTACTACAGAGTTACACCGCACCACTAGCTGCTATTATTTCCAGCTTTCTGTAGCCAGAAAAAAAAATAATAGTAGAAGCTGTTATAAAATTATTTTAATTTATTTATATTTTTAAATTTAAATTTTATAGTAGGCAGGTTTTATTCTCAGTTCTCTAAGTTTCAGGATTTAAAACATTTCCCTTTTTATACCTTTTCACCAGGAGCAGCAGCTTTTTGTTTGGCCATTTTTTGCATTATGATTAGCTTAACATCTCTCTATTTGTTGCAAAAAATAAACTTTTGAAGACTTACAGGCTTATACCCTTATAGCCTGCAAATTATGGTATTTCCACAAACGATTTACAACAGTACTTGTGGTTTTAAAAAATGTACCCAGAATTTCATGTTACTTTCATTATCCCTCAGAATAAGTACAAGCTCACTAAATTCAGGGTTAGATTTAGAAATTAACATTTCTTATCAGTCTTTATAGATTGGTTTCTCCATTGCAAGCACACCTGAAATTTCTCAGATCACAAGTTGACCCAGGAGTGGAATACCATGCTGTGCTCCCCATTTTTGGATGAGATATTGCCATATTCTACTCAAAAGGCTCACATGAATTAATTGTTTTGGAGGAAATGACTCTTCACTCCAAAGTCAGAAAAATAGATGAGAAATTGGATTCTAGCTTCAACAAGTTTTGCTAGCGGATCTGAAGAGTTTCCTTTCTATTTTTCATAAATAATGACGTATTCCATTACTGGGAAGACTCCCTTGCTTTTTGTTTGTGTTTAACTGCCACTTGTAAGAATTATGCAGACACATCAGTAGGAAAATTGCAGTTCTTCAATTGTGTTCAAAAAGCATGGGGATAGCTTTTCCTTATTATTATTGGTCTAAAAAGCATTAGTATTGACTTACAGATGGCCACCTATGCTGGAAGCTTATGAAAGAATCTTAAATTGTGGAAAGATTATTCTAAATTTAGGGAAACATCAACTCCCTAATGCTAAAGGTGGAGTCATGCTGCTAAACATATTAGTATTTCTTAATTCAAACACCTGTTCTGCCTGAAAGATACATAAAAAAGCTCTTATTTATTGCTTGCATCTCCATTTCAGATTTAATCTCACTATAAATTCATCTCATGTTAATTTATGTGCAAACAAAGACACACACATTTTAAATATCCGAAATGCTGGAAATAAACTTATTTTTAATTTTGTGCTTGTTTTCCATTTGTCAACCAGCAAATGAAAGGACTGAATAAATCATGCACTAATTGCCAGCGGTGCTAAATTTAGTGTGAGATCTGGAATCCTTTTGATCAAAACCGCTGAATATGAAATCGTCCTCAGCTCTCTAGGCAACTTTATCCGCCTTTCTATTCTCCATCTGTCAGTCACCTGGGAATTTGTGAACTATTCCATATGTCAGGCTTGTCAATCACAATGGAATGTGGGAACTATCTGCCTACTGCATAGGAATTCTTGTTAAAAATTAATCTGCATTAAACTAGATGTTCTATATTTTGAATACCTTATTGTTTAGTGTTGCTAAACATTTTTACCTATATAAGGCTAATGAGAAATTATATTTGACATGATTATTTGGATATGTTTTTGCAAGATTTTTTATATACACACAGAATTTTTTTTCGCTAGTTCTGGAACACTTGGGAAATGTTGGTTTTTTCACCTATTTCACTTGTTATGAATTTTCTCAATCAGTTCCTCAGGGTCTGGAATTTTAGATTCTTTTTCTTAGCCCAAAGGTGATTTTTGTTTCTAAAGAGGGGCAAGGAAGTTTTTTGCAGACACCTTTAACTGGATAATTTTAAGGAGAGAAAATATATTCTCTCCCATCTCCTCTAAGTTGTTCTCTAAACTTGTTGAACAATTGAACCCAGAAAGTTTAAATGCATAATCTACATTAAACAAAAACAAAATAAGGACATGGACAGTTGTTTCATGAAATGGTAAGTTGAGATAGTTTCTATCTAAAGAAATTTTATTTTAAAATTCTGTTTGCTTTCCCCATATTTTCATAAAGAATGATTTAAATATACCTTCTGTTACAATGTGGTGAGCTACAAACATATCTATTGAATCTTTTGCTATCAATAAATAACTATGGATCAGTTCTTCAATTAAATTTGAAATCACATAATTTTAAGTGTAATTAGCTCTAGTCAACTACAATTTTCTAAAGAAAGTTAAAAGAAAAGAACAACATTAAGTAGCCTTTCCAATAAATATGCCAAAAATTTGGATTCATGTTTGTGCTGTTGCATCATAAGCAATTGGGTTTGGTGGGTAAGGCACACCTTGCTGAACAGTTCTTATGGCGGCTCCTTTTCTGATTCCAGCCCTTTCCCCTCTTTGCCATGCTTCTTGCTGAAGTTTTTTTTTCTTTTTCTGTTAGTCACTCATTTCCAGTGGTGCAGAGATTCATGTGGGAGGGGAGGTGAAGTTCACCTGGCTTTTCTTGCGTACAAAGGGACACCCAGTGAGAGCAGTGGCTCTGATGACCTGCTCAGGGCCAAGGCAGCATCCTCCTGCCTTTAGCTGGTGCTCTGCTACACTTAAAATTAGTGATGTTCATATCCAAATCACCAAAATAATCAAGTTATCGCTGACAGAAATCCTGAATTTTGTACTCTTTCTCTTTTCTACTTCTGTGGCAGCAACATTGCACAACACATGTCATTTTTGCTTCTAATGTCCTCATTAAAAGAAAATGTAAAGCTTAGACATGTTTAAACTATAAAATATATACATATTTTTCTGTATGTCATTTAAAATCAGGAAAATATCAAAATCAAATTTCTCCTTTATCTTCAATATATGGAAGAAATGCTTGAAGGTTATTTAAAGGATATTTACAAGCATAACTGACATACATTTTTAAAAAGATATTTATCATATGAAAAGGCAGATATGTGACAAAAAATGATGTTCCTCAGACTTATAATACATTCCTTGATAACTCTAAGTTAGGAACAAAAAATGGTATTTCAATGCAATGAATGCTAACACAAATAGTTTCCCTTATTAACTTCTGTCTTAGTATCTTTCTCTAAGGCACATAAGCATGAAATTTACATTTTATTTTAATTCTGACTGTGTTACTATGAAGATTCATTTTAAAAAGTTATACTGTCCCTTTACAAAGTTTTAATGACTTGTATTTCATAGCCTCTCTCAGGAACTAAAGCCCAGTTTTATGCTGTCTTCTACAAAGTCTACCTCTCTCCTCCTATTCTATTCTTTTGACTATTAAGATTTTGAATATTTGTACAAACACTACCACCTTCTTTTTTAGCAGTCTTCTGAACTTCTGTAATGTAGGAACTTCATAAATGCTTCTGAAAAAAATTCAGTGCTTTTTAACTATGTCAGGAATTTAACTAATTTCTTCCTCTATGGCTGTAACAGTATCATATTGTAATAAAGGTGTAACAGATAAAAAATTAAAAATAATAAACCAGCACACACATGTTACATAATAACACATACATACATAACATATGTATACATTACCTTGTAAACACATGTAGTGCAATTGAAAACCATGTACTACAGACCCAGCTCAAAGGAAAGGAGTCTGCAGGAGCAAGGTTTGGTTTTAATCCCTCTTCCACCTTGAAATTCAGGTTTTCCTGAGCTTTATTTTTTCTCCCTTTTAATGAGATTGAAACTCAGGAAAGAACTTTGCCTCTAATCCCATGACTACTTACATTTTCATTACAACCTCTCAGTTAGGACTCTACTTCAAGGCTTTCTGGAGAAAGAGATACATTGTGTTGCTTGGATAAAAGTATTGTACTACAGCGGCTTCTACAAAGAATCTCACTAGTCTGGAGGGAAATTATTTTTCTTTTCAGAGTCCAAGAAATTTTGTATGTATCAAACTGTAGCTATCTCAAAAATTTGTCTCTTCACCTATGCATTACCTTCATGGCTTATTTTTATGTTTTCTTGAAGAGAGGATGGATGAGTCAGTGGGTGTCCCCACCAGACACTGCTTTTGCTGCTTTTCAAGGGAAAATTAGCCTTCACCTCTAAATGCTAATGTTTTGAGGCAGAACTAAAAAGGAAAATCAGGAACTACAAAGAAAGCTAAAGCTGAGTGTCACCGGTGCATACAGGCAAAAAAGCATAACACACTAGGTGACTCAAGAGTTGTGCTGATTTTAGGTATCCCAAACCTGTTGGCTGACTGCAGGTAGGCACTGCAATTCTCTCTCTCCAGGCCTCACATGTAGCTCTATATCAGCCTTCAAAACAACTGATAGAGCCTGGAGAAAAGGCTCAAAAACAGCCCAGGCTCACACCAGCTGGCAAGCATATTTTGAAACATAAACTTTTCGGACATAAGAATTCCTTCCCTGATTGTTTGGTTTTTTTTCCTAATAATTTTCCAATAGAAAAGTAAAAAAAAAAAAAAAACAAATCCTGAAATGTTTTTCAAAAGTTTGCTTTCAATTGCTAAATAATTTTAGCTCTTCAAAATATACTTTGCATTGAGGATTGTTCTCCCTAGAACATCAGACAGCTCCCAAACACTGAAGAAGATGATCTGCTCCTCACCTTGATGTCACCTGCTTCTTCAAAGTCTGCAGAGATGTGATTGTCCTTCTCTGACATCATTGCTCTGTCACAGTGTACCTGGATCAGGAACCAGGTGAAGAATGAACAGTCAATGAAATGTATTAAGCATTTTAAAATGTTTATATATTAGCACATTAAAAATAAACACCCAAAATCAAGACAGCATAGAACCATTCTATGCTGTCTTGAAATTTCAACTTGATATATGCATTTATGTATATTTTATAGATATATATGTATTTATTATTATCTATCTATGTATCTGTTTCTATATGTATCTGTACCTATATGTATGTATACACACATATACTGTCACAGATATTTTATTTTCAATTGCGACATATGTGTTATAGAACTGCTTTCAATATTTTCCATTCAGATACTCCAATGGGTGAGAGGGTAAGCACGTAGAAAAAAAAATTGAACAACCTAAAGCTGGGCAAAGGCAGTTGTTCCTTTTTGATTTAGTGTGGTGCTGTGACCATGCCAAAAATTATAGCAAAGTAATGTGAGCTGCAGGGGGAATAAAGGAGAGATCCAAGTTTCAGCAACCTCATCCTTTAGAGTGCTGCCCTAGAGTGCTAAACCTAGCATGGTTTTGTCTTGGCTCTTAATTGTAAGACTGTGAGTTTGGTGAGGGAAGACTTTTAATGAAAGAATAATTACTGTTTTGAGAGGTACCAGGAGTTCTAAAGGTTCTATTTAGGAAAGACAGCAAGAAAAAAGAGAAGCTTAAAGGTGCTATGTCTGATTTTAGCAGTTTTTCTTCCTATTCCTTACAGTAGAAAATTTTTTGTGATGGCTATATTTCCATGTCTGTGTGCTTTGGGTGTAGCAAATTATCCATGAAACTGCTGATTTACTATGAATTAAGAGAAAAGCAGATTTATGACAGTACAGCTGTTAATATACTTCCCTTTTATTGTGATTAGCCAAGACAAATATTTTTTTCAAAAAGAGAGGAAATTATCTATCTATAGAAAATGAGGGATGTCTTTAATAAAAAGATAACCCATCTTCTGAAGTTTATGCCCAAGAATATAATGTCCTTCATATTAATTTTTTTCCTACACTCATGAAAAAAAAAGTCATTCTGTGTTGCTAAAATGCATGTTATCTATATTGAAGCCACAGAGGCGATATCCAGCCATTTTATATAATTTTATCAGGATATTGGGGCGCTAAAAGAAGTCAATTAATGAAGCGTTGTATTTTTTCTTCCTTAATTTTTTTCTTTCTCATCTTTGCCTTGCTTATTAGAAAAACAGGAAATAATAATAATAATAATAATAATAATAATAATAATAATAATAATAATAATAATAATAATAATAATAGTCACACACATACACCCACTCTCCAATATAAGTTATTGGATATATCTTTTCCTGATTTGTAATCTCACTATGTACTGTAACTTTAGGAGAAATTAATAATTTTATCTGTGGCCATCAAATTTTTTTGATTTTTAGGTGGGGCATGGACATGCACAAACACATCTACACTCACACAAAATGGTCAATATTAAAAGCTGACTTTGCCAAGCAGTTCAGTGTTGACCAGGAAAGTGTGAATTCTGAGTATAAGGGAAAGCCATGCCTAATCTTGCTTTGGTTTTGGTGACCCATATATTTCAAAATATACCAGTTATAAATTTATTAGCAGCCTCTTTTTTTTTCACTTCTCTTTGCTGCCCAAGGATGACTTAAGCCTTGTGCTGCTGCCTAGCATAAATCTCTTCCTGCTTCTTCCCCTGACTTCCAGCAATGAGTAAGTATCACTTCAGCTTCTGGCTGACCACAGCTGATTGGCATCCAGGACAGAAGGGTCTCTCCCTCTCAGAGACCACATGAAGATACACTTCAATATGAAAGCTCAGCAGTCATACTGAGCTTTCTTACTACCAGCCATCTTCAAATAAAAATTAGAAGGTGCTTAACCTGCTTCCTTCACTGCTCTTGCCTTCCACTTGAGACTGGAAGCTTTTGCCCTCACTGGTGTGGAGATTTTTGGGAGAGAGCTATTCATCAGCCCTCAGCCCAATCCCAGAGACAGTCCTTCCTCTCCATTCATAGTAATAAGCTTAAGAAAATTATCTGAGCAGCTCCTGCCTTCTCCAGTTGTGAAGGGTGGACTCTCTGGCTCATATTACATAATTTGCAATACACAGCTCTTCCTCTGTAAATCAGCTGAAAAAGGAGCTTCACTGTCAGGGAAATATCCAGGCTTGAAGCTGACTTATGGCTGTTTTATTTATTTATTTATTTATCTGTTTTGGAGGCAGGTTATCTTGTGTTGTTTTGAATGGGCTTTTTTTTTTTTTTGAACAGTGGAAGAGCACTAAAGCAGTACTTTGAAAAATGTTACAAGGTATAAATAGCACTGCTGAGAGCAGAACACAGGCTTTGTTGTGTTATCACACAGCAGATCCAACAATATACTACAGATCCATATTGTCAACTGAAATGGAAAAGGAAAACAGTTCAACAAGCATGCTTCTTAGGAAAACTACCCAATTTACTCGTGTGTGTCTCAAGGCCAAAGCATCTTATCTTTGCACAAATCATTCTTCTGTAGTGAGTAACAGCAATACTTCAAGTGGTTTTCTGTTGTGTGTCATAACAGGCTTTCTATTGATGTTGCTAAAAACAAAAAGGCTGTACCATGATTTTAAACTAGAAAGCGGTACACAGTTTTATTCTAGAAGAAAAAAAGTTGTATAACAGACATTTTAGCAGTATTAAGCTCACAGAACCTGAACAAATATGTGTTTTCTATATGAGCAATTACATTTTTATTCTTTTATTATAAACTGTAAGGTTGAACCTTTTAATGAACTCTTTGTTAGCTTGGGGATTTTTTTTTATTTTTGAGGTTAATTTTATCAGAGAGAGCAAATCTTCCCACATCAATGGAAGAAAAGTATTCAGCCAATAGTGATCACTTTTTATTGTGCAATCATTACTTGGTTACTCTAGTCAATGCACAGATATTGGCTCAAGTATACAAGGCCAATTAAAATAGGAACACTGGCAAGAAAACATAATGATACTTCCTTCAATTTATTAGTTACGGTAAATGGCTTACAACAAACCAAAAAGCCAGTAACATTCTGAGATAAATCCATTGCTTCTGTACTGTGGATAATTAAGTCTTTTGGTGGGAATTTGTTCGTAGGACTGATATACAATTAGACAAATTTGTTCACATATCATGTTCCATTGAAGTCTGTATGAGTCTTCTCTGCTTGGCAATGGGTCCTGATCCTAGATGCTTTTATGCCTGATTAATTGTCAATATTAGGCAGGAGTTTGCTCATTAGCTCCTAGCAGGGCACATCTCAAATTGCAGTAAGCTCCATTTAGAGATGATATGCTAACTGTTAATAAACTGCATGGATTGCATGTGTGTGTGAATCTCAGCTGACTATATGTGTATACATGTACTCATATATTATGCATGAAAACACACACATAAACAGGTACATTCATATATGTGTGTGTATATATATACACATGTATATACATAATTTAGCTCCATGAAGGAAAAAATAAATACAAATTATTCCCCTGTATACAAGTTGTGGCTGCAAGTGCTGCTAACTTATTCAGGGCTCCCTAGTGAATAAAAACATCCCAACATAAATTTACTGTGTATTATTCATGCTACATTTTAAGTTTTCAATCTGTCATGTCAACTGCTTTAAATCATATCTAAACCAATGTGCTAAACAGACATCACTTTTAAACAAAAGGAAGTAAATTAAAGAACATCTTGCTGTACAACAGACATTTGTTTTGTACATTCATTTTCTGAGGACTTCGTTTCTTGATCAAGAGAGATAGAAGGTTGACAGAGAAGTAACTGATAACGCAAACTATTTTTTTCCAGATCAATTTTACCTCCTAACTAGTAATACTGCTGTGCTCAACAATTCAGCCTCAATGATAAAATCTGACTATTCCCAGATCATAAAGCACTTATCATGTCTAAAATAAATATGCTTTATTAACATAATTGTTTCTGCTCCTAATTTTTAAAACCCTCCTGTCAGCTGAAGTTTTTATGACAGTATTAGTAAAAGTCTTTGTCCACGAAGCTCATGGGAACCAACAGGAAGTTACAAAGAGAATCAGCAAACTTCCCATCGTAAAAGATGATGTGTGTTGAGCATGAGGACTAAAGAAAGAAACCCTGTAGAAGTAAAAAAACCCACCAAAACAAACATGGCCTATTTCAGCCTCAGGTGTGAAGGAACAAAGGTGTGGAAGTAATAGTAAGGGCTAGTATTTAGGTATAAAACCATGAACAAAAGCAGTGATCTAGCTGGTTTTACTCTTCAATGAGACAATGCTGCCTCCACATTCTCTGGTGCTGTAACTACATTTCAGAGATGACGATGAGATACTTTCATCAGGAGATCTTCTGTCTTCACAGTACCAACTGCGAGTTGTTACTCACAGTGCTCAAACGTGAGAAAGGGTTGTTTGTGTGTTTTTTCATGCAATCTCACTAAGAACCAAAGATTACCAAACTGAATGAATACAACACATAAACCTTGTGTTAATCAAAAAAAGACTACAGAAATATGAATATAAATAACTATGCAGATCTCTGTTGGAAAGTACATGAAAAGACAGAAAAAAATGTAAAGAAATGGCCTTTCAGAATACCCAGCACAAACCAAATGCTGCTTTGATTAGTTTTTACAGTATTTTTCAGATGTAGATTTCCAGTATCAACAATAAAGTGTATTGACTCACATTTCAGTAACTTCAGTTTATAAAACCCAAACTATCTTGATAATAGCATGAGGAGTTGAACATTTTAAGGTCTATAATGAGTCCTCACATGCTAATATGAGATCAAACATGTTTTGAATATGGTTCTCTCAAACAGGGGTCATTAATATGTTACTCAGACATCTCTTAAAGCAAGCAACTGCAGCAGATTGCACTCCCAGGCAGAGCTTACGAAACTTGAGAATAAGTAAGGTGCTGTGGTTATCTCTGACACTGAAGCAGTTAAAATGTCATTTTTCAAGGCTATTGGGTTTGAGGTAAAACTAATACCAATCGATTAATTTCTTAATTTAAGCTGGCTATTTCTTTGCTTTAGACTTTAAATTTTGCAGCTCCTATGGCACTGAAGGAACTTACTTGTGCGTAATGAAAAAATATGGGGTATGATTTTTCATTTTACAGAGAAAACCTTTACTGATAATTGTCAAAGAATATAAGGCAGTATTTTGGTGACAGAGAAAATGTGCCTAGACTGGAAACTTACAGGTCTCCAGTGACCTTCCCCCCATGGTCCTTCCATCCCTTCACACTAAAAACAGATGAGTCACAGCACAGTTTTGGCACAAAGAGGGATCAAGCCACATCTGTTGAGGAGCAAGCTAGAGAGTGGTGAACATTTCATAAATTAAAGTCTTTACAGACTATGAAGAAGCTGGAATCTAAGAGATTACTAAAACCTCATTTGAGTTTTAATCTAAGGATTAATCTAAAACTGTGACTAATGCACTTTGGGGGCTTAATGTTCCACCAGTTATGTTAAAGCATATGCTAAAATTTACATGATCAAGAATATGTCTAAATATTGCACTAATAGGAGTTGGTCACTGCTGAGAAAACGTGTAGAGGGCATTAACTAATTATGGGGGAAAGCTTCCTTCAGTGAAATTCATTGTGGAAAAAGTTTAATCTTTTCCTTCATAATATCAAAAGGGAGTCCCACATTTAACCACAATGTGAGGACTAAGCATGGAAAGCATGCCTCTTTACCCATGATAGTCACACGAGGATTCTGCATTTTTGGTGACTAAAATAACATGAAACCTTTCAACATCTCTAACCTACAACTTCAGAGGAGGAGGCTTACAGGATACACTTTGAAAGACATTCTATTTTCAAGGAAGTGTCGGATGCTTTTGAAATCATGCAAATTTAAGAAATTTCAAGTAAGGTACTTTAATCTCTCTCTTTATTTAACAGACTGTTGTCTGAACTTTTCTGTTCCTAAACTTTTAATAAACCTTACATTGGGACCTTGGTGTCATCAAAACATTTTTTTCAGAATGCCACAGTGAGGTCAATGCACATTTATCTGTTTTAAAGACAGAGATTACATTTTAGGTGGTTCTTAGCTCACTCAAAATGCTGCTGATTTGCTGGTGTATATAGACAATGCAAATAAGGTTGATTAATAGAAGCAAAATAGCAGGTAGTGTTCATCCTTTACAAAATAACTTGTAATTTTTAAAATTTGCTCTGCAGAGCAGCAGAGATAATAACTTTGTCCATGTCCATATGGAGAAGCCTGTTTCCTAATACCTGTTTCCTAATACCTGACACACTTTAACACTTCAGGGTTCACTATAAAGCAGAACATGTTTCTGCATTAAAGGAACAATCTCCAGCAACCCACAAAGTAAATTATTCATTTATCATACTTAGCCCTGTTTCAGCACAAAAGCTTTTATGATGACATACCTGCTCTCAAATTCCTAGTTCTAGGGTTGTAAAACCAGATCGTCTGTCATGATTGTCATCATTACTGTCATGACATGATGGTCATTACAACACGAGAAGAAAGGAATATTCTAAGAAATTCCTTAGGCAAAGAATAAAGTCTTGAGCAATAGAAAGACAAAACATTAACCCTAAACCTGAGGCTGTTTCAAAAAGCCTTTGGAGAAAAGAAGGATAAGTTCAAACAAGGATGAGTTTTCTCCACCTTGGCTGGTGGTAAAATAAGCCTAACTTCAACTCTTTGCATGATCAGCACTGAAGGAGACTTAAAAAAATAAAAGTGGCAAGGGTCAAGACCAGCTGCGTCTTTCATCTTCATCCCTGATCTTCTCCATTGATTTGGGAACTTGAAATGCCTACTGCAGGATAATGACCAGTCCCCTAGAGGCATAATATTTTTAAGATGTGAAGATTGCTACTCCTCATCTTCCTCTTAAAAAAAAAAGAAAAAGTCAAAGGTTCTTGAATCAGATGACTTGTTGACAGCAAACATGGTATTTGAATTTTAAGCACATCAGAGAAACACAGTGAGTTTTGCCTTAAGAAATATGGAAGACAAATATGTAACTATGGAGCACTGGAGTATAGAGCCCTGTGCTTTCCAGCAGAGCGAAGCATTAGGTATCGAAGGCTGGGTGAAACAAGCTGATGTTTGGTGCTAAGCATCAGCAGCTGCCCACTACCTGTAAGGCAAGCTCCAATACAACCAGCTGTGCATGCTCAGCCAGCACGAAATATTCTGAACAGGAAAACTTTACATTTCAAATGCATCTGAATGGAGCCTGGTGAGAGAGAGAAAGAAACAAAAACCAAAGAGAAAATTAGAAAAAAGGAAGCAATTGTGAGCTTGTCTCTCACTCAAGCAGACACCCTTTTCTGATGTGGTTCAGCACCAAGAGGAGAGGTGAGTGTCCCCCCTGATAGGAATGTTTGCTGGCCACATAAAAGACTGGAGGGTCCTGATGCAAGACCACAGTTGATTAATGCCTTTGCCTGAAGAAACATATTTGTTTCTGTTGAATACTCCCAGTGAATTATGTTTCCAGAAAGCCGAAGTACAGCAAAAAACCCAGATCATCTCCGCACCTACAAAAATTTAAAATAACCTCTAGTAAATACTTTAATACTAGTATTTTCCGTCCACCTAAGTCAATAAGAAGGATTATCTGCACTAATAAGAGTCCATGAAGAGACATAACATTTTTCTGCAAACTACAAGAAACTGAAGCAAAGAATCAGGAGAAAAACAGTGAAAGTGTTACAGTTAAATCTGTGGTTGAGCTTACCAAAATGCTCAGAGAGTTATGATAGTTCATGGACTTTCAGATACTGTGTTTCATGTCAAGAGGGATCCACTCACAATCATTTTACAAAAAAATTATTTGAAATTGGAGATGGCTGACATGGATGGCATGAATTTGGTTTTTTTGTTTTTTTTTTTTTTATTTTTCCATTCAGGCATCATTCTCTTAGCTTCAAAATTAATCATAAGCAGTGAGCAAACCCAATATTTTTCTAAAGAAAAATTCAACAATGACTGAAAAAGCTCAGCCAGGAACTGATTTAAATTATTCTTGCCAAAAAGTGAAAAAACATGCTCCTACTGTAACTGGATACTGAATTTAAAAACACAATAATAATTTTCTTCTAAGAGGGGAGGGAACTTAGACCAACATATTTAGGGGAAAAATCTTTTAGAGTGGTTTAAAGAAAATGTCACCTACATTTTTGGAAACAGAGCTGACAACATTTTCATGATTAATAAACATTCACATGGCAATGGCTGCTCTTTCAAAGATAGGTTGCACAATCAAAACACCACAGCACTTTCTGGCTCCAGAGGTTTCCAAAACTCACTGACTTGGTTCTCAAGTAGTTTTTGCCTTTCCTCTTCTCAGGTCAAAGATACAAGTGGGCAGGAGTTTACAGTGCTTCTTTGTGGGCTATTATGTCTGAAATGCCTCTCTTTCTGGGAAGGAGGTTAATGAGTGAGAAAAAAGTGAACTAATTTATAGTGATAACAGAAAAAGGAACATAATTTCAAAATCCAAACCTCATCTAAAATGCTTAGGGATTTTAAGTTCTTTAGTATTTTATCAGTATTATCAGCTGTACTTTTGTACTCTAAAGTTATTTTTAAGCCAAAGTGGAAGATAAAATTGTAAGATAAATACTAAAATGAAAAGAAGGGAGACCTAGAAATCTCTTGAGAGTCAATTGTTAAGACCCTTTTTTGTAGTACTAACAAGTAAAATTTTCTCAGTAAGTTTGCCAAAATACTCATAGGCTTTAATTCATATAAACAGAGCCTTTGCCAGTTTAAATTGAAAAGTACATAGGCATACTCAGGCATATTTCATCCTTCTTTCCACATTCATTGCTGCTTTTGTAGCTCAAACACAGTGAGTGGGGGCCCAATGTGTCTATTAGTGGTGAAACCACAATTCCAAATTCCAGTAAAGACACTGAAGCCTAGCAAAATTTGTCATTGTAGAAATTTTGAGTGGGTCCTTATGAAATCCAAGCATATTATGCACAGCTCCTTTGACCTCTGCAGAATTTCTTCAGTTTCACCCTGTTGGAGAAGAAGTAAAGATTTTCCATTATTTTGTTTCTCTCTCCAATTATTTATGATTCATTGTCTACCATGATAAAACAGTACTTCCCAAAGAAGAATTCTTTTTTGCCTTTCTTTCCATTCTTCAGTTGCACAGGATATAACATTTTCTGAAGAGCTTGTGCTGGATCTAGTAGAATGGTCTCATTCTACTAGAGGTAGAGAATCTGCATAGGTAGAGAAAACTCATTTCTGAAAGCGTAGCTTCCTTCCTTCCTTCCTTCCTTCCTTCCTTCCTTCCTTCCTTCCTTCCTTCCTTCCTTCCTTCCTTCCTTCCTTCCTTCCTTCCTTCCTTCCGACACTTCCTTCCTTCCTTCCGACACTTCCTTCCGACACTTCCTTCCGACACTTCCTTCCGACACTTCCTTCCGACACTTCCTTCCTTCCTTCCTTCCTTCCTTCCTTCCTTCCTTCCTTCCTTCCTTCCTTCCTTCCTTCCTTCCTTCCTTCCTTCCTTCCTTCCGCCACTTCCTTCCTTCCTTCCGCCACTTCCTTCCTTCCTTCCGCCACTTCCTTCCGCCACTTCCTTCCGCCACTTCCTTCCGCCACTTCCTTCCGCCACTTCCTTCCTTCCGACACTTCCTTCCTTCCGCCACTTCCTTCCTTCCGCCACTTCCTTCCTTCCGACACTTCCTTCCTTCCGCCACTTCCTTCCGCCACTTCCTTCCTTCCTTCCGCCACTTCCTTCCTTCCGCCACTTCCTTCCGACACTTCCTTCATTCCTTCTCTGTCTTTCTTTCTCTCTCTCTCTCTTCCCCCCCTCCCCCTAGGATAAATGTACTTTATGTTTAATTTCAAAATTATGAAATCAGGAGAGAAGCAATCCAAATAAGTTGTGGAAGTCACTCCTCAAAAAAGAGAGGAATAAACTAATGCACATTACCTCAAGATTACCCCACTGTTTTAATTTTATATATGTAGAGGTAAAAACAGTATCTATTTATCTTAAGAGTTTCCTGATGCAAAACGAATATAGCAAATCTCAAATACATGTAGCAATGAGAAAAATCTGGGATGTAAATTCCAGTGACTGCTTTACATTCAATAGACTCCTTTACTATTTGCTTCTCAGATTTCATTTATCCTCTTTTCTGCAACTTTTACCACCTGGAGCTTTCTTTCATTTCTTTATAAATTAGTCACTTGAGGTGAACCAGGCTGTTATCAAACACTCCTACCCAGGGGCTAGTGCAATGCAGCACTTGCTTGGGAAGACCACCAAGAGGACCCAGGCTCTGGGAGTCACATCAGGGGGCAGTTTGGGCACTCACTTCTATCTCTGTGCTGGGATCAGTCAGCAGAGATACTGGCATCCTGATGAGGCCACAGGTTGTTTTCCTGTGGCTTTTCCCCTGAGCAGCCCAGACATGGTGGGAATTGCATAGAGGCTGCTGCCCCAGCTGCAGATGTTGGAGCTGAACAAGCATTCACAAGTGACACACTCAATCACTTAGTCATGCTAACTAGTGGAAGGGTCAGACAACAATCTGACCTTTGAGGAGTAGCTATTAAAACAAGGAGGTCAAACCCATCCATTTCCAGAAACAGCCATAGTAGTATACAAAAGATGTTCAGCTGGACTGTGCAGTGGATTGTGTCCTTAAGTCCTGCCAACATACAGACAACATGTAGTTACCACTGGCAGAATCTCCTCAGTACCCCCTTCACAGAATCCCACAACTAGACTAGTGTTTTCATGAAGAATATTATTTATGGAGGATAGTTAATAAACTTATCTTATTAATTAATTTCCTTTTCCTGGGAGAGGCAAGCATAAGCAACAAACCTAGATGTCAATTTGCACAGAAAACCACAGGTGCTCCAGGAAAAGAAGAGCTCCATTGATGGGCCACAGAGCAGTGTGGTGAGACCAATTTGGGGATCTTATGAGAGGAAAGACAACCAGTAATTGCTAGTTCCTCTCTTCCAACCTCACCTAACACAGATGAGTAATAGCCAGATATTACTGGTGCCATGGACATGGTACAGAGCTGCCTGAAGACTGAAACAAGGTGGTGCATTTGTTGAATGCCAGAGATGCTGCCCAGCTCTGCACTCCAGCAGGGTTTCAGGGAAAGCTCTAACTCTAAAGACCACAGAACTGGCTTTTCAAAGTCATGATTCATGCACATCAACTAGGAAAAGTAGGACACAACACATGCTTCTGTTCTAAATCCAAGGCACAGTGATCTCTGACCTTTCTCAAATTGTAAAGTAACTGTTGGTTTTTGTTTTCCTTGATGTCCCTTTAGGTCTGAAGAATTAGAATTTAATGGTAGTCTCAAGCAGATGTAGATAATGAAACTCTGTGACAGAGCTACTATTTTCAGAACTGTCTTTTGAAAACATTTTTTTTAATTTCAAACACATATTTAAATATATATATATATGTACACATGCACAGACGGAGGAAACAGGCTATCCAAACTTTAATGAAATTTGGCTATTTCTCTTCAGGCTAAAGAAGAAAAAGATTTTTGTTTTCTTTGTGTTTAGATATTCATCTGAGCCTCTGAGAGAGAGAGGATAATCTGGAGTTTCATAGAGTTTGTGGTCCCAAATTCCTCAGAAACATTTAATCAGCCCACTAAAGTCATTGCACTTTCTGAGTCTGTTTTTAATTTGCTAAAATCAGGAATACAGTTCTTTTTGAAAGAAAGTCCTTTTTCCTCTGTGAAGTGCGTTTCCCTGGATGTCTTTTAATGTCATATGATTAGGTAGAGAGATGTACTACAGGGATAACACATTATATGACAGAAGAGATGGTGACCTTAAGCTGCTTTATTTTCTCCATATCAAATAAACATGGTTATGATATAAATTTATCTTAAGACACTTTCAGTGACTGATCAGTACTTCTTTGTAGAATTTCAATAGAGTCAGCTCAGATCACATAAATGGTGTTTTATTTTTGAATCTAAGTTATTTTCCAGCTTCATTCTTATGTGTCTGTTACTGTTTAAACATTTTATTTAGAGACTAAAGAATGATCTCTCACCACATAGGCAGTTCTGTGTGTATTTTGTTTTCCTGATATAGGTTTTTTTATTGTCTAATTCACCTGCTTTCTGGAGAACTTTGCTACAATTCACACAGAGCTAACCACAGATTTTTGAAAAAAAATTATGATCCTTTCACACTAATGGATAAGTGTTAATTTCATGCTCCTTTTTAGAATTTAATAACATTGCTCTTGCATATAATTTTTAATTTAGAATTTATCCTATGCATATATATATATAAATGTTTTGGAAGCTTAAGACCCAATTCTATCCTTATTTGTAAAAATGAAAAAATATTAAAGAATTCAAAATAGTTCTTACTGGCAAAAAATTTCTGAAATAATCTCCAGCTTTGTGCATTGACTTTAAGTCATGAACAATAATGAGTAAGATAATTCAGCCTTTACAACCAGTACAGAAAGCTGAATCTGTCTCATTTTCAGCATTAAGCAATACATGAAACCCACCTGGGGATCCTGGGAAAGCCCATTCAACACTCATTTTCAGCTTTGTTTTGTTTTTCTCCTCCCACTTCCCAGCCTACACGAACACTGAGGGACATACAATCCGTCTTGTTTTCCCACCTGTAACAAAGTCCACTGGGGTAAAAACCCCACCAGAAAAGCTAGGTTATAAATGGTGTCTTAACCCATTACAGCTGCACTACACAGAAAAGTTGGCTGCATGTGTTGTGTTCTTTCACTTTAAATACACTCTACCTTTAGAGGTTATTCTTTAAGCTATCTTCTGTTGCCATAGGCACACTAGGTTGAACAGATCTAGCTAAACACAAACAAGACAAAAATAAAATGTGTGAACCTGTGCCTTGAGAAAAAGACACCCTGCCTTTTCCAAGGATTCCACAGAATGAGCATTTTTGACAATATTTATATATGCTGGGTTTTCAACTCTACCTTGGACCTCCAGCGTACAACGATTCTACACATACACACCCACACTGTACACACATTGGCATATGGTATTTACAGTACACCTTCCATATTATCATATAACTTTCTTATTTCCCACTATGAAACACAGAGAAAATTTATGCTGTGTTGCATACAGTATGCTGTGTTCAAGTGAACTTTACTACATACAAAGTTTCAAGAGCAGGTCTGTGCGAATCATTAACTTTTCAAAAGGCGCCAGATCCCTTCTGTCACTAATGACATGCGTAACAGTTTAATGTAATGCTACTTTTAATTATCAGAGCCCTTTCTTTAAATATCAAATTTCCCTCTCTAAATTGTCCTGAGTTCCCTTTACAGTCTCATCTGTCACTGTAAATGTCATCACTTTATTCCTCCTTTGGATGCAGTGACAGGCCCACTCTTATCCCCAGCTTTATCTCTTTTTCCATCCTTTATTGTACTACAAAGATCCTTCTTTCATAGTTTACAGCTGTATCCGCTTTCCACACGTGGCAAATGATTGCCTCGGTAAAGGTATTTTCTGTTTCAATCTTGCATTTTCCCAAGGGAGAACAAAAGGGACAAGCTTTCTGGAGTTGGTTTCACTGAGAAAATTGTTTAGAATTGCCTCATTCCTCAACAGATTAACGAATGCATACAATCCCGGCTTAAGTGCTATTGTACAGCACAATTTGTCCATTATACTTTGTCCCTTCCATTTATAAAACCCCCTCACCAATTAAAGTAATACAGCCTTCCAATACCTGCTCCCAATTAAATCTGAGCTGTATTACCTGCCTTGATGCAGCTGGTCACAGATTCCTACCACTTACTAGCATTCATTAGCCCAATTCATTATCCGGGGGCTGGTGGCAGGAATTCAAGCTACCGGCTTTATTCAGGGACCATCAAAATTATCAGCTTTCAGCACAAGGCCCCAGTAAGAACAGGATTAAGTGAAGGGAGAGGGAATTCATACAGTAGCGAAATGTCATTGTTTCTACTTTGCTTATGTCTCTTCTAGATCAGTGCATCAGGAGCATCCACTGGGTGTACAAAAGAAGACAGCTGGTCACAATTGGAAGAAAGCCTTTTGCTCATTTGCTTTCAGTATAGCTCCTAATTTTGTTTTCCTGTGCCTCTTGCCTTCCAGCCTCCTTGCTCCAAAAGATAGTCTATTGTCTGATCTGGAGCCTACTTACAGATGTGATCATTAACCACTTAAGGTCTGCTGCTGCAGAGTGGCTCACTGCAGTTTAACGACAATCTTTCACTTATTGAGATGAAAAAACCTAATTTTTCTGACAGGATGAAAAATTGCTGAATTGCTGAGGTTTCACTGCCCAGTGTAATGGGGCTTTTCCAGGCCTTTGGTGGTCCCAGGTTGCTCTGCTAGGTGATAGTGTGCAACATGGCAGGCTGTGTAGAAGGAAAAGACATCTGCTGCTCTGAAGTGGTTTAAGTGTCAATGTCCACTCTGTAAGTGAGCTTCCAGATTTTACTGGACAGTGGTGATTGTAAGACAACCAGGCACATCATAAGCTTTGGGGCTTTCACAAGAACAGAACTGGGGCAGAGGAAAGGGCAGATTTACTCTTGCCTGGTGCTTGGAGACTGTCGCCCTCCAGCTCTGCCCACTCCAAAGAGGACTGTGACCATGTCATGGCTTGTTCTGGCCTGTCTGAGGATGGTGCAAGCAGGGAGATTAGAGAGGAGAAACAATAATACTTCTTGTGAATATAGTGAAGGGAGAGGCTTGAAAATTTCAATCTAGACAATTTTGGACCAATTTTAAGCTAATTCTTTACTGCAAACACCCATCTCTTATCAAGGATCAGCAACATATGCACATCCATAGCATTTTTTAAGGTGGTGGAGGATGTATATTAGTGTTTTCCTCTCAATTAACTTCTAGGCAATATTCCCAGCTAAATACATAACATCTTTGGCAACATGCCAACCAAAACCTTAAGACCCAACGCTAAATTCTGTACTTATACAGGCAGCTTAGATTCTCATGCGGTGAACTGGAAGAATGCCAGTAGCTCCCACCATAAACCGAGCAGTAGGAACACTATATATATTTTTTATCAAGAAACTCTACTTTTCTAAGACCACTTCAAAACTGCACCATTTTAATGTTCCTTTAGCACAAAATAAAAGAAAGATTTAACCTGCTATTAAATTAACCCAATTAGCCATTTATTTCATGTAACCTTACACTTCTGATGGCATTAAATCAAACACACCAACATGTGGATTTTTTTCTTTCTTTTTTTTTTTGTAAGTTATGGTAATTACACACTGCCTGCTAGACAATAAATTTCTTGCTAGCCTTTTGCCCTGTTCTCTCCCTCTGGAAGAGGATTAGTAGAACAGAAGCATTTAAAGATCCCTCCTCATATACTTCATATATGGAAAAAGATGTCCTGGAAAAAGATGGAGTACCTATGCACCTTGAGGCATAAAATAAAATAATAAAAAAAAACAGAGAAAAATCAGAGTGCAAAAAACAGAAAAAGAAAAAAAAAAGAAAAAGGAGAAAGAAAAGAAGGTGAGATATTTACAATATTTACAAAGGGTTGATTTGTACTCTATATGTTGTCCATGTCATTTGACTCAGATCATGTACCAAAGGCCACTGTTAGCTGGATGTTATGGTTTTTTCCAAAATCACTTTTCTTGGGGGGGGGGGGGGGGGAGGGGGGAGTGGGGAGAAAGAAAACCCAGTTCCAGTAAAAACTGGCAAGAATCTGTGATCAGAATGCCCAAATCTGTCTCTGACACATTGACAGTGAAGCCAAACAACCATGCGTGGCACAGCTGCCACCAAGGGCAGGGTGGTGTTCCCTGATGCTCTGGCCCTCCTTTGCCCTCCAGGCAATGTCTTTTGTAGCCAGGTTGCCTTTGCTGCTGCCCCGTAGTTTCCTTCACTTGCTGGTGCCATTTTGTGCGGTTTTCAGGCTGTCAGTGAAGCAGGTTTATGGCAGAGCAGACGAGGTTCTGCAGCAGTGCCCCGCACGGTGTGTCCCAGAGAGGGCTCGGGGCAGCTCCTCCACCTTGGAGAAGCATTCCCATTGCACACCGTGCCTGCGTGCAGCTCTGGCAGGGAGCTGTCAGCAGCATATTGGGTATCCTCAAAAGCAGGGAGAGTGCCCTCCTTGGTTCTGTTTAGATGTCTTCTTGGGGGCTTACTTTCAGAGATGGCTCTGACTTGTGACCCTGCTGCAGATGGCGTAGCTGTTGCCTTGGCAGACTGCCACTCACATCCGGTCTCCAGTCTCACGTTCTCTTTCCTTTACAACGTGGGTAACCCTGCTCCCGGCTTTTAATGTCTCCTCTTTTCCCCCCTTCCCCCCTCTCCCCCCGCCCCTTCTTTTCTAGTTCCCCTGGCAGGCACAGCTCCTTGGCTCCCCAGCTCCTTGGCTCCAGAAGCTTGTTAGGTATTTGTCATCAAAGATTTTACTCTTCCTTCCATAAAGTTCACCCACGATGACAAAACTAATGAATGACTGTAAGAAGCATCATGATAAAAAGGAAAGCTAAAGCAAGCAAAAAGAATGGCTGAAGTGTCTTTCCTTTTCTCTTTTTTTCCCCTGGCTGTCAATGTTTTAATTTCTCAATTAACTTCATTTGCAACCCTGGTAAGCATTAACAATCTTTTGAATCTTATGTGGGTTTTTAAATATGAAGAGCTTTGTTATCTTCACAGACTTTTAAAGATAGATTGATAAACTGTAAATAGTACAAATTTGATATGAAATCTTGAATGATATATCTGGAAGATTTTCTGAAATAAATTACTTCCAACCCTTTATCTGCTATTAACTCTTCAGGAATCACACAGTATTCAGCAATGTGAAATATGAACAGTTCTGAATCTGAAATAATCTGAAAATACAAAACCATTACTTTTCATTCAAACTTAGTACCAGAGAAGTTTTTTAATTTTTTCTTCTCTCTAAAGAAACTTTTGCACCTCAGTTCTTTACTTCACCTTTAAAAAATCCTTTCCTCTCTAAAACATGTCCTCTGCAGTTCTGAATTTACATATCTTCATACTCAAAGGTAAAGCTTTAAAATTTTAACTTATGCAATACTTAAGATCACATTTTTTATGCAGAATTGCACTCTGCTCTATGTAAAGACCCTGGGACTACCATGAACCAGGCCAGGATTCCTGTTTTCTAGTTTCATTCCAAAGCAGGCTGAAGCAGGGAGGGAAGGAAATGAGCATGCCCCAAGCAGACACACCTTACACTGGCAGAGAAGTTAATAGAAAACCTTGGGGAAAATTATTGTAAACTCTGACCCACAAATTCTGACAGAAAAGGGGACATGTGTTTGCACAGGTGTTTTGCTGCTCTGAGATGCACTGTTACAGACCATAGTGTTTCTACCTTTCTTGGGATTTTCACCAATCCTAAAAAAAAAGGGTTTGAGTATTAAAAAAAAATAGTAGTTCTTGAGATGAGAACAGAATTTCCTCAAAGAAAAATGAAAAATTTCATTGTGGATTAACCTTGTCCCTAATTGCTATTACCTGGAATATTTCATGCTGTACTGTGATCTGATTCTCGAGCAGCTAATGGTTCCCAACTAATTCAAAACATTCCCATTTTCCAGCTAAACAGATTTCTTAGTTTAGTCCAAGCCAACTGCTCTGCCTCTGTGGGATCATCTTTTCCAGACACCGGGTTCTTCTGGTATACAATAATGCCAAATACATCTGTGTCAGGTTCATCTTTACAGCACATGGATCTGTGCTGTATCTGCTGGAAGCTATTATTGCTTCTTTTTAGATTACTCCTAGGCAAAGCACTGAGTAAATAAAAAAGGGCTTCCCATCTCCTCACCTTACTTGTTTGCAATATGAGGGTTACTTATGCACAAACAAACAAATGAAACCCAAAAAAGTGGGGCAAAGAGAAAGAAGGACGCACACTTTCAGGATTCCTCCTTGCAAGAAGATTCTTCCATTTATTTGCATTGCCACAGCTGTCCGCTGTGGTGAAAACAATCTTTGAGACACCTTTTCCAACCTGCCTGAATAATAATCTCAGATGTTATGGTACTGCCACTTTTTGGTTTTGAACTTTTGGCCTTACGTTGAGCAAGTCTTTCCTTATGTTTAGGTACACAGTAGGTTCTTCTGACATCTGTACTGCCTCCTGGCTGGGATATATGATATTTCCAAAGACATTGGATTTTCAGAGATTTGTAGGATAACAGCTGGTTTTCTTACATGCTGCTGTTCTCCACTGGAGGTAGTCCAGCTTGCAGACTCTCATCCCTTGGGGATCTTTGGCCTTAGCTGGAGGTTGTGTACTTGTTGTCCATATTTCATATAAACCATTCAGTTGTGTGTTCAGTTACAATACCACAAATTACTGGAACTTCACTTTGATATTTCAGACATTTTAATGGAAATTAAAAATTTCAGCAATGTGTAGATACTGCCTTAGAATGATTTTGGTCTTCTTCCTTTTATCCAGAGCAGTGACTGTGCTTAGCAACTGCACATGGGAAGAGACTCTGCAGGTAGCGCTGATGACACCTTTTTGTTCTTCTGTCTGTACTCAAACTGAGCAAGGGTTTCCTTGCTAGTCATTCCACAGGTATGATTAGATGCTTTACAAAACTGAAGTAAACATTTTTACTGCCCTCATTTTTCTTGGCTAATTTCTCCTTGAATTTTTGCACAATTTTTGCTGTTGTCTTTTGGAGTATCGATTTAAGACATTGAGAAAAATAGACTAATAAGTTTCCATTATTCACTGCAGAAGTAGTCATTCATTTATTTTTCTTCAGAATTACTCTGTTAATTTTGTGTGTTTGTTTAATATAGTCTATCAAAAAGTTGATATGCTTGTAATAGACGCACCAACCTTACTATGTCTTGAAATCTTGTTTATTTTGCTTACTCTTAGATTTTTTTTGTTCTAACATAGCTGCTTGAAAACATTGTTTCTGGTAAGATGTAATTTAATTTATACATGACATCTTGAAGTGCATACTTTCTTCCTGTGAAACTACATGGAAAAAGGAACATGGTCCATGGTTTTCCTCTATGGCTTCTTTTCATGTTCCACTTGCACCTCTCTGTGGTTTTATGATCACGTAAGAAGTTGTGATAGTGCAGAAGTTGGATTGTCCTGAATGCTCTCTGAGATTTTGTAAAGTTCTACAAGTCTTGCCGTTTCACCACCTACACAGATGAAATTTGATTAAATTTGCAACTTCCAATGACAATGAGAAATACTTATTTTTGTTTAATTTAAGAATAAATAATTCTGTATTGACACCAATGGTCTCCGCTTGTACCTACAAAATTGGTAAAACTGGTCAGACCAAGGGTCTATTTCCCATCTCCAACAGTGCACAACAGCTGACACACAGAGAAAAACATAAGAACAGAGAAACAGTTGTGATACTTCCCAGCTCCAAGCACTGGGACTTAGGCCATGGATGGCAGCTTTGGGCTTAATAGTCCTTAATGGATTTTTCTTCCAAAAATAGGAAGCAATTCATACTGGTAACATCTAATGGCAAAAATTCTACAACTTAAATATGTATGCGTTGTCTTCTCTGAGATCCCTGGCCACAATTCACATAATTTCACATAATTTTTGACACCATGTGTTCAAATACTTGTGTGAATTTTCTGCATTTTTAAATTTGTCTTTCATGCACTTTTTTATCTGATAAAACACTATCTTCAGAAAGGCGTGTTGAAAATAGCTAAATTGCTAAGCTTTTCCCCAGACTCACCATAAACTGTAAATGAATTGTTGTGTGGAATCCAAGGTCATGGAGTTTCTTTTATTTTTGCAAGGATTGATTAATGTTTTGACTTCCATATTTTTCTAGGGGATTTGCTAGAAGACTGTGAGCTTCATAGTGTGTTCTCTTTCTCTCCAGACTTTTGAAGGCATTGTCACCTACAGAGTGGTTTGCATAGGCAGAGCAGTCTTGAATCTGCATCACTCTCATAGGTACTACATGACTAGTTCCTTTCTGAACCAAAAGATCCTTTCTGATCTTTCTCCAAGGTACAGTGCCTTTCTGTAATTCTAGTATGAAGTCTCAGTGCTGGTTTGCAAACAGAATGATCAACCTTTTGACAATTTTTATTTTCTTTGCATTTAACATTCTGTTCATGCACTGGATATAACAGATGCGGTCCACGTCCTGCCATTCTCATAGATGTGGACAATATTTCTGCTGAGCAAAGGGGCAGACATTTCCTATAGTTTTTGCTCTGGGATATCACTCATTCAGTCACATTGTCAGTTGTAAATGTTAGTATTGTTTCTTCCATAAACTATATCCAGGAACATATTAGTTATAAAAACTGCAGAACCAAGGTATTTAGGCTTGCTTCATCATTTTCCTTTTCCTTATTCTGTTTTGTAACCAAACAGTATGATTGTTGCTAAAACTCTCTCCTTATAGGTGTTCTCCAACTGTGTTACTCCCACTGCTTCACTGCTTGCCTATGTGATGTACTCAAACATAATGTCTGGTGTAATTATCTTCCTCAGGCATGGGAGTTTCTTTTCCCTTGCATGGTGCAATCCACTACTGGTTGCAAATGTGCGTCGATGGATTTCTGTCACTCTTTTCAAGATAAGTACTACACAAAAAGGGACATTCCTCTCCTCACTATGAATTCCTTTTTGGGGAAAGTATGTATTTTATCACAGTCTGACATTTGCATACTGGTACTTCTAAATAATGTCATATCAATTTAGATATCTGGATAAGTAAAAAAATTGAGTATCCTATTGAATTGTTTTTCTAATACTTGTAATTTTTTTTCAATTACTTTTGATTTGGATCCTGTATAATACAAACCTTATGTGTTTCCATATTTTAAAATATATGGAATTTGTTTCTTTTTTTTTTTTTTTTTTTTTTATAAGCGGGAAATGTTTCACCATTTATTATTCAAGGCAAACAATCTCAAATAGGTTAAACAGCCTGTCCGGATTTTCTTCCTCTTCTTTACTGAACTTACTTCCAGCAACCCAAGCATGTAGATAGTGCTGCCATTTTGCATGGTACATAATAGCAAATGAATAGCTATTTAGATTTTCAGATTGCTTATTAAGAAGATATGATAAAGATATAATCTCATTTAATTCTTTCTGTCCTTAGTCCTATCTTCTGATTAGTTTCAGTAAGCCATGCTTTATTTCTAACACCATGACTTTTTTCTTTTGTATAATGCTCACATAAATGTGGAATAAATAGAGAAGGGCATGCTAAAAAAATTTAGTATGACAAATTTGAAGTACACTTTCCATCTTGCCAGCTCAGCTGAATTCATCAGAATGGGCAGAGGATAAGCAAGATTGCTCCATGAAGAAGATTCCTCATGTCAGCTTTTGGAATCTCTTACCAGAGATATCACTGGCTATGGAAAAGTTGCGCTAACACTGTCCTGGATTTGTTATTTCTTCCAGTGGTTTCACACAGGAGACCAGATGTCTCTATATCTAACAGAGTAGATGGGGTGGGAAAATACTTTCTGGAACTCAATCCAGAAGAATAGATAGTTCAAGACCACTGTATTCCTCTTGAGCAACCTTTTTAATATATGTGTATGAATATAAATATACATTCTTGTGTATATATACACACATACATATGTATTGCTTACTTGTATTTACATACCCAGAGACAGCATGGGTGAACTCCTACAAAATTTCATCAGCCAAAGCTAGTGGATATTATTTCACAGATGGTTGGAAGAACCAAGAATTCTCTTTGTGCTAGGATTTCCGTCACTTCCCAAAGGAGCAATACAGTATAATCAGTTTGATATACACGTGCAGTCATTTAGATTCACACATTTTATGCAACTTTGACTCACACTTCCTTTCTCCTATTCTCCATTTTGACAATTAATGTGTTTTGTTACTGAAGCAGCTAAAACATGCAGGATCATTTTTCTCCTATGACACTCAGTTCACCATCACTTTCAGAGATGTTGTCCTCTGACAACACATAAAACAAGGATAAGCTTTATTTAGGCATTTTGGAGTCAGCTTTTGCTTTTTATTTTCTAATTCTCCATTTCTATTTAGACCTTTAAGTAAAAATAGCTGCAAGATGGAAATGTCACTACTACAATATCTATTTCAGGACTGGATTTCTTCAGTCACTGCTGCAAAATCTGTTCCATATAACTTTCTCTTCTGGCTAGCCAGGAGTTTTCAGAAACTCATTACTTTCCATCATCCCTTATGCACAAGGTTTTTCACCTAACAGTTTCACTCTCAAATCAGTGACATTGAAACTGCTGAGACTCAGATATATGCTTTGTATCTTTCTTTTCAAAAAAAGTGGCCTCATGAAGATCTAATTAATGACATTTTCCTTCTTGTATGTCCACCAAATTGTATGGAGTGTGACCTGATATCCTCAAGGTTGCATCTCTTGTCCATCTACCAGAATGCATGATGTGTGACTGTAGCTATAGGGACCTGAACATCAACTCATTTGCCTTCAGGACTTCTAGACACATAAGTGTCTAGATCACACCTTTTGATCTCTGCTTAAGAAATTGAAGGAAACCAGTTTTAACTAAGTTTATAACAGTTCAAAATTATCTAAAGAGTGGAAGAATTGTTAACTAATGAAAGACTGGCCCACTGCTGCAGGCAGGTAGCACTACATGTCAAGGCTGAGTAGAGGATAGGTGTTAAAAGACCTCAGTTCCCTGAAGTGGGTAGGTCTGATCTTCCACAGGTGTGATGATTTCAGTCCCTGTAGGATGCTCATTCTATTAATCACTACTGAAGATCAATGGACCCATCAGTTTTAGGCCAAAACCAGCATATGCAGTAGCATACTGAACAAAATAGCATATGAAAAAGGCAGAAGGGAAATAGAAAGGGATATTCATACCATTGAATGCTTAACTTAGGAGTCATTTTTTCTAATCCTGTGCAAAAGACAGATACTCTGGACTAAAATCTCTTAACAGAGAAAAGCCTTGTGGTGCCACAGAGAATGTGGCAAATGACTAAACTCCCACTGCTACTATCTGCCCCTAATTCCATGGTGGGGGCCACAAGAAGGAATAGCCCACACTCGGTTTCATATATTCAGCAGCACAGTGCAAAAAATAACTAAAAAGAATCAAGCACACATATAGCATTAAGAAAAAGGAGACTCCAAGGCCCCTTCCTTAATCTCTCACTATAAATCCAGTTGCATATATTTTATTTGGCAGCAAGCTATTTCAATATATAACACTGACATTTTTCAAGCAAGCCAGTTCTGATTTTGAAACCAGAAAGATTTCAAGGATGGTGGTATCTTCACCTTAATTCTTTACTTCTGATTCACTTATATGATAGTGTGTGTGTTTTATTTATTTTCCTTATTTTTGATGCTTCTGGAAGTGAAACACTCATCTTCATATTAAGAGTCACAAAATCTGTTAAGCACTTACTGATATAAAATCAATGATTAACAAAACCTTTGCACATTGGTGTTGCCTTTAATAATTATTTCACAAGTCTGGACCCAGGTGTCATGATAATTACAACCAATAATGGGTCTAATACCTTTTGAATTGATTACCATGGATTTGCTCATACTTGCCAAGACAGAAATTATCCAAAGACTGCTGCAGTTATTTTGATTTGTACCTGAAAGGTTTTCAGCCTTTAGAAAGACTCTTTAAATTAGAAGCAAATCTAATTGTGTGCATTTTTGCCCAGACTTTCTAAAATAGACATGAATAGTGCATAGCACACACAATATTTTTTTAAAAATAGATTGAAAACATGAATACAATTTTACATAATGAATGGTAAAAGCCAGGGTAAGCTGTGAAAAGCAGCACCACTTAGGCTAAAAGCAAGATAAAATTTAGACATAGAAATTAATTATCAAAAGTAATAATTACCTTTCCTTCCTTTGATCCAAGTTGCATAGTATTTGTCCTTGGAAGTAAACATGCTGGGTACTGTGTAGTGAGGGAGGCTGAAAGGGATATCAAATTTCAGTAGTGTCTTATTTGCTAGTACAGAATGAAGGAGCAGGGGACCTTTTCTACATAAGTGATTTCAGTCATTTGTTCCTCTACAATGTTTTTGGAAGGTAAGCAGTATTCAAATAATATTTCAAGTTTTAATATTACACAAAGCTCTTATGATTATGATACGCTCAGATCAGATAATATGGCAATAAGTGGATGACTTACCAAGTGATGAAAAAGCATGTGCACCATGCACCTTAGAAGATGTGGGCTAGAACATCCAACTGTAATATTTCTATTCCAAAAATTACAACAGTCAAATTCTGGTATCAATAATAAAAATTACTAACATGTTTATCAGGACTTCCCAACTTAATTTTAAACACGTAATGAAACAGCAGAAAAATATATATATAACATTAATTCATCAATGTAATGGGGAAACTCATTGAAGCCTCCTTTTATCTCATCTAGATTTAAAAACCGTTTTGGGGTGTCTAACTTCAGATTTACAACTGTTCAGGGTCCCTACACAATGAGGAGAAAGAGAGAGAGATTGGAATAACCAAGAGCAATTCTGCCATGAAGGAACACGACATTTAGCTTCTCAGCAACCCCTGAGGAGGAACTGTTAGGTGTTACCTAATACTAGATAGACATTGTTTACATTTTGACCCAAAGCTTCAAATTTACTGATGCATACTGGCAAGCAGTGGCCTGTGCCACTTCTAATTTGCTACCCAAGCCCACAGTTCAGCAGGCCTAATGATAGTCCTTAGTAAAAAGTATTAGGAAAAGCTGACTTTAGAGCCACTAGGAAAATTAAAATCTCAGGACTCATTCCCAGTTGCTAGTAGAGTAATTAATAGATTACTGAAATAAACACAGTTCAAGTATTATAATTATAACTGTAATACTCTCAGGGTATTCGCACGGTACAAAGGCACAGGCCTCATGATTCATTCAGTTTCTTCAGCTTTTAGAGAACCACAGAGAAGATGCCACCAGAACAAACAATTAGCAGACAGATACTTCATCCTTTGCCATGACTGTAAGGCGATGATCACGTGCAAAGGCTGTCCTCGGAAGAGTTACGTTTCTGGGTATTGATACAGGTTTATCTGGGGGCCTAAAACTATCAAGTGACATTTGACATTGTGTCCTGCCTGGCCATCTCTGCTGGCCAGAAGAGCATTATGGAGGTGTGGGTCTCACACAGATCCTCTGCACCATCTGCAT
The DNA here is from genome assembly GCF_027579445.1 of Ammospiza nelsoni. NCBI lineage: Eukaryota > Metazoa > Chordata > Aves > Passeriformes > Passerellidae > Ammospiza > Ammospiza nelsoni. The sequence continues at coordinate 90,796,581 of NC_080634.1, read as the reverse complement.
GCCCCAGGAGAATGTCTTAGAGTATCTCAAAACAACAATAAATGTCTATATTCAGGCAAAAAACTGTGCATAACTTACTGCAAGGCAACAGAATCACTGAACAAACACATAGCTACCTTATGAGAACAGAGGTAGCAGAATCTGATCCAGACATATTTTGCTATTTGCACCCCATGGGATAAATTTGTGCCAAGTATGTTTAAAATGCTGTCTATGGACTCTCTTCCCTTCTTTTGAATTAGAGTGATTGTTTATCTGAAAGGGGAAACAGGATAGATATGATCTAATTTACATTTAAAATATACCAGGATTTGTGGTTAAGAGTGTAAAACAATACACATTAAAGGAAATGTCAAAGCCATTCATAAAGTAAGATCTCTTTATAGGTTGCAATATAAGCAGAGATTGTATCAAGTTGTTATTTTTTCTACATTATGTTTATTGCAAATTTTATAAATTCTCATTTCATATTAATATTCAGTATTTGTACAGTATGTGGACACTATGTAAACATGAATGTTCACATTGTCATGTTGTTATGACAATTTGGTTCATTTTTTATAACTTCCATAAATTATCTATGAAACTGCAAACTAGCTTTATCACTGGCATCATCATTTTCAGAAGCATATTAAATATTTTGTGAAAAGTGTATCAACATAAAGGAACAAAGGGAATAGCTCATCATATTTGATTATTTTATGATATATTTATATAAATACTTAGTATGGTATGTTTGATGACTGCAATCAGGCACCTGGGACAAGATCAGAAGAAAAAGCTTTACAAGAGTGTCGGTTCGATAATGAATTTAAATCACTGAGAATTTGCAAGTGAAAACAATAAGATTATTATATATGTGTAATTTCTAGCTTTGGTGTAAGTGCTCTGGGACTGGCACCAGCATGCTTTGAACTGCTGCAGTGACCTGTTAGACCTTTTGCTCCTGCAGATTTATTTTAGTGGTCTAATGTCTCTGGATAGATTTACCCCATGAGTCAAGGGTTGAGAAAATTCATTCATGTTCATGCTTGTAAGCCCCTGGGACCAAGAGCATGTAAAGAAGAGCCTATGACGTTGCATTAGATTTTAACAGCAGGGGCATCATCACCTTCCTGGCATTTTCTCTTCAAAGACAGACAAATATACAGAATTTTATCTGACATGAAAAGCTTAAAAATGATACAGACAGGCCCCACACCAGAGTTTGTCTATAACCGAGTGGCAATCTGTCCCCTCTGAAAGCAGAAGTTTCAAAGTAACCAAGCATGCCTGTTGCTTCCCAGCAAGTAGGAAAGCGTGAAGCAGTATGAATAACCTGTCCAACCAGTAGAATAAGATTTTATTGTTATAAGACACCATTTGGCATGGGTACTTACCCACTCAAAATCGTGTTTCATTTTAGAATTTATGTTTTGTTAATTAAATTAATTAATTTGTTTCATTATGGAATGCTATAGATAGGTTCTATTGGCTTAGAAAATGAAAACACTTCCTGGCTAATTGGCCAGAACCAGTTCATACTGCCTAATTATTAGCTGATGAGACAATAACCATCTTCTTTTTAAAATATCTCACATGATTTTGAGAAGTTTTAATGCAGTTGCACACATACATATTCTTTGGCACATAATAGACAAGCAAGTAAACTCTAACATAATTTTCAACTTTTTTTGTCAATAGTAGTATAACAGAGTTCCTGCCCCAAGCATTATGCAGAGAAAGAGATGCTAATAAATCTCTTTTGTTTCTGCAGGATAAATGAATGGAACTCTGAGGGGTTTTGGCAAGTTAACATGGTTTTCTACATATCAGTAATTTTCATTGTAAAGGAAGCTCAAACATCACTGCAAATTATTAAGCACCAAATTAATCTGAAATCAGCAGGAAATTACACAGAATGTCACTGAAGGAAAGGTGAGGCTGTGACTTAATTTATATTATTGACATATGTTAGTTCCAGCTGGGCCTAAACAAAACCTTTCAGGATAAACAAATCAACATTTGCTTTGCTGGAAAACTTCTGTCTAGCTTTACTGCCAATCTACACTTTTCCACTGCCCTGTTGCTAGACCAAAATATTTGACAATATGTAAGGTTCAGACACCACTTCAAACCTCTGAAAGATTATATAGATTTACTTGCAGGATTTTTTTTTATTCCACTTTGATGAGAGATTCCAATTTGTCAGCACCAAAACACAATGATGTGTTTTGAAGGTGCAGGCCTGGGACATATGGAAGCACCATGCCAATGCACACTCATTTCACATGACTGAAATGCCCTGTGAAAATGTAACCAGAGATTAGTCACCACTGTTGCCCAGGCTGCTAGGAAGTGTTTTGTCATGGTGACAAGGAAAGCACCACCAAGCAGACCTTGTGGATCCAAATTCACAATGGCAATATGGGACCATCAGTATTTTTAAAAGTCACTTCTTAAGGGATGTCACCCCATGTTCAGACATGGACTTTGAAAACATTGTACTAGGAAATGAATTATGCAAATGGTTTGAGTTATGCCAAGCAAAGTATAGTCTTATGGCTCTTAGGTGATAATATGGTAAAAACCATTACGCTGAAGAAATACTAGCATCCTAAAGCAGAATACAGCACTTTCTATAGCCATCTATAGAAACAGATATTCACCTTTTAAAATCTATGGTCAAGGAAGATTCTTGTGGAAATCTTTACTGGTCTGCTGTATTGGATTCACATGGTCAGGTTTTTGTAGCAGAGAGGCTACAGAGGTAGCTTCTGTGAGAAGCTGTTAGAAGCTCCCTCCATGCTCAGCAGAGCCAATGCCAGGCAGCTCCACAATGGATGTTCCACCAATGGTGGTAATGCCTCTGTGATTACACACTTAAAAAGGTAAAAAAATGTTACTGCACAGGTGCAATTGCAACCTGAAAAGAGACAAATACGCATATGTCAGAGAAATAACTCAACGATCAGCAAGGTCAGTGCAGAAGGAGGGGAAGGAGGTGCTCCAGGCTCTGGAGCAGAGATTTCCCTGCGCACTAAGGGGAAGACCATGGTGAGGCAGCTGTACCCCTGGAGACCACTGGGATGCAGAAGTCCATCTGCAGTCCATGGGGAAGACCCACACTGGAGCAGGTGGATGCCTGAGAGAAAGCTGTGAACCCATGGGAAGCCCATGCTGGGACCTGTGGACCCATGAAGAGAGGAACCCATGCTGGAGCAGTTTTCCTAGTAGGACTTGTGACTCTGTGGGGAACCCATGCTGCAGCAGGCTGTTCCTGAAGGACACCTGTTGAAAGTGACCTACATTGTAGCATTTTGTGGAGAACTCTTTCCTGTGAGATGGACTTGCCTTGTGGAAGCCCATGGGGGACTGTCTCCCATTGGAGGGACCCCACACTGCAGCAGTAGAAGAACTCTTCTAGCTGAGCATCAGCAAGGACAACATGTGATGACCTGCCTGTAACCCCCACTTCCCATCTCCCCACACTGCTGAGGGGGAGGAAGTAAGCTTGAAAAGGTGGGAGGGGTGGGGAAAGGTATTTTAAGATTTTTTTTTACTTTTCATTACCCTGCTCTGATTTTGTTAGTAATAAAACCATTTACATCCCCCAGCTGAGTCTGTTTTGCCTGTGAGAGTGTTCTGTGTGTGATCCCTGCTCCTTAACTCAGTATCTCAGCCTTTCTTATATTTTCTCTCCCCACTCCACTTGTGGAGGGGAGTGGTGGAGCATCTTTGGTGAGTGCTTGGCATCCAGCCAGGGTCAACCCTCAATGCCACATATGCTACATAAATTGAAATTATCTACGACAGAAAAGATTTACTTAATGTGAATAAATAGGTATATAGAGGTGAACCTTTAAACCCTCAAGAAATTCAACAATGTACCTGAGTTGGAGCAATCACCAGTATCAATGCAGGCTGAAAGATGAATAGATTTTGAGCAGCCCTGTAAAGAAGGAGTTGGGGATACTGGCAGATGAAAAACTGGAGCCAGCAATGTGTACTTACAACCAGGAAAGCCAACTGTATCTTGGGCTGCATCTAAAGTGTGCCTGGAAGGGCAAAAAGGAGATGAATCTCTACCTCTACTCTGCCCTCGTGAGACCCCACCTGAAGTTCTGTGTCCAGCTGTGGGGTCTTCAGCACAAGGAAGACATGGACCTGTTGGAGCAGGTTTCTTTGAAAACCATGAAGGTTTAATGTTTCTACATTAAATTTCCTTCCAATTGTTTGGGCTTTAAAGTGTTTGGTCTAAAGTTAAACACACATCACGCTGAAGCCAAATGCATAAGTCAAGGGAAGACCTTGATGGTTTTGAACAGCTCTAATCAATGTTTCTGCTGTTGGTTACCTTCTGTTTTTTTCTTTTGAGGAATGCAATTGAATGTTATGTCAAAATTAGTCTCTTAGCTCGATGCTCACCTATATTTGCCCATGCTTTGTTGTGTTACTAGTTTTACTACACACCCCAAATAAGTAATTTTCTTATAGGTTCTATTAATAATGGCAGAATAAGTTTTTGTTTGTACTGGGCAGGGAGCATAGAGAATGTGTTGGTTTTTATAAATGAGCAATGTCAGAATTCCTTTACAAACTCCAGATAATTTTAGAGCATTATTAGAAACTCATTCACAACCACATATGAATCACTATGGTTTCCCTGAGCAAGAATGCTTTACTCTGAGTAGGGTATTACACATAATATCTGTGCCACTAGCAAACATCACCCTGTTATGTTTTGCTCTCTATCCACATCTGCTTGCCAGACTGTTCAGTAGCTGTTTCTCTCTCTGCCTCGGCTCAGATATTCTCCTAAGAATCTTAGGGAACTTAGCCAACCAAAAATTTACATTCCCTCTTGCTAATGCCCAGAATGTTAATACTTTTAATCTGTTTTCAGAAATCAGGTGAAATCAATGGATGGCCCCTTATTTGACATGCTTTCCTCAAAAATTTCTGAAAAAAAATTAAATATTTCCTAATTTCCCAATTCCAAAATCCTAGAAAATTCTGGGAAGAAGCATCCTTGTGAGCTCAAAAAACCATCCTTCTCTATCCAAAAGGAAACAGAAATCACAGACAAAAGAATAAGCACAACTATGCAGACTATCCCATGTTCATCCGCCTATCCAGGGAATCAAGTTAGAAATGGCCCTTAGCCCTTGTTACAGATGAAAATAGAGGAAAACGCATTCTTCTGAAGGTGAAGAAGGTGATTCAATCCTCAGTCAGGCTGCTTGACTATAACCAGTCTTTTAGCTTCTCTACTGCTTTTGGGGCCAAAATAACCCAAAAGACAAAATCAAAAAGCAAACCAAACAAAAAAATCCCAAACAAACAAACAAACAGAAAAAACCAAACAAACAAAAAACCCACAAAAAACCAAAACAAACAAACAAAAAAAAAAACAACAAAAAAGACCACCAAAATTTAAAGAAACAGTTCTGTCCATTTAGATGTGATGAACCTGCATCTAGACAGGACAAATCTAGTCCTGAGTGCTGGATGTACAGCACAAGTTGAATAAACAATGAAAGACTTATTTTCCATTAAGAGCTTGACATTTACAAAGTGACTGCATGACATATCATGTCATGTATTATGAACTTTTAAAATAAAGATCCAAGCTGAGCACACATTCAGGAATTATATTAAAAGAGGTTTGGGTTTACTCACCATTACTAATTACCCATGAAGAGCCTGGAGCCTGTATTACTTTTTTTTTTCCTTTTATCACATCATTATGAAAAATATGTTTTTGCTCAAAACAACAAATAGTATACTGTTATTATATTGAATTGGAATCAGGTGTTTCCACAGCAACTTCTTTCACTCTCTGAGGAAGATCTCAACCTTGCTACTCCTCAAGGGAGCACAAAGATCTCTCCCACTCCAGTGCTGTGGAAACCAGGAAATGGCTAGTCTCAAGGGAGATGCCAAATTATTCCTCCCTTCTAGAGTTCACTTATGTTCCCACTGAAGTATAATAATAATTTAAATTCTATAATTCCATTGAATTCCTCTACTCACTCAATTTTTTCACCTTGTTCTGACTTCGCCTGGGTTTTCTTTTAATATATAATACAGGACCTATTTTCTATTGCAAAATATCTTTGGAGTTCTATTAATGATTTTGTTAACAATATTAATTTAAAATGCTAGTCAGGCAAGTTCTTGCTTTTAGAAAAAATCTTTATGGCAATGTCAAATCCATAGTTAGAGTCCTGACTAAATGAAAATAGAGATTGAACGGGAAATACTCTCTGACCTGGGTTGAAAACTTGAAGGTAGTATGACTAAGAGGAGTATCACTGTGTCAGGGTTCACCAGCTCCCCCTGTCCTGAAAAGTAAAGCCTTGCTACTGGGTCATGTCACTCATCATTTACAGAAGAAACACTGATACCCTGGAAGATTTGTCAGAGCAAAAGTAGATGATTTTGACATTTAGTTCCTTTCCCTTTCCTGCTACTCTCTTTTCCAGGTGTGGACTTCTCATCTCTGTCACTGCACCTTGCAAAAACACCCACACCTCACATAGCAGAAACTCTCTTACAAAATACTGTAAAAGTCCTGCGGATTTGTGTGCCTCCAATGGAAGCAGCCTCACTGAAGCACAGTGTGAAGCCATGGTGGGTGTAGGTGGCCTTATATCAGCCGTGGCATTGTGCAAGTGTGAGAAGAGACCAAAGGCTGCCCTATGCTACGCACAGCTGATTCCAGACACCTCCAGCAGACTCATGGCAGGACCCAGCAGCCAAGATGGTGCCACCTACGGGAAGACATATTAAATAAATGACAAAAATTATGGACATAAGAGGAGAGAATGAAAAAAAAAAAAAAAAAAAAGAAAAAAAAAAAAGGCTAACCCAATGGGGAGAAACAGCAGAGGGAGCACCAAGGTCAGAGCAGGAGGTGGAAGAGATTCTCAGGTTGGTAGACAGTGAATATTTCATGAAGGGCAAGGTGCCTCATTGAGAATCCATGCTGGTTTAGATGAAAAGTATGAAGAAGAAGATGAGAAACAAAGGAACATGTACAGACCATAGTCCTCATTCTCCACTTCCCATTCTACAACATTTCGCAAGTAAATGAGGTTGGAGTAAGAGTGAGGTAGAGCCCAGAAAATGGAGCAGGAAAGTTAAGGCTGTAATATTTGTAATTTTATTTTATTTGTTTCTCACTATCCAAGTAAATTTTAATTATTAATGGATTAAGTTTCCTGAAGACAAGTTTGTTCTGCCAGTCATAGTGATTGGTAAGCAATCTCCATATCTTTACCTCTGTCCACAAACATTCTTCTATCTGGTTTTCTTTTTACCTCCTCTTATCCTACTGCGGCACGGGAAATGGGTGAGAGTTTGTGTGGGAATTTGGCTGTTACTAATGGTGAGCCCACTGCTGAAATCAAAATGTTTTTCATATACAAGATCTGTTTTATTAAGGTGTGTAAAATTATCTAGAATATGAGGTGTGGAGAGTGAGTTGTGAAAGGAAATTTTTCCTCCTATAATTGTGGAGAAAAAGGTTTTGCCCTGACAAAATGAAATCTCAGTCCACTGTGCGATTCTCATTTCCTTTCTAGTGCTGGTACTATTTGACATATTCTTTGTCATTTGATGCTTACACTTCATATTCTTCACTACAGAATTTTCTTTACTCTTTGATCTCAGCCTCAATTATTTGTCCCTTTATTTGTTCCTTTGTCCCTTTATTTTTTTCCTGTGCGCAACACATCCAATTTGGCCTTGTAAAACTTCTAATATTGTGGGTTGCTCTTGAGAAGACTTTTTTGCACACTGTTACAATAAAAACATTTTGCATACACTATTGCAAGTGCCCTATATAAACCTGGCAATCTTCAGGACAGGAAAGGCAACAAAAATGGAAGAAATGTAACATCTCAGTGGAATTTGTATTACCAAATTTCAAGATCAAATATATAAAACCAGCAGCAATCTATACTGATTAAATATTGTTCTGACAAAAGCGCAGGCAAATAATTAATAACACTGAAAAACTTGGAGTGTTTATATTGCTGAGGTTTTTTTGCACCAAGGTAATCCATCTAAAATTTACTTCAAATCCACTTTCCTAAGTGTCTTCGGACAATTGGCATGATTATTTAACATCATAAAATAACAGTATTAATTTCCCTTAAAACCAGAAGGAGAAATATCTTTTAGAGGTTAAAATTTGAAAAAGAAATGATATATATTTGAAAAGTCATGAGATGCAGAGACAGACAAAAAAGTATAAATGAGGACAAGCAATCTGAACTTGTTCTGAAATAACCAGCTCATTTTAAAAGGAAAATCAAATTAATAATTAACATTGTTTACCTGAGACAGGGAATTGGTGTGATCTGTAAGTCAAAAGCTTCATAGAATTTTTTGAATTGTCCTTATGGTACCTCTGATTAAAATGTGGATATGTCTCAAAATTTAAAAAACAAGCATACAAAAAGCTGAACTTTTTATTGAAAGAGTTTGTCTAGTACAGGAGAGCATTCTTTTTCTTAATATTCATCTATGTCAACTTCTCTGGAAAATCTTTTTATGCTTCTTATTTGGAATATGAAGGATGCATGCTGGCCAAAATGCAATAGCACAAGGAAATTGAATAATAAACTTTTGAGCACTGGGAGTGTTTTTTCCTATGTCCTTCTGGGGTCACTGTGTGGGTTTCCAAAATTGTTTGCATGTTGTGACTTGCTCCATAGAAGAATTACCATCCATGATACATTAAGATATTTTTTGATCTGTGATTTTCCACATTGGCATGTCTATGTGTTATATTCATATAAATCGTCTGTGTCATCAACTGTTTTTGAACATAAGTCAAACATGTCCAGACTGGTCAGTCTATCCTTGAACTCCCAAGTAGGTATTTGAAAAAGTCAGTGATCATTTTCCCTTTTTTCACTAAACAAACTGAATGGGATACAGAACCCTTGATGATTTATTAAATGGCTCCATTGTAGCTGGAAATCTTACAGCAGCTGGCCAACAGCTGCAGCATGCCCTAGCAGTCAGTACCTCAGTCTTCAATCTGTTGGAAGGATTCCACTTTATTCACAGCTGTGCTTTTGGTTTTCAGTGGGGTGATCCCAAAATGCCCAGGCAGTTTGTTCCATTCACCCAGTCAAAGGCATTAAATAATACAGCCGCAACATTCTCTTAGGACTGTCTAACTTCTCTGCATGAATGAGCCCTTCTTGTTTTTATAATAAGCCCTTGGAGAATGCAAGTGTAGTCATTCGTAATGTTCTCAGGTTATTGTCCATTTAGAATTTGTGAGGTTCTTCAGTATACGATTCTGTGCATGGAAATTATTTTCTACCTATGTCCAAAACAAACAGGATTGCAACAGTGGGCAAACAATAACCTGTTCCAAATCACACTAAATTTACTGGACTTGTGATTTCAGAGGAAAAAAAAATAAAGAAGAAAGGATAGTCACTGTTTAATCAGATTGTTTTGGGTTGGTTTGTAATTGGGTTTTGGTAATATAATGTGAAAACCTGAGGAACATGGACATAAATCTGGTTTGAACTCATGTGAAGCCCTTAATATAGACAGACTTAAAAATATTACTAGCATAAATAATACTTCTGCTATGAGAATGGACTTCTGATTTGTCACACAGATGCTGGATAATACAGACTCAAGCACATTCCCATGTGGTACAGCATGCTGTAGCCTCCACTATTAGCTCTTCTTACAGAGTTCAGCATAGAAATCATTGCTGATTATGGGGAAATTTGTCCTTTTTCAGCTAGAAATTGTATCAGTTGTAATATGCATTGATTTTTCTCTCATGTACTTTATTTTGTCTAAAAGCATATGGTGGTATATGGTGTCAGACACAGCTGATTGGCCTTTGAACACTGCATCTGTGCCCATATCACTTTCAAACCCAACTTCAGCAGGTTGAATGATGTTCAGTGCTCAGCCAGGACATACTTTCTCAAGTGTAACTCAAGCTTGCTTGGAAAGAAGGTGTTGTTCAGCCATTGGTGACAGACAATTTATAAATTACCTCAGTGCTTTATCTTTAAAATCATATATTAAAGACATTGGCTTGATGGGGTTTGGCTCTGGAGCATCCTTCCCTCTTTAGAAGTGCTTTAACACAATCTTGTAACAATTTCTTAAGGGTTGTCTGGGTTGTCTCTGTAGCTTAGCATAAGTTATACAATTGGATCAGCCAGGCATTTGTCACTGGTCCCAAATGTTATCCCTGAAATAAGTCTTTACTTTAGGCAGGTTCACTTGTAGTGTAAAGTGAAGATGGTACGTATGATGGGACAGCCACTGGATCCAAAACTTTTCATCTTGTCAGCCAAGAAGTCTTCCTGCTCCAAATTTTACAGACAGCAGAGGAGCAGGTGCAGTTCAGGTGCCTTAGATTCAGATCCTTCTGCTGGTCAAGAAACATTACTCATACCTGGTTATTCACACAGAATAAAAAGTGTGCCGAGGAGAAGCTGTGACTACTTGAAGCATGAGTATGATCTAACTTTCCAAATGCTAATTTACTAAGTCTTTCCAGACCTTTTAGAAACTGCTGGAACTGAATCTGTTTTAAATTATTCTATTTTAAGTGATCACCAGAGTCTAGTCTGACATTCTGCATAAGACAGGCCAAGGAATTTCACTGAGTTCTCCAGACCACAAATCCCTTCTTAGATCCATCAAACCTTCATATCTTTGTCATGCAACTGCAAAATCACAAAGAGTTTGTGGGGTGCTTCCAGGTTGTGAATTTGTGGTTTTAAATCCAGACCTTTAGTTATTTAAGTAATAATATATTTTTGTCAAGACAATAAGTTTTATGGAAAACTGTTGCAATGTGCTAAAATTTCTTGCTATGGAGAAAGAAAATTATACCAACTATTTCCTGTAAGAATTTCAATAAAATAATCCTGTGTTTAAACTTTGAAGTATTGTTGTCACTCAGTTTTTACACACATTTCCTTTTCACCTTGTAAGGCATCTTCAAAAGGCATCTTATCCTGGCAGGACTGTAGGTGAAAAGGACTTCTGAATTCAGCCAGAATGGCCTGTCACTTTCTTGCACGACAAATGGGAACAGCAACAAAAGAGATATGTGTACTCCTTTATTTAAAAGTGTATTTTCAAATCTTTATTTTCCCCTAAACATGACAAAAAAAACCTCATAGAAGTCCAAAAATTCTAAAAAAGATAATGCCAGGTGTTTTGAGGGAAAGCTATGGGAACAGATGGCCTTACTGGAGGAGGTAAAATAAAAATTTCTAGATGCTATATTTGAAACCTGGTGAAGAAGAGCAGCTGAATCTGGAGGATGGTGCCAGTATCTACCCTCTGATTTGAGTGAAGAACTTGACAGAAGTGCAGAACCAAAGCAATAAGGTCTGTATTCCTTCTTATTTCCAAAAATCATACTGCAGTCTGAGACCAAATTAATAATATCACTTTCACATAAAGGCTGTGCTCTGACTTCATGTGTGCTACCATGCATGGCCCTGTTCCCAACAATTGTATAAGTCTAAAAGCTTCCATAGAGCCAGCACATGTAATCTCCACTGCTGGCACCAATTATGCTTGGCATTGTATCCAAACACCCACTTTGCACCAGATCTGTCAGTATCAAAGCCATGAGGCTGGAACTTTTCCTGTGCTCTGGAATACATTGATTCAAATAACTCGTCAAAGCTGTAATTACAAGTAACTGTTATATCTGCATGCTTCTTTGGGACTCAGTATCATGAGAGCCTAGAAAGTTAGGATTAAGGTAATAACAGCAGCAACCATACCATACCATACCATACCATACCATACCATACCATACCATACCATACCATACCATACCATACCATTCCTTACCAAGGTCTGTTGTGCAAATGGCATCCTGTACCTCAGGCACTCAGGGGCAGCAGGCTGCTGCCCTCTTGCCATGTTGGTCTACAGTTGGAAATGGCAGCATATACCTCCTTTTTAAGTCTATATGCTCTTGAGGGTTTATACATATAAAATAAATATGCATATAATTTGTAGGATTTAAAATAGACATGCACGCACACTTTAATCATATTTGTAAAGACTAGTCTAGACTGTGTGGAGGCAAGCAGACCTATGAGACGGATAACAGGTGGGATCTATGGAGGAGTACAGAAGGAGCAATGAGCTGAAAAGACTCCTTGATGATCCACATATGTAACCAGCAGGATATTAATCTGTGGCTCACATGGTATACTTTGCCATTCACTCACCAACCTGTAAGAAGTCCTGATGAAATTCATGGGGCAGTTATTCAGCAGGCAGCTTTCCATGTGCACGTTTTCCAAGGAAGCTCTTAGGGTTTGGTTGTACCTTTCACCCTGCCTGGTGCAGAACACAGTCACACAGCTGAACAGCCCTTTTGTTCACAGCAGGTCTGCACCCTTTCCTGCTCTGAAACATAGATCCTGTGCAGCAACAAGCACACACATTGACTATTAGTCCTCATCACGTGGCTTGTGCCCCTACATTACAACAGTCAGGGAGAAGACATGAATACACATCAAAACGTTAGGTCCTCTCTGAAAATATCTTGAAATGCTCTTAGCAGAATCAAAATTTAACCATAATAGCTACGCAAGTTGTTTTGTAAATTGTTCAGAAGAATGAAAGCTGTATAAGTAAGAATTAAAAAGTACAATGAGATATGTATTTCTGAAAATAATTTTAGGGTATTCAGTCCAGCTGTGCATCTCTTTCATTGCCTCTTAAACACAAGTAGTCAATTATGTGAAATATTTAAACAAGAGACATTGTCTTTGAAACTTGTAACATCGTTTACTTACAGCTCTGTTCTTTCATATTAGTTTGCATTACTAGAAAATGCAAATAAAATATTTTTTACTACAGCTATGTATCCACAGTAAGAAAAATGGGTTGCATTGCAAAAATGGACAAACTGATGCAAGCTCTTTCAAATTTCACACATGTGGCAACTGCATGTTATGGTTTGATAGACATGAAAATAGCAATCAAAATACCAGCTTAACCCTTCTGTCTTGTATTACTCACCTCTCTCCTTTGTTCAAAGCTTTCCACTGCCCTCCCCTTTTAAAAAGAACTTGCTTCCGTGAAGTTTTCCCAGTTTATTTCCTTAAATCTTGCCTCCCCCTGCTGGTTGTGCAAAACAGATATTCTGACTAAAAAACCCACTGTCCCATAGGTAATTGATGTGAGACAATCATGATCAACAAGAAAATATATTCCCAATTTATGTTCTAAAGCAGCAACAGCAAATCTCTATATATGCAATGGACGCTCTTGGACCTCTTTCAAGCTGCATCTTTGCTTATTCAGAGAGAGCAAGATTCACCTTCTCAAACACGGTAGTGGTGTTTATTGGAATTGTTCCTAATTTGTATGGAGTTTTTTGGGGTTTTGGGGTATTTTTTGTTGGTTTTGTTTTAGGTTTTTTTGTGGGGGTGTTCAGTTGTTTGGTTTTTCTTTTTGTGTATGAAAAGGGCAGTACACCAAAGTTTCTGTAAAAAGAAGGTTCCACCTATCTTTTAATAGTTGGGTTGAGTGAAGAAAACACTAGTGGGAAAATAATTATTTTTGGTCTCACATCCAGTGCATTTTACTGAGTGACTGAATGCCCATACTGTAAGTTGGTGCATTTTCTAATCTGCTAAAAATTTACGGAACAGCCCGCAATTTATTTCTGTAAAGTCTTAATTAGCTTTAATTGCCATAGGTCTATTTATACCTATTTTCACCAATTTATTCAGTCTTCCTTTATGCTTCCAGAACCAGTATAAGAACATCTAGACTGTGAAAATGTTTTGCTAATTCAAACGTATATGAACCACAGGATGTATAATTTTCAGAACTATGTCTACATGGGCTGCAATTTACATTAAATTGCTGTTTTGGTTAAATGGCACCTTAGCTACCAAGCAACTCTTTGAATAGTTGTTTCTTTAATTATTATTTAATTTTGTGGTTATGACTGGTTTTCAGTTAAAGAGGGTACTACTGACAAATTCAATTAAAGGAAAATAGAGGACTTAATGGTCCATGCTAATGATTCATTTCATACATAATATTTTATCATTTTCTGTGCAAATTTATAATGAGTGCTTAGCTTGTATTAATAAAAGCTTACATTTAGTCTACATAAACTATAGTGATTAAAATATTTTGCTAATGATATCTGTTGATAAATGCTTTTAAAACAATTAGGTCCTTTACCTTAAAGTACTTTATCAGTGAAAATTTATATGAAAATGCATATTTTGTCATTAAGAAGGAAATACAAATAGAGGAGCATAATAACATGTCCATAAACAACACCTTTTGATATTAAAACAGCTCATGATATGCATCTGCTACGCTCAGGAAAACAAACTTTGAAGAATTATAGCAATCAGTTCAATATGCTATCTGATTTTATAGTATCACATGAAGAAGAAGGAGTTTGATAAATCACCTTTTCAGGTATCTGAAGTAAGTAGAAGTATTTCTCTATTTCACAGCAGAGACAGAAATTTCAGCTTCTAGAGTTTCTAAGTAGTGTGTGTAGGAGTGAAAGGATGGGTAAGTAGCTATTACAGTCTCAATTTTACATTTTGCATCCTCACTGATGAAGATAGATTGTCTTCCAAAGTGAATAAAATCATAATTTACAAACATTTAAGCATATTACATCCTTTTTTAAAATACCATGCTGTTTCAGGACAATTTTGTTTTCATGGCTTTTTCTTGCACTGAGAAATTAGTGCCCAATCATTTGTTTTAACAAAGAATGCCATTAGCATCAATGGTAAAACAGACTTATTGTAGTTACTTCTTATAACTGCTTGACTGGTACTATTGGGACCCAAACACAGGGGGTTTTTCAGGATTAAGGGCACAACAAAGCAAACAGAAGGGAGGGTCCAAAGATTTTTAAGAGCAAAACAATAATTCTGGAATGCAAGTCAATACAAATTCAAGAAAAGTCCAATTCCTACATCACTTACATAATTTGTCATCCTAGTGACTTAATTTTAGGTGGTGACAGTGGTGAAAGATTGGAATAAGTGGGTTACAATTAGTATAACTTCATGAGTCTTAACAGTGCTGAAATTCAGTATGCCATTTGGAAGTTGCTGTCAATTCTTCTATAAAAGGTGAAAGAGGTGCCAGATTTCTTCCTTGAATCTTAGATCCTTGCTTGAAGAAACTCTTTATTTTGTCAGTCACAGCCAAAATTTTTGTGATTTGTGTTTCTGAAACTTCAACTGCAAAATCTGCTGATTCTAAAATCTCATGTTATTTAGGTTTCTCAGTAGTAAATAATAAGAATTTATGAATGAACAAAGGTCAGGATTATCAGGATCAGTGCATGACAATCAGAAGCTTAAGCTTGTTTTCCTTTGTCAAACAGTCACAGTAACATATTTTTCAGATGTCATCAATAAGCAGGGAAGTTGCATTCTTTCCTTTATATGCTTCAGAGCTCCATGCATGGTCATTTCAGTAGTTATATGAATGTCAGCAAAAGCAAAATGTTCTTTAGCCATGCTCTTTTTGTTTCTGGCTATTTCCAGAGAAAGGAGTTGAAAACTAAGATTTGCTTGTCAAGTACAAGCTAATAGCCTCCATAGCAAAACCTAGAAATGGCAGCACAACCTAGGTCCTACATGGATGTGTGTTTTTCACATAGGAGGCCTACAAATGTAGATGACATACAAGGACTACAAATGAACTTGTTCTGTATGATGCATTTTCCTGTCCTTCTTCAAGTTTTAGTTAAAATTTCATCGATTTGTTCTAGTATGTGGTCTATGATTTCTTGCCAGAACCTTGGTAAGGCTGACTGACCCAGTGGAATCCCTGAAACATCACCGCAAGTTTGACTGCCCCCAAAAATCTTAATTTCAGACAACTGGCTGAAGGTGACCTAAATGGGAGCTTTGCCACCAACAGCTAACACCTGATCTGCCTGGCTGTATTAAATCTGATTGAGGCAGCTGAATGACAGCAGAAAGGCTGGGGAAGGGTGACATTATTGCATCCTCTGTCTGTCTCCAGGGCTTAACCCATAAGTGAGTATTATGAAGTGAAGTTAGGAAGACTGTCATTACCCTCGTATACTTCTTGAGGAAGTATTTCAATACACAACTTGTTATTTATCTGTTTTCCCACTTAAAGTTATTCACATACTGAAGGATTCCCAAGTGTTTTGCAAGTAAGGAAAAAAATCACCTGTCAAGAAATTCCAGATGTTTATTTTTTAAAGTTTCTAAGGCATGGAGTGCTTACAGCTATCAATCAGGGAATAAGCCAAACAGGTGACATATTTTAAAGGATTCTTTGGCACTGCACAGACTTTAAGTGCTACACACTTGGCAGAGGGGTTATGTTGCATTCATAACTTGATGATCTGGGTGGATCCCTGCTGCAACTGATTGCCAAATATTATAAGTTACTGTGAATGCTTAAAAGCAACCTTGTAGCTTTTTCTTTTCAGCAAAGGGAGATAGTGGCAGTGAGACAGGCAGCCTCTAGGAGCAAGCTCCACAGAGAAGCTTGCAAGCATAGCCACCCCTCCTGCTGTCACTGATCCATGATGATTACCATAAAAATATTGAAAGATGTTTTTACTTTTAATATTGACCGGTACAACCACCAAGAGATATTCCAGTAATATTTTCCATCTGTTTGTGGTTATAATCTTTGTTACTGCAATTATATAACACAGTTGTTCATTTTGTGGTACCATCCTCTGAAGTACTCTTCGGGGGTCGGCAGTGTTAATTGCCATAGCACACTGGTTTTCCACATCTAAATATTTCTTTATATTCTTTAAGGAATTTTTGCTCATCAATGGTAGCCAACTCTACTCTGAATCTTCATATAATAGAGACTGTGAAAGAAGATTCTTATCATTCCCTAAGATACCATGTAAAAGATACATGAAAATGTGTAGATAACCTTATATCACGGTAATGTTTTTGAAAGAGATAATTTTGATACAGGAATGGTAAAGGGGAATTTCCCATAAAAGTACAGTTTTGTTAAAAATTTTGTCTACTAAGAGATACCATTCTAAAAGACAACAGAAAACAGATTGCTAAAGAAAACATAACTATACTAAATTTTGCTACCTTCACTGAAGATTTCTAAATGTCTGTTTGGTACCTTTTGATATTGTTGATACTGTTTGATAGGAAAGCTTTCTAAAAAGGAAAAAACCACATGGGCTCAAATACAAGTAATGGGAAAAGACTGCAATATCTCCCAGATTCCAATCCCTAACCTGTTAGATTATGACAGATTTCACAGACTTCCCAGCTATATGATGAAGTTAGCAGAGTGCTCATATGATCTCAGGCCCAGGGATTTTTAGAACATCTGGAATTTGGTCTTATAAAATCTCCTGATATTTTTTTCTTAGTTTGGACTTGGAGTCATGGTACATTTTTCATTTTAGTGTCTACAGTTTAGTGTGATGAATTCTACCCAAAAATTTTCCAATTAGTCCAATACATAGTGCTGGTTTTAGTTCTGAAATTGCTGTTGCCTCCTGATTTTTAAGATGTCCACCTCCTTCTATATCAGTTTGATAACAAGATTATGGCCTAATTTGTGCAAGGTCAATACTTAAACTGTAATAACACCAGCTACCTCAGACTTACTTTCACCAAGACTGATAATGTGCTTTACAGAAAGACATGGGAGAATATTGGCTGACTTTATTTTATCTTTTAAGGTATCTATCAGGTCTTTAATATGCTACTCAACTTAGTAAAACTGATTTTTTGTTTCCAATGAGCAGCCTAAGAAAGTTGATAAAACCTGTCTGAAGGCTGCAACACAGCCTGGATCATTTGTATAGCATAAAATTTTACTAATTATTTAATTTTTTTAACTGTACCATAAAAGACAATTTCAATTATTTTAAAGTAGAAAACAGATGTTGGTGAATTTGCATGGGCTAATTAACTTTCTGCAAATACCTCACTGTGAGTTCAGAAAGCTTCAATTGCAAAAATTAAACATATCAAAAGAACACAGACTAATATACACAAAACAAAGTAGAATTGTCTGAAATGTGAGCAACATATTAATGGTTATTCAGAAATTGAATTCCATTGGGGTTTTTTAATGTGAGCTGCATTAAAAAGGAAAAACAAAAAAATTAAGAATAAAGAGCATTTATTTTTCTTTTATAACTACAGCACCATAAAAATCAACCCAGAAGTCCCAAGGGTTAAATGTTAATCTGCAAATAAGGTAGGGACTCCTGTGTTTGTCCCTGAGCAAACACACAGTGTCACATTATTTAGCAGCCCCTGTAGTCACTACTGTTGTCTAAGGGGTTAAAATGAAAGTTCAGGTCTTTTCCTGCAGCTAGCAGAATCTCCTTAGCAGGGTGAGATATCACCCTGCTAGATCTATCACAGATAGATCTTCCCTCTGTTCTTAAACCCACTTGTTGGACCAATAATGTCTAGGAAGACAATAACTTCTCAGGACTTCAGGCATGGAGTATTCTACTTACACAATTGATTATCAGTAGGTACGTTCTCTTAATTTTTACACATAATTTGCTTTGTTTCTCATTCCTTCTTTCTCTTTCAGTTACCCCTGTTCACTGCTCCTCCAAAAGACTACTGTACTGTTTAGATACCTAATGTAGAGCAAACGCAGGATGTCCTTCAGGAAGCCAGCTAGTTGGACTTTCCATTGGCTGTGTAAAGGACGTGGACATTCACTGTAGGATGGGTCCTGCACTGACCACTTTTAAGTTTCAACACATTTTTGTCCCATGCAATTACTGCCTCATGTGGACAAACTGAATGAGAAGGGTCTGAATAAGAAGATTAAGCAAAAAACAGCTTAGTTGTGAGGAAGGAAGGAAGGAAGGAAGGAAGTAAGTGGCGGAAGGAAGGAAGTGGCAGAAGGAAGGAAGTGGCGGAAGGAAGGAAGGAAGTGGCGGAAGGAAGGAAGTGGCGGAAGGAAGTGGCGGAAGTGGCGGAAGTGGCGGAAGGAAGGAAGGAAGTGGCAGAAGGAAGTGGCGGAAGGAAGTGGCGGAAGGAAGTGGCGGAAGTGGCGGAAGGAAGTGGCGGAAGGAAGTGGCGGAAGGAAGGAAGTGGCGGAAGGAAGTGGCGGAAGGAAGGAAGTGGCGGAAGGAAGTGGCGGAAGGAAGTGGCGGAAGGAAGTGGCGGAAGGAAGTGGCGGAAGGAAGTGGCGGAAGGAAGTGGCGGAAGGAAGGAAGGAAGGAAGGAAGGAAGGAAGGAAGGAAGGAAGGAAGGAAGGAAGGAAGGAAGGAAGGAAGGAAGGAAGGAAGGAAGGAAGGAAGGAAGGAAGGAAGGAAGGAAGTGTCGGAAGGAAGGAAGTGTCGGAAGGAAGTGTCGGAAGGAAGTGTCGGAAGGAAGTGTCGGAAGGAAGTGTCGGAAGGAAGGAAGGAAGGAAGGAAGGAAGGAAGGAAGGAAGGAAGGAAGGAAGGAAGGAAGGAAGGAAGGAAGGAAGGAAGGAAGGAAGGAAGGAAGGAAGGAAGGAAGGAAGGAAGTGTCGGAAGGAAGTGTCGGAAGGAAGTGTCGGAAGGAAGTGTCGGAAGGAAGTGTCGGAAGGAAGGAAGGAAGGAAGGAAGGAAGTGTCGGAAGGAAGGAAGGAAGTGTCGGAAGGAAGGAAGTGTCGGAAGGAAGGAAGGAAGGAAGGAAGGAAGGAAGGAAGGAAGGAAGGAAGGAAGGAAGTGTCGGAAGGAAGTGTCGGAAGGAAGTGTCGGAAGGAAGGAAGGAAGTGTCGGAAGGAAGGAAGTGTCGGAAGGAAGGAAGTGTCGGAAGGAAGTGTCGGAAGGAAGGAAGTGTCGGAAGGAAGGAAGTGTCGGAAGGAAGTGTCGGAAGGAAGTGTCGGAAGGAAGGAAGGAAGGAAGGAAGGAAGGAAGGAAGGAAGGAAGGAAGGAAGGAAGTGTCGGAAGGAAGTGTCGGAAGGAAGTGTCGGAAGGAAGTGTCGGAAGGAAGTGTCGGAAGGAAGTGTCGGAAGGAAGTGTCGGAAGGAAGGAAGGAAGGAAGGAAGGAAGGAAGGAAGGAAGGAAGGAAGGAAGGAAGGAAGGAAGGAAGGAAGGAAGGAAGGAAGGAAGGAAGGAAGGAAGGAAGGAAGGAAGGAAGGAAGGAAGGAAGGAAGGAAGGAAATAGAGATGTACAATGGCAGAAAACCAAATTGTAAGGTTTCTTAATCATCAGAAAAGACAAAACCTGGTATTAATATTCAAATATTAATCTTCAAATTAAAATAAGGTGGCTTCAAGGAGAAAGACTGCAGATTGCTGTCCATGTCTGTTGAAGATGCAAGAGAGGATAATGATAAAAACTGCAATATGGAGCTTATTATTGAGTTTAGACATTAGAAAAGACAAAAGAAGAAACAAGCTCTCACTGTGAGGATGGTGAAGTAAATGAATAGATTGCCTAGGGAATTTTTGGAATCCCCAGACTGGAGGTTTTTAAAAACGGGATAGACAAACATCTGCCAGGGAAGATTTAGATACAGCTGGTTCTGCCTCAGGGTAGGAAAAGGGATTGAACATTCTTTCTATCTCCCTTCCAGCCTACTTGCTATGAATCTATGATAAACAACAATAATACTTCAACAGTAGACACTGAGAGGTCACTAGGTAGGTGTAGAAAAGAAACAGTAATAGCAAGGAAAGTCAATGAGGATTTACTAGTCCTGAGTATCTCTTGCTTTCCCAAATGTGGCTTTTTCAGGAATGTTTCCAGAGAATGAAAAGGTATTATGAAAGAACATTTTATTAATATTTTGAGATGCCAGAGCATAAGACCAAAGTGGAAACATGATATGGAAGATAGGGCAAAAGACAAACTTAATCAGAATCCAAGCAGAGATAAGGTACCTGTCACAGACAAAGACATTTATTCCCACAGTGGTTTTAATTGTGCATCAGGCCAAAAAAGATAAGATTTTATATATTAATCTTTAAATGTTGCAAAAAGGCAATTCTTCTTTGGGTCACTTCCCAGAGACAATTAAGACAGATCAGATAGATGATTATGACATTAATGCAAACATACAAAAGTGGCATTTTTTCCCCCTGGGATTAATATGCAAAAGGATGTAATAGTTTGCATTAAAATATGCAAGCTGAGAAGCTGATATATATGACTATATTTGTGAAACTGATTGTATTTAAATAGCTTTATTGCTAGGCATATGCACGAAACAACAATGTTAAGACAATCACTTTTTTTTTTTTTTCATGAATTTTGCGTGTTTTACCATAGAGAACTAATGCTGTGTTCAAAACTACAATGGTATAAAACATTTTCTGTTACTTAAAAAATATTTTTAAATACCTTAAGCCTGTATTTTTTGCTACAGTTTAGCCTGTTAGAGATTGTCATGTTTGTTTGTTTGTTTGTTTGTTTTTGTTTTTTGGGTTTTGGGGCTTTTTTGAGGGGGAGAGCAAATCACAAAAATCACAGCATCAATGTATACACTCAATCAGCTGTCACATCATAAGCATGCTTTGCATTTTCTCTTTCTGAAGCCAAGCAGCAATTATTTTCTGAATCTCATTCAGATGAATGGTCAACAATTTTACTTCAAATAGCACCAAATACAATATTTTAAATTCAAATACTGATTTTTAAAAGGTTGTACAAATTTTACCATTTTCTTTGACAGAAGTAAGTTTATTTTCAAGAACACACCTGGAAATCCTGCTTAAATACGTATGGAAACAGTAAGTAAAGGGTTTGCTTGATCAGCTCTCTATTGCATGCTTTCTTTCTGTTCCGATTTCACAGATAACTAATGATTTGAGGGTAAAAATGAAGAACTTGCATATGTATTAATCCTTTAAGGCTGTTCAGTCATCATTATGCATACATGTAGGTAGTATAATGCATAAATGTAAACAAGGGATGAGTTTTTCCTCTCACTTATGCCATCATTTTTCTGTGCTGTTTTCTCCTTTGTATGCAGGCAAGGGGTTAATCACTGGACTTTTTAAAAGGGATTATTTCTGATATATATTAAAATGGAATTAATTTAAGTACTCAGATAAGACCATTTTCCGCTATCTGCTGCCATTTTCATTTTTTGCCCCAGAATGTCATTATCTGCAAAAATATTTTACTTTTTCAATAAAAAGATCTGAAGAATCAACATTATCACTGGATCAGCCTTTACAGCACAAAATACTCTCTGACTGCCTTGACTGTTTTGTTTGATGAGAGGGTGGATGCTTTGTGGGCAAAGCAAGAGGAGAGAAGAATAATAGTAGTATCCCAGTAAGAAACAGGATTTAAATGGCATAAATAGCACAGATTCTGTGATACAATGAAAACATCTCCTCAGCCATTCCCAGCTAAGCTTCACATCCTGCATTTCTACTCCAGTGATCCTGCAGCCTGTAATAGACACAGTACAGTTTGTCAGGAGCAGCATGTCCGTGCTGACCACCTCTGAGGGCTCCAAACCTGCACAGAGCTGCTCCTGTTCCTGCCCAGATTTCTGCTGGAAATTTCTGCTGTGTGATTGTTTCCCAAATGCAGCACTGCTCTGTGCAGTCACGTGTATCCTCAAAGGAGGAATGAAACTGGGACAAAGTAGGGGTCAGTGGCAAGTGGCCATGCACAGCTGGGGGTTGGATGGAGTGGAGTGGAACAAGGACAACAAAAATGATGGCATTTTGTTTTCTCATGTTTTGACAGCAACTTATTGGAGACACTCTCCACCCTCTCAGAGACACTGCAGAGTAAACTGTCTTTCAGCTAAGAAGAGAGCCATAAAAGTAACTGCAGATGAGTTACAGACCTGAGCATAACGTGTTTGGTGAAAGAAGGTGTAAACATCACTGAATATACCAGTTAATACTTCAGATGTGCAATTTTCTCTACTATGGGTTTCTCCTTAATCCTGCTCAGTTTTTGGCACTCAAACAGATCTAGCCAAGCTCAAGAAAAAGCAGAGGATAAAGACTTTGCTGCCCATGTCACAAGGAGACTACTTTCAATATTTCTATATTTGAATGAAGTTTAGATTTTAGAATATGTACCATAATTTCCCACGGATTATCTTAACTGTTTGCTATATTTAACCAATGTTAAAATGGGTTAAGAAATATTCCACAAAGACACTGAAAAGCCAGAGCTAGCATAAATTCTGGAATATGTACAAAGAAAAACAGGTAAACATTTATGATTGTAATGTCCCAAACCAGTTATATTAACTGCATCTCTGATTTATTTCCCCATCCTACTGTTTCAAGATCTGCACCTTTTCTTTCTTCTTTGGGATGAACAAAGATCATGGAACAGATTGTAAGTGAGGCAAATTACATGGTTGTTTATGGTTGTGTTACACATATTATATATATCATTTGTAAACTATTCCCTAAAGAAATGGTATCAAACTTTTGGGGACAGGAAAGAATCTGATGACAGTCTTCTTTCATTTATTTTCTTTCAGATGCTCCATGATAATTTAATGCATTATTTTCTTAGATTAATTTCTATTACTGTAGCTACTGCTTTCCCATCATTGTCCATTTGGGGTTATTTTTGGGTTTTTTTGCTTTAATGTTCATTAACTATATTATTTGATTGAATGATGCCATCACAATTAGAAGAAAACAAGTCCAAGACTATTTGAACATAATCATATATTTACTCCATAAGCACTCTACTACAGATAAAATATAAAGGCTTCTATATTTTTGAGTTTGGATTTGGTTTTGAGGAGTTTTTGGTGCCTTTTTTTCATTTGTTTAACACATACACACATTTGAAAATATAGCAGTATTCCAAAATCCCTAAGGTATGCACACAATTAATCTGCAAATTTCAACACCATGGTAATTTTACTTGGATTTTTTATGAAGTGACTTAGCATGAATGCCTTTATTTTTTAAGCTGCAAAATTTTAAAATAAATTCTGTTCATCTTTTCATCTTGGCACACTCTGCACAGGGTTGGTTTAAGCAATAATTCTTGGACAGTTTGGACTAAAACACAACTTCAGCTAAACACCAGATAAGTGTTCAGGAAAGAAAAAGGACAACTCCTCTGAAATGAACAGAATTATTAGCAGCATTTGCCAATGACAGAACTATTATCAGCACTTTGAAATACCTGTTAGTTAAAAAAAAAATTATCAACTTTAACAGAACTTCCTGCCTGGAAGCGTAATTTAAAATTACTGTTAAAATGAAAAATAATATATATTTTTTATTCCTTTTAAATAAATTATGAAAAACCTGTAAATAAAAGAAAAATCTCCCCCTGAAAAAAAAAGAAAATATAACCTTAATTTTCGTTTCAATTCCATCAGCATGCAACAGAAACAACTCCTTTAATCAATAGGGTGTCATAAGTAATTTGAAGACAAAATCAAGCTGTTGAAAGCAGATGCAATTTAAATATTTGGTAATACTCTATGTCATGATCTAGAAAAATTAGTACAATGATTTTTTTTTTTTAATTTAAAAAGCAAGCAAGCAAACAAAATAGAAAAAGATTCAGTTCTTAGCTATTTAATGGAAGGGAAAAAAAGGCTAACTCCAACCCAGGGAAAACTTTCAGTCAATCAAGTTGCACTGCAGATTCAGTCAGTAAGAAGTGTTAGGAAACAAAAACATTACAATGTAAGCTCATTGTATTTACAGGTAATATTTGCTTATTCAGGTAATTAATCATCATGACTAATTATACTAGAAGGTGGACAGATTATTTCAGTAAACCAAGATTACTTGCCTATGGGTAGAGATCTAGGAGCTGGATATGTACACTTTCACTAATAAATGATAAGGATCACTGGTGAGGCAGGTTGCAGAGCTTGGGAAAAGTAGTAAGCTGCTAAGTGAAACTGCTTTTGGCAACTATTGACCTTTGAGTTCTTAAACTGGAGCATATATAAACAGCACAATGTTCTCTAGCAAGTTTTGCCTGATAACCTGCTGGAAAAGGGACAGAATATCCTCTAGCCATTTTGCATGCACAATTTAACAATTATGTGGTCAGAGGAAGGATGATTCTTTTAAGGTGTTGGTAGATGAATGGTAGATGTTCACAGGCTCTACACATTTACAAAGGAATTTCAAAATCTAACACAGCGTAATCAATATCAACTCCAATTCTTCTATACTGAGATAAATGATATCGATCACTCTACTGGGAACACACACACAAAAACAGAAAGAGAGGAAGGATTCAGAAAAGCAGGTCATACAGATCAAAAGCATAGCACTGACAATACTGGCTTAGGGACAAAATGTTAAAGGCTGTTTCACTCAGCATGGAAAATCTGAAACATTATTTTTATGCATTTAAAAGCAGTGCATTCTAAGAAAGAAACTCTAAATGTATTTCAAGTTACTATTATAGTTGAATAAAAATTTTCAAAAGCATATCAAAAGTTAGTTTTAGATAATTATTATAATCAGGAACCATGCTTAGAATGAGAATACAAATGATTTATAATTCTACCCTTACTTGAAAATTAAATATTCATTTCAAACTTGAGTAAAAAATTTTTCAAAATAAGCATTTTGTACTACATTTTGCAAAGGACTACAAACATTGCAATGCAATCCAAATGAAGCTGCGGATGTATAGAGTTTGCCTTTTGAATTTATTTTGTTTGTCAGACCTTCCAAGTTTTCCGGGAGCACTCGGGAGCACAGGGTAAAAGAAGCACATCAAAAATCCTTAGTGGCTACGATTTTATTTCTAATTGGTGTTTCCACACTCTTCATGCATTCATCAATCAGATGTAAATTACAGTATGCCTGATTGGGTCTCCTTCACCCTAACCACTCCCTGCTGACTGGCAGTGCTTGCCAACTGCTGCAGCAGGCAAGATGAGCAGCAGTAACAGCACCTCCACTGTTTTGGAAGGTCTTGGCCACCAGCAGTATCATAGCTAACAACTGCTCACTTAACACCTATTGAATGTCTTGAGCACAATTGTCCCTTTGAAGAATGCAGCTGTCACCTTTGATCAAGCATGAGACATCACTGGCGGCAAGTAATATAAAACAGTAGGTCCATAAATTCAAACACTGTGGCAATTTCAGAAGAGTTCCTTTATTCTGGAAACAAGCACAGAAAAATGTCTAATTGGTGTGGAGGGAAGAGGCACAGTAGATAGAAGTTGCAGAAAAGCTTTTTTCATAATATTTAAGCCTAGTGAGTGATCAGAGAAAATACTATAGAGTCAATAATCCAAACAAACAGGGGGATAGATTGTGCACCACTGGAAAAATTTAATAAATACGCAAGTTGAAACACTTGCAGTCACTTTCCAATGTAGCACCTAAATATTATTGTATAGTCTTCAGTCCACTAAAGCACACTTCTTTTGCTACATAAGCATAGATTTTATGTATTTTAGGCCAGAATGTTGTCTAAGATTACCTTCAAACCGGCATACCCACCTAGCTGGCTATATATACTCCCTTTGAGAGTATTGCCAAGTCCAAAAGGAGCCTGGAGATGTTTATGTGAGGGGCAGTGGGGAGAAGGACAAGGAGGAGCAGTGGGAGGAGGAGGGCAGATATGGTGTTTTTTGGCCCAGTGGACAAGGACAAAGCAGAAAAAAAAATCATGGAAATTCATAGATCAAACTCTTTTTTTTTTTTTTTTTGTTTTTTTTTTTTTTTTTTTTTTGTTTTTTTTTTTTTTGTTTGTTTCTTTTTAATTGGAGTGTACCAGTTTAATGGCAGTATAGATGGTAGCCCTGCACTTCATTGACCCTAGCAGTATTTTCAGGGAATGGGAATAATGAGTCCTGTGTATGTTGGTGACAGAAAGGTAAGAACCGTTCACAGTTTTATTGTGTTGGGCATAAACAGGCTCCCTTCATATTAACTGATAGATGTCATTTTGTTCTGTGTTTTTCTTGAACCAACATCTTAAATGCAACCTTCTCCTTTCGGAGTTCCCTCATTGCTGCCTGTGAATACTGCAGGTGAGTTTGCTGTTTCTGTGGCCAGCACTGGACAAAGGCAATGGGGCATCCAGAATGGAAAGGCAGTACCTTTTGAAAGGCTCAGGTTAGAATGTGAGGAGCGGCATCTGTAACACAAACACCTTCAGCTTACGTGAGAGGCAAATACACCACTTGGGGCACAAATATTAGTCCTTGTTATAAATATCCAAACTGCATGGGGGATTACAAACGTTGTCAAATATTATGTAAAAGTGCACAGTAGAAATAATCTCATTTAATGATCCGCTGACTTTTGAATATATCTAATGTCAATAGGTGACCCAACAATATTTCTAACATCATTTGTATATCACAAATAAATCACTATTATATTACAAAATACACTTTTGTATAATACTGAGTGTGTTTTGTAATCAAAGGAACTAGGAGTGTGGGAGGAAAGAGCAAATTACAAGTTTTTGCTGGACGTGTTATGAACATAAGATAATTTAAGAGGAGTGGTCAAATGCTGCCTGGAAGGATGAGTGATAGCTGTGACACACAACAGAAACCCTTGTGCTGCTTCTATCTTTCTTTCAGGAACACAATTTTCACTCTTTGTGCCTCTATTTTTCTTTTCACCCTCTGCTTTTCCTGTCAGTTAAGCTGTACATTCTCCATGGACAGAAGTTATAAATGTACATCACGCTTAAAAAGCCATGAATGAGACTATAGTTGGGTTGCTTTTCTCCAGATGTGACTTCACTAGTAATAAACCCTGTGACTGTTTGTTTTATCCTCCAGAGCTTTGTGTTTAAGAAGATCCCAGTTTGCTTTATCTCTCCTCTTATCCAGTGTGGTTAGATTATTCCCCTAGGTCATGGAAGACCCATGATCAGATTGGCAGGTTTGTCTGAGCAGACTGACATTCCTTCTGTCACATCTGTAAAAATCATGACATCATACGATATTTTAGGATGGGTTTCTTAACATGCTATGCTGTTAATGCTGTTCTCAATGACAACAGGAGCATCGATTCCAATCAAACAGAAGGCCACTGTGTTTCTTTTAGTGCTGCTTTTCATCCTTGACCCATGGAGTTAAACAGCATCTCCTGCAGTGGTGGCATTGAGTTTTTCTCTCTTCTACTTCTAAGTCACCTCAGACAGCTGAGCTATCTGAGCTACATGCTTTATCAGTTGGTAAAAAGCCAATGGCAGTGCTTTTTGAATATTTCTAAATGTTTCTTCAGGCACAGTTAGTTCACACATTTGAAACTAAAGTTACAAACAGCTCTGAGTTGCCAGAAATTTAATTTCTTCAGCAAATAAATTCTTTCCCCTCCCACAAAGGAAAAAAAAAAAGTCAATGCACTACTCTGTTCCACCACTTTCATTGCTTTATGAAGAGATTGGCTGAGTTCATCAACAAAGCATGTTGGAAACAGACAGATCCATCTAGGGGCCAAAAGTACAGCATTTTGGAGAAATAGACATAAATTACCTAAAAAGGTAGAGATAAGTCAAGAAATAGGCAGTATCTGTCAAGGAGTTTAGGATTACAGGTTGCCCATGAACTTGAAGAGGAAATTCAGTGCCTAAAGGAGACAACAAAATATTCAAGTCATCAGTACATGCAGGAGAACTAAAGGCAGGTCTCCAAAAAAAAAAAAAAAGGCTGCTACATGGTGGAAGACAATTTTTATTGACAGGGTCCAAAGTCATGACTGAGGACAACAACATGGTAATTTGACTATTTGACTTTAAGAGGGAGCTAACTGTGGCACTTCTACCATAATGAAGAAGGCAGATTATGGGGACTTCAGAGAAATGAATTCTCAAATATGTGACATATCTTGACAATTATAAGACTAAGCAAGGAACCCTAGGAAAAAAAGAATTTGAAAATAAGAAGTTCTGAAACTCTGAATTTTAATTCATCTCTTCCCACTTTGGAGCCTGACAAAAAATGCATTATTAGAAATAAATAAAAGCAGGGCATGAAATGGTTTCTGAGGATAAACTGTAATTTATAGAAGGAAAGTAAAATGTCTTCTATTTAAAAACCTCTGCAAACCAGAAATGCACAGAGTGAATGGATTTTGAGATATTCTTAGTGAAAGTAGAAAGTCACTAACACATCTGTAATTGCCAGGGGGCCTATTCTTCATAAAAATTTATATTCTCAGGATGCCCATGTCATCACAGCCTGTTACAAGCAAGTATTTTGCTCTTTTGCAAAACACCTGCTTAAATACACAACATAAGTGGCTGTATTAAAGTACTTATCTCTGAATATGGAGAGGGCTTCTTTTTGGGTATGTAAATATTCACTTAAAAGAAAATACAATAGAAGAGTGATAAAAAGTTTCCATTATGGCTCAAATTAAAAAAATACCACAGTACCCTAAAAGTTATTTTCTTTGATTCCTACTTTATAGACCATCCTTCTAGAAGGAGTTAAAGGAGAAATATGTTGGAACTCAATTACCTGTGCAAGTGAACCACATACAGATATTTGAAAATGGGTCCCTCTCACAGATATCCAGTGTGAACCAAGTGTGTGTCTCTCATCTATCATTAGCATTATAAATTGCAGCATGCAAATTTTTATGCTGGTGGAAGAAGCAAAAAATGCTTATTAAAGGCTAAATGTGACTCAGTGACCAGTAAAATTTTTTGTGGTCACTCAAATAGTTCTCTTTGCTTTTCCTCTGTTGAGCGAGTGAATGGAGGTCAAGCAGCTACACCTCAGTCAGATACACTTTGGTTTACCTGGATGAAGCACCAATAGATGAACCTTGTAATTTCGGTACATTGCTATAAAAGTGCCAGACATCATTAAAAGGGAAACAAATATTGGAGTATCACTAAAACTTGTTTCCACTTGGCATCAGACACCTGTGGAAACCACATGGTTTAAAAGGCAGATCAACAACCTTCTCCAAATATCTCAAAACATTTGACCTTCTCCAAATATCTCCAAAGTCAAACATCTGCTGATCCTTACAGGTTAACGAAGGCAGGAGTCAGCAGGTAGATACTATTAAATGCCAGCATCTCAAACAACTTTTTCTGCAGGTGTTCAAATCCTTATCCAATATGGAAGAGAAACAATGGCTTATTCTTTGAACAAAAAAAAAAAAAACAAAAAAAACCCCACAATTAGAGGGATATGCTCTTTGAAAAAAAATAAATTTCTTACTCAGAAAATTCCTCACAATTTCCAGCAATTTCAAGGTGTGTACAGCTATCATGAAACCTTTAACAACATCTCAGACAGTTATTGAAGGACTCTTATTTATAAACCTCCAGTGATGCTCTTCCTTGTCAAATTGCTTACTCATGTCTTTTATATATCTATATATCTATGTAGATATTGTTCTTGCAATAAAACTGCATCAAGTAAATATTAGTCTTATACTAAAAAGATTTTTTTTTCTTATGTCATTGTAATTTCTTTTATTGATATATTCCTGACTTGAAATAGCACATTTTCACTAGAATTTTCCAGCTGTATTCATGTATCCTTAATATAGTTCCCATTGTTTCAGAGTAGTTTCTCCTTGTTGATTTGTTAGCATGATATTTTTGAAATGGTGCTCTACTACTAAAGATCGGAATCTTTTCTAGGATCCACACACTTTCATTTGTGCATAGGAATCTCTGATCTATATTTACAGTAGCTTTATAATTTAACAGATGTTTGGACAGTTACAGTCCCCTCTGGGACAGCAGTGTGTGGTTTTGAACTACTCCAGAGTTGTTCTATGAATATTTTTCCTCACTCTCTTATAGTCCTGGGGGTCTGTAGCAGATGCTAATTGCAGTTTCTTCTTTGTTTTTTGATAATCTAGTCTTACCCAAATTATTCCACTGCTGCCCTCATCATTATTGAATTGTATCTTACTGATTTTCAAGGTTTCAAGCAATAGATAAGACCACATTATCTACAGCTTATACACACACAGCATAGCTTAACTTTCATATGTGCATATGGAGATGGTGAGAGCATTCAAGAAATAGGGGCTTTTGGCAGAGAACATCCCACACCTCCTGTCCTTTCAGAAATATGCCTTGGAATAATTAGCAGCTCCATCTCAACTTCCCAATTTGCCACAATGCTCTCAGATATTATGCTGCTGCTCCACAGTTTTCAGAGGGGCTTATCATGCTGCATGCAGATCTGTTCTCTAAATCAAATGCTTTAAGACATTAATAGCATGACCTTGAAGCATTTTTAAACAGTTTATCTTAGGTGAAGTTTGCCGCCTTGTACAGGTGGAGATGCCGCATTGTGTAACGGCACACATTGTGCGCCCGTGTTCACCACGCGCTGCGTGTCGCCTGGGACCCTGCCAGAGTAGCCAGCTTCCTTGGTTCAGAGAGAATGGAAATCTTTCACAAATAACAGCCATAATAAATGCTCAGGTTGCACTTCATCTTTTAGTTCAGTCGAGGCAGAAGGCAAAAACTATTTTGATAAAGTAGCAAATATTCCAATTCCAGAACTTAGGACTCCAGTGAAGAATGAAGAAGCAGACAATGCTATCTATTTATAGTAAATTTTGCCTGAATCCCTTCTTTGTACACAACTGCCATGGTCTTTCATGCAGAACCACTGTAGATGGACAGCTGTGTGTCTAAACATCTGTGATGAACAGAACTCAGATGGGAGCTTAAAAAAAGAGAAAACGGCATCAACATATTCATAAGTTGGTGTGTGAACAATGAAAGCACATATTGTAGGTCTGAAGGAAAAAGGCAGAATCAGCTTTTAAAAAAACCTACAAAATTCTCTAAGAAATTCTTTTTGCAGATGTCAGCATAAGCTTTTTGCCTGATTTAGTGTAGCAGTAAACTCAGGAAGGGGACTAAAGAAATTGCTTTGACCAACCAGGAGTTTCAAGGAAGTACCTATAAATCTGAAAATCAAAATTTAATCATAACTTGATCCAGAAGAATTATATCACCTCAAAAGAGAAAATAAAAGGAAAAAATAATAATAAAAAAGAAAGTAAACTGAATCAGCTCTGATTTGTTTGTGTGTATTAAACAAGATCAGCCTAAAACTGAAGGCATGCAGATAATAATCTCTGACCCTCCTAAGGTTCCACCGGTGTCTTTTATGGACTTTCTATTTGTGAATAAGGTAAGTTAAATGTTTTAAAAAATTAATAAAACAAAATTAAATAGCCTATATTTTTGATCAGACATCAGCCTGAGTATCAGGCTTTGTTGGCCTCACTTGTACTGATGCTAACTTAATTTTCAAGTAGTTCTGATAATAACTGGCAGAAGTGATAACATATGACTTGAAGGATGTTATCAAGATCTCTGTTCTGCAGAGAATTATAATGAAGCATATAGAATGTATGCTTCACCTGAATTTGATCCCTCTTGTTCGTTTAACTGTTTACATGGTTTCTAAATCTAATATAATTTTCTTTACATTAAAACATATTGTCAAAGTAAGAAGAATCTGTCTTCTTCTTGTCTTTCTTAAAAGAATAATGAGTGGTGCTCTAAGTAAAAATAAAAGACCCTTGTCTTTCAAGCTTCCCTTTCTCTGTTCATAAGCAGTTTCCTGGAATACCTAGTGATATTTCTCCTGAGAGAGGCAAGAACCCCACCAGAGAATATTCTCCTTATAGGAATTTCCAAGAGTCTTCAGTGGTTTTGACATGTGCAAAAATGCTGGGATACTGCAGACTCCAGCACAGGCATACATTTGAAGAATACATTGCACCAAACTGCAGATGCCAGTTCATTGCGCAGTTTCCACTGCACTGGATATCTGCTGTCTCTTTTGCTGTAAATTCTCACATGCAAGAACAAGTCACAGCTTCTAGAGTAGAAAAATCTAAAACTTTCTTACCTGAAAGGCAGGGTATTATAATTTTTGCTATTTAAAACTGCATGCTTCTTTTTAATAATAAAAAAATCCAAGCCCACGGTACAAAAAGAATTCTGCCTTATAAATGTGTGCTCCCAAAATGACCTTAAACTTTGAGAAAGAGAGGCACAAAATCATTGTTTCCAACCTTTTAACTTTCCCTAAATGAAAAAGGGGTTATCACAGGGTGGTAACTGTGAGTTATCTGTGAACAGACTAATTTTCTCAAACATATTTTTTATTCAAAATTAATGTATAAATTTCTGTGAGTGATTCCTAGCTTGATCACCAGTATGAGAGCAGTCTATTGTAGACAAAATAATGATGGGATATAGAGGTCATACATTACATATCAGAATCCCTAAGCAGTAATCTCAGCTCCAATACAAGGTCCAAAGTTACTTATTCTCATCTTCTTGCCTTTTGGGATTGAGACAGTCTTGATCAATAAGAGATTTTAAATAAAATATAATAGAGTAGTAGTCCATTTTCACAGACAGAAAAAGGAAAATCTGGCAAACGACAAAAAAGAAGGTATGCCAGACAATCATTCCTTTGTTAGGTACTACTAGGATCTAAAGCCTATCCTTGTTCCTCTTCTTCTTGACAAATGCTGACATGATCCAAGTGTTTCTTAGACTCTCCTGGGAATCTTGAAGGATGGAGAAAGGACTGCCTATAAAACCTGTAGAACTATCTTTTCTGGAAGTGGTCTGAGAGAGGAAATATTCTGAGTCCCATGTTAGGAAAGCCACAGCTATGAAAAGATTTCAGTCAGAGTCAGGGCTGGGCTCCAGACAGCACATCTACACATCGCATGCTTCGGGCAGAAGCCAGAGTTCCTCTTCTCTCTTATCAAATATTCATCTGCCCTTGCTTGAACATGGGGAAAAAAACCTCTGTTCGTTGATAAGCTTTATTTCACATCATCCACACTCAAACCTGAAATAGAGGCAAGCCACAGTGGACTCAGTCTGAAGAACAGGATGGACACCGTTGTACAATACTGTGCCCTGCCTTGGAAGTTTCCATAAAATGACCAGACAAGACCCTAAAGAGCTTGGTTAGCCTTGCTTTGGTCAGCAGGTCATATTACAGACCTCCAGAAGTTCCTTCCAACTTCTTTTGACTCTCACCCACACTGGTCTTCTGACCAGTAGCAAAGATTTTTGTTGGATACTGTTGAGATTCAGAAGAGCACTTGCCTGTAAGAGGTAAAATTAATGGCTATGGTAAATTGATAGCTGGTTAGCTATATCAAAACATGACAGATTTAGAACAAACATAAATGGGAATTCAAAATTATAAACATGGATGTAACTGCAAAATTACGCATTTATTTACCAAACACTCATTGTGCTAGAATTAGAAGGTATCTTTTTTCAGTGAGATGCACTGACTTTTCTTAGACAGGGGAATGGTGCAGATGAATAGATCTAGTCTCAAAGAAATCATTAAATCACAAAATGATGACAAGCTGCTGATCTCATGCAGGTGCCTGAAACTTATTTGTGATTCTGGAGACTGAAGTGAGGAGGGAGATCAACAAGCAATCAGCAAGTATCAATATCCTAGATCTTGCTTAGAACAGTCTCTACAGACATGTTCAAGAGAGGTAAATTTTAACTAGAATTAAAAAAATATATTTTAATATGATAAAGCAATGGAGGCATCACTATTTAAGAAGAAACACCAAGATAAAATGATTGAACAAAAGGAGAAGGACTGTAGGTCTTATTCATAAATCTAACAGCAGACAAACAAAAGGAAGGAGGAAAAACCCCATTTATTTAAGGCAAAGCATAAGAATAAGAAAACACAGTTATAAAACCAAGATAAGTAATTTTAATCTGGAAGCTACCATGCTTCTCTTTGCTACCAAAATCAGCTAACACTAAACATTTTCATACATTCATGGAATATGCTGATTTGAAAGGGATCTGCAACGACCATTGAGTTAAGTCCTGGCTCTGCCCAAGACCATGTTCAAAAGTCACACCACGTGCCCCATGTGCCTGTGAGCATTGTGCAAATGCCTCTTGAACTCTGTCACGCTTGGTGCTGTGACCATTTCCCGGGGGAGCTTATTCTAGCGCCCAAACATACTTTGGGTGAAGAACCTTCTTGTAATATCCACCCTAAACTGCTCCTGACACCGTTTCAGGCCATTCCCTTGGGTCCTGTCACTGTTCACCAGAGAGAAGAGATCAGTTCCTCCTTCTGAGGAAGCTGTAAACTTTGATGGGGTCCCTCCACAGTCTCCTCTTCTCCAGGCTGAACAGGCTGAGTGACCTCAGCTGCTCCTCATACAATTTTCTCCCAAGGCCCTTTACCATCTCCCTTGCTCTCCTTTGGACACTCTCTAATGAGCTAATTTCTTAAATTGAGGTGACCAAAACTGCACGTGGGACTCAAGGTGAGGCTGAACCAGTGCAGAGCAGAGTATTGGGCAAGAGCTGTGAGGGGTAGTCTAAACACAGGGTTTGATAGCCATCTCAGTGAGATTGCATTATGATGTTCCTTATCATAAGAGCATTGAAATCAACAATCCAATACTCCACTGCTAATCTTCTATGCTCCTCCTGACAGACTGCAGTCATGAGGATCAAAAGAGATTACCTCTTTTATAAGCTGACTCTAGAAACAGAGACTCTCTAAACATGGAATTTCATTTAGGACTGGTGTGGGCCTCTATATTTGTACCCATCTTGTGAGCAAATGAGAGGGAAGGTAGGAAAAACAAGTTAATAGATTAAAAAATGCACATAAGATACCAAATTTCAAAGTTGCCCAAGTAGGACACTTTCAAGAATTTCTAGTATCACACAATCACAAATGAAAAAAAAAAAAAAAGTTATTTTCATTATTTCCACACACAGCAGATTCTGTAATAGAAAATGCTTATTCCTTTTGCAAAAGATTCTGGTCAGTAAATCCCTTGCATTCCCTACTCTTTCTACTGTTATGCATGCTTTACTGAGAAATGGAAGTGAACATGGAATTTAAAATACAAAATCTTTTAAAAACATTAAATAAAATTTGAGTTACATTTTATCCACTCCTAGTTTTTGAAGTTGCTTTTCATTCATGAATAAAAGGTAAGATTGTAGGAAGGTTTGTCAATATTTTATTTTTCTCCAAGAACAATGAACCTTTAATTCAGTGCAAAACACACAAAAATTCTGTACAAATGAAAATTATAATGGTAAGAGAGTTGAACAGAAAAATGTTTGGATCTTCGAAGCATCAAGTGTGAAGAACCAACCACAGGAGTTGTTTTCGCATTTGACTTTTAAAATTTTTCTTTTTAGGAAATGCAGTAGTCCATTTATCTGAAATTAAGTCAGAAGAAAAAACTGCAATCATCTGCAAGTATATTTGAATCTTCTAAATTTCTCTGTTGTGCTGAAAGAAGAGGAGTCCAGACAATGAAGTATGGAATTACATGTGGATCCATCAAAGCTTAACTTGATTGGGAACAGCAAAAGAAACTCAGTTTGATCTTCTAGTAAAGAAAAGAGGACACTTGTGCAGAAACATTTTAGCTTAGTGAAAGAGCCATAAAAAGTTACCAAAGATAAACTGTATGCCACAACTGCTAGTTTATGATTCAACAAATGGAATAGTGTTGGGACTATGTTCTCCACCCATATCTTTGAGCAAGGTGCATCTAATCCAAACTTGACCATTAGGGTCAAGGCAGGATCAAGCCTTGTTTCTCTTAAGAACTAAGATTGCTGTTGGTTCTCTTTAGAGATAATGCACTTTCAGTTCATGTAATCTAAGTATTTTCACAGGAATAAGTACTGTGGTAGACCACCAAATATTCTCCAGTGCCTATAGAGTCAAGAGACCTAATTTAAACACAGTGTTGAGATGCTGCCTCAGTGCCCTAAGGTTCCTGTGAAACAAGCAATCTACTATCCCAAAAAGTCACTTAGCAGCATACAGTCTTTCATCCAATATTTGTCTTCACACGCTGCTCAGCACACTAAATGTTCAGAGCTTTTTCCTGATAAAGGCAGGGCAAAATTACAGTTGCTATTGCCACACATTTTAAGTGTCGTTTTTGCAGTTAAATGAGGTAACATTGCTTAAGTCAAAACTAAGACATGACAGGAGAGATGCTCACAGGCACACAAAAATTCTCATGTCATACAAAATAACTCCAACAACAGTGGAGCTGAAAAGGATTTCTACAAAATAAAAACTGAAAGGCAGTTTAAAATTTCTGTTGTTAAAGCAACCTATAACTTTGATATACGAAGAGGAAGTCTGAAAAATAATGAATCAGAGATCTATTTCTCTTGATCTGAAGGTCAATTAAAAAAAATTAAGCTGCTGGCACATAAGTGGTATACAGAAACCAATTTATAGGAGTCTTCAAGATCAAATGTCCACCTTGGTTTCAAGCACCCTCAAAAATTACTGATTTTCAGACTTCCATTGAACTCTTCTATTGTTTCTATTGAGCAAAACCTATTTAAAGCTATATAAGTTCAAAATAACCAAGTAAATATCCAATGAGCTTAAATATTGAATAATACATAGTAATACCTTCTGATTAAATAACCATTTTGTTCAGTGATTACATTCAGTTTCCCCAGTTGGTAATTATTGATTACAGGATATAGTCATTTGTTTCTGCTAACCATTTGCCCTTGTAAGTGTAAACATCAAGGACGGGGCTTGCATTCGTCTATTTTCCATGGCACCAGGCTGCTATGCATGTTGGACAATGATCCATGACATGGTAATAATAAACCTTTTGTAGCAAAATAAAGACTTTGTGTTCCTGTTGATACTTGGGACCCCTTCTCTCTCCTTCTTGCAGGCTAAGTTTTCATATGAATACTGTAAGAATCATGAATATGATATCTTAATAACTGTGAAATTTTACATAAGTAATTATACATTTCAGCATTTTGCATTTGTCATTTCCATGTACTTTAATAACAAAAAATTGCTCTTTCCAATTTTGTTAGGCCACTAAGACACCTTCTGTTAAAAAATAAGAAAAAAATAACAAGAAAAAATATGCAGATGTCTATTAAAGGTGTTAAAAACTTTGGGTGCACATGTCTTTTTTAGAAGCTTTCCTTTAAGGAATAAAAATTCACTCAGTTGTTGTTTTGTGTGGATAACTAACTTGATTCCACGTGTCTAGTCATATGTTCAGTCAAACTTTGTCCTGAAACAACACTAGACTGCTTTCAGTGGTTAAAAAGCATTATCTTTTTTTTTCCTTCTTTTTTTTTTTGTCCTTATGTTTTTAAATACAACAGCACAAGTCAGCAGTCCCCGCTGTATACTTGCAGTGAGGGTAGTGTTGGGGTGTAGGAGCACACAGATATGCACCCAGAGAGGCTGGTGCAGACTCACAGCCCCTCAGTGAGGAGATCAGGTTTCTGGAAGTTGAAGACATCTCCAAAGACATGTATGCAAGAAGTTATGCTTTGCTTTAGTTACAGTTGAGGTTGAAAAGTGATTCTGCAACTTTCTATCTCTCACTTTCTTCAAGACCCCTGGTTTTTTTTCCAGAAAGTGTCACTACCTTTCAGCTAAAGATGCTTTCCAGCCAAGATCAGATGAAATCTTTTGGTTCTTTCCATATTCTACTGCTTATTCTTTGGATAATTTTGTCCTTTCTTTGCACCTTCTGTCTCATATCTTTAATGTTTCTGAATTGCTCTGAATTTCTAGCATGAAAGAATATTATACTGTAGTTAAAATTATTTCCTGTATATCATTTTCCCTTATGAAGCTCTACCCATGCAGAATAAAATGAAAATAGTATGTATGCTTTCTTGTTCTTGACATGAAAAACCTATTTCTCAAGCACAACGGTGATTGATAAAAATGATTAATAAAATGGCTATATTTCATTTATTTTGATTGATATATTACCTAGTAAAAGTTTTCCATATATAATACATTAAAAAGTCATAACACATAACATCTCATTAGCTGATGCTTCTAATTTTATGCCTATCTGAAATAGTATGCTGTATCATTTTAAATCTCTAAATACATACAAAGTTGAAAGCTTCCTATAGGTTGTATTTTTTAACTGCTTTCCCAAACCTACACCAGAATTTCACAGTGACTGAAAAACAGTCATATTTAAATTCGCTAAAAACAGCAATTGATGATAATTTATAATCTTTAACAAATGCAACTGTTTTTAACTATTAAAATATCTTCATCTTTAAAGTAACTAAGATTGATATTTTTCTAATACTAAATTTTATGTTTCTAGTACTGATATTGCTTAGTTCTTATTATTCAGATCTATTTGGGCAATGTCTGCAGTATGTTTGTCTATGTATTACCCTGAAATATGGATGGAAAATGAATGCTGAGGAGTTCGCAGTGAACTTTTTTTGACTGACCACTATCATTAAAACAGGTGGAGTGGTGATTGTTTTATAAGACAAAGATCTATCTAATTTTTTTAACCAAATTGTAATTCACCTGACTTTGAACAAAATATTAACCCTTTCAACAGAAACCTATTGCAGCCATTCCTTCAGAAAGGAATGAGATGCTTTCCTGGCCAGGGGGGCCTCAGTACCATTGTGGATCCAGGTGCCCCTGCCACATCTCAGTGTACTTTGCAGTCTCACCATTTGCCACAGATTGTTACCATATCCATCTTTTGCATGACATGACCAGGACATAATCCTTGTTGAGTAGGGTATAATTAGCATTAATTGTAATTGCCATTGCATTATTCTGTGTGGCCTTGAGAAATTTCCCTACTCATATCAATCCAGACTGTTGCTCCAAGGTTCATTCTGCCACATTCATAGAGCTAATCCTCTCTCAACTTTGTATCCCTTCTTGGGCTTGTTATTGACCATCTAAATTTACACTCTCAGATTGCCTTACTGCCAAACTTGGGCTACTGTTTTATTTTAATTTATTACTGTTAAGGGACGAGAGTTGGTAAATCTCTGATGCAAACACTCACTCTCATTTGTTAAATTCATTGCAAGCACCAATGTGTTGTTTTCCAAGATGTTAATTTCATTTAGACTAAAGAGGATTTCTCTGGAAGAAGTATTTAAACTGATTCATTATTCAACTTTCAATTTCTCATTAAGTCACCTTCTGCAGTGCATCTTACAATCTTGATATGTTCACAGGGTCTACTACCACAGCAAGCTGACTGCTTCCTTGTGCTTGGTGGTTTGTTGGAGTGTGTCTATTGTCCTCCCTGTCTCTGGGGTGAGGGCAGTCTGTCTGATCTCTGCGCACCACCTGGCACTGCAGAGTCCTCGTTCCTTTGGCACTGTGCAGATGCAAACAGTAAACAGCAACAGCCCTGTAATGTTTCCAGAGGTCGGATCTGAACCATCAGCAGCTTCATGGCACAGTGCACCCTATAGTTGCAGTACTCCAAATGTCAGGATTACAAACCTGGAAGCCCTGTAGCATTTGTAGATCTGAGGGGTTGGATCCAGTCTGTAGAACACATGCATGTTGCACTTACTGAATATTAATTCTTGCTATAATTGAAATGAGGAATGTAACCACCATCTCTATCCCTGCCCCTCCCTCCAAAAACAAAACCTAATAACCCATTCTGCCCATAAATTGGAAATGTATCAGCACACTGAAGTCTGTTCCATGTATCACTTAAATAGCTCCTGATCAGTACAATGCAAGTTATACATGTCCAACCACCTGTTTCTTTAAGGAGTATTATATTTCTGCCGCAATAGACTTGACTCACAAATTTATAATCACACAGTTTTGAACTACTTAACATAAAATTTTAATAAAAACTACAGCATTTGTAAAGCATGTCAGCTTGAAATAAAGCTAGGTATTTCAATAACACCCAAGTGCCCTATTTAGCATTTTTTGAATTGAACGTTTATTTCAAAATTTCTTCCCAGAGTGAAATTGCTTTTAGAGAAAATCATTAATAAGGAAATCAAAATGAAATATTTAAATTGCATTGAATAAAATTATTTGGCCCAAAGCATTATGGGGAAAATTTCATCATTTTGTGAGCAAAAAAATCTGCTTTTGTTAGTTTTTATTTCTCTACAATATAGAAATGATTTTTTTCTACTTCATTTTCATAATAGAATTTTCAAGAGAGATTTTCAGACTTTAATCTAAAATCCCATCTTTTTTGCTTCTTCTATAGTACCATATTTTATATAAAACACAATGTGCTGAATAGATTTCCCTGAGAGGTAATGCTAGTCTCATCCAAAATCTACAAAACACTCATTCTTTATTAATACTGATGTGACTATGTTGGGAACCTTGTTTATTTGGGGGAGTGGGACATGGAGGAATTGAAAGAAGTGAGAAGTTAACTAAAATAGGGAAAACATTCAATTTAGACTAAACAGAATTTTGATTTTTGTTGCACCAGAAACAGAGTAAACAAATCAGAAATACTTTGTTTATCTTTCTCCCTATCCAAAATCAGCTGTATTCATTTGGGCACTTCTACTTAAAAATTGAAAGAGGGAGGGCCTTTTTTTCAAAATTGCTAGAAGACACCTTTTCCCCATTAACTAAATATTTTAGATATTCTACACCTGTGTACTATAACAACACAATTTAAATTTCCTCTTTTACTTGAAGCTGCAGAAATGCTCAGCTCCCAGGAGAAGGTCTACAAATGAGAATGTAAATTTTTCTAAGATACAGTGCTGGTAACAGCATTGATGATTAAGACACTGTCGAGGAGAAGGTGAAAACAGTTAGGACCTCCCCTTGTGGGATAAAACATGGGTACAAGAAATGTCTTGCTGGTTCAAGAGGGTATAACCCTTCTTCTCCACCAACACTGGCCAATATATAACCCTCTCTCCTTCACAGACACTGGCCAAGACTTTTCAGCACATAAGAATTAGATTTTGTTTTTCAGAGAATTTACTGTCTAAGTGAAAAAAGCGGATGAAAGGAACAAGTCCTATGTCATGCAAGTTGATGAGTGAACTTTCTCCATTGCAAGTTTATTTTGGGCACAGACACTCCCATTCTGGCAATTAAGAACTCCACATCTTCAGTCTGATGTGTTCAATATTCAGCATGAAAACTCTAATCTTGATATCCCCTCTGGTAGTATGATATAGTGGTACAAAATTACTGCAATGTCTATGAACTGTACTGGATTTGATTCTTCTAGAATGTACTCCCTGATTGAACTATAAATGGAGAGCAGCTAAGAGAGATTAATTAACTCTTCATTTCCTAACAAGGAAGGTGTGTGATGTGAAGCTAAACATTTTCAGTAGAGAAATACATGCCAGGTGTTATTCTTCATCTTCTAAAAGGCAAATATAAATATATGTATGTCTTCATAGGAAACAGTTTTCAAATAAAAACCAGATATAAAATATATAGGTTTTAACCATGTATCAGTTCTGAAAATTCATTATATATTTCTCTATGCAAGGGCAATAATATGTATAGCAAAATACACAAAGAAGCTACAAGTAGAAATATTATGGGGAACATGAAGCCTATAACTACCAGGCAAGAATTGATTTATATTACAGGAGAATGAACACTCTCACTTCTTTTCCACTATGTTCTGAAACTTTCCCTTTAATTTAGTTCACTCTGTAATTTTATTTCTTAATTAATTTTGAATTACAGCATTTTAAATATCAGGTCTGCTTTCACATCAAACAGATTGTTGTTCAACATCATTGTAGATAACCTGGATGGAAGACTAAAGGGATACTAAGTTGGCAGGTAAGACAAAGCTGGGAGGAGCTGTTGACTCCCTGGAAGGCAGAGAAGCCTTCAGAGAGTTCAGACAAATTAGAGAGCTGGGCACCCACCAGTTTTATGAAGTTTAACAAGGGCGAGTGCTGAATTCTGCACAGGGGATGGGACAACCCTGGGTGTATGGACAGACTGGGGAATGAGAGGCTGGAGAGCAGTGCCATGGAAAGGGACCCAAGGGTCAATGGCAAGTTGAACATGAGTCAGCAGTGCCCTGGCAGCCAGGAGGGCCAGCCCTGTCCTGGGGGGTATCAGGGATGGCATGGCCAGCTGGGCAAGGGAGGGGATGGGGGATTGGGGTGGCCTCAGCTTGAGTCGTGTGAAAGTTTTGGGTGCCACAATATAATAGAGACATAAAGCTATTGGAGAGCATCCAAAGGAGGGCCACAAGAATGATGAAGGAGAAGTTTATAAGGAGAAAATGAGGTTGATTGGCTTGTTCAGCCCAGAGGAGAGTGAGTGGAGATCTCATTGCAGCCTAAAGGTTATTCATGAGGGAAAAATGAGGGGCAGGCACTGATCTCCTCTCTGTGGGGACCAGTGACAGGACCCAAGGGAATGGTCTGAAGCAGTGTCAGGAGAGGTTTAGGTTGGCTATTTGAAAAAAGTTTTACACCCAGAGGATGTATGGGCACTAGAACAGGCTTCCCAGGGAAGTGGCCACAGCACCAAGCCTGACAGAGTTCAAGAAGTATTTGGACAATGTTCCCAGGCACAGGGTGTGATATTATGGATGTCCTAAGATTTGGACTTGATGATTCTTTTTGGTCCCTTCCAAGTCAGAATATTCTGTAGATCTGTGATTATTTTGTTCCTAGTGTTGGACATTCATGCTAGACTTTAAACAGACATTAAGTCGAACTAGATATATCAATTTGATATAAGAAGCAAGATATTAAACTGCATGGCCTTTACCCAAGAGCTCTGAGGCAACTTAAATCTGAGATTACAGGACTTTTGGCTGCCATCTGTAACCGACATTATGAAAGGTTACTGTGGCAGAAGACTGACAGATTGCCAATGCACCTCCCATCTCAAAAAATCTCAAGAAATGATCCTGGGAAAGGCAGGACTCCATCTCTACTTAGAAAAAAAAAAAAGAAAAAAAAGATTGTTACAAAGGAAATAGCTGGATTTCTGTAAAGGAAATGCTACCTTGCTACCCTACTGTGCTGACAATGTCAGCAGAAATGTGGATGTACTTGCATTTTTAAAGTCCTTGACACTAAAGATTATTAAA
This sequence comes from Ammospiza nelsoni, assembly GCF_027579445.1. Classification (NCBI taxonomy): domain Eukaryota; kingdom Metazoa; phylum Chordata; class Aves; order Passeriformes; family Passerellidae; genus Ammospiza; species Ammospiza nelsoni. The sequence continues at coordinate 90,752,777 of NC_080634.1, read as the reverse complement.
GAAATTAAACTGCGGCAGGATTGGTAGAGGGGGTCTTTTATGGATTAAAAACTGATTAAAGGATAGGAAGAAAACGTCCTAACATAGACCTTTATAGCCCAAATGTTCTTTAATTTTCTAGATGGACAACAGTAGGATGTTGTCCCATCAACTGATGCTTGTGCTGCTCTTTTCCAGCATAAATTATCAGTGGTTTGGAAAAGGGTGTGAACACTAAAATCTCCAACTTTACAGACCATACTAATTTTTCTTTTTTTTTTTTTTTTTTTTTTTTTTTTTGGGGGGGGGGTTTTGTTTTTGTTTTTGTTTTTTCTTGAGCTGTGTAAATGTTGAGGACTGCAAACACTTCCCTCAAAAAAGAGTGGCCAGAAGGGTGGCAGCTGGGCTTTAGTGGCTAAATATAAGGTAATGCATCTGGGGAATGCCAATGAAGTCTACATGATTCTGCATTCAGAATTGGTGGTTACAGCTCAGGAAATACATGTTGGATCCTCCATAAAGAGTTCTCTGAAAGCATTGGCTCAATGTGCAACAGAAGCCAAAGACAATGACAATGGGAATTCAGCAGTGAATAGTTTAAATAAGGCTTTTTTTTAGGTTAAATAAAATTAAACTGGCATATCTATCAAAAATGAGAGAATTTATTTAAAGGATAATCAGAAACAATATTGACATTTTTGGGTTTTTACTTTGTTTCTGGGTGATTTTTCTCATTTAAATTTTAGGTTTCTTTAATATTTTGAGTTATTCTTTTAGCAAAAGGTCTTCTAGCTCTATTACAATATATCTTCAAAAATATAAGCGCATATATAAAAAAAAGAAGGTCAGCACATTAAAGAATCCTAAAGTGAAGTAAGAACAAAAAGTTTCTCATACCCATGAATAGAGTCCTTCGACTGCATTACCAAATGAAAAAAGTGAAGTGAAAAAATAGTGAAGACTGTTCTACTATCTTCCACACTGGTGTGTGGTAAAGCCAAGGAGATGGTAGGGAAGCTCAGAGTGGTTGATGACAAAGCAGAAAGCAAAATAATGGGGCAACCCTGTTTATTTTGCAGGTAAATGCTGCATCAAGGCACAACATGATTCAGATAGTCACACTTGGAATAGCTGGGAAGCAATCCACAGCAGAAGCTGTATTTAACTTAATTCTGAAACAAGCCTTATCTCAAAAATTTGACATCAAATACTTATGGTAAAAGAGTAAGCATAGCATGTTCAAACTGAATAAATGTAAATTAAAAAATATACAGTCAAAATTCATTAGAATAGTATTTACTATTATGTAGGAGGACAAAATAAAAATTAGAGAAGTAAAATGCAGGTGGTGGATGGCTTAAAGACATTAAAGACAATGTTATAGTAAATATAAATAAAAATTAATATTATCTACTAAAATAAAAGATTCTGTACAAGATTGCACACACAAAGAGAAAAAATAAAATCTATAGTGAACCAAATAACAGCTATTTTTGTCAGTAATTTAATTATAGCATTATCAGATGGTAAGATGTAAGATGCTGTACTTTCTTACAGCATTCTATTGAACTATTTTAAAATTCTTTAATTTTTCAATTATTCAAAAGTAGAAGCATTGTTCAAGTTAAAACAAAACAAAACAAAACAAAACAAACTTGAAGCCTCCTTAAAAGTTAAGGCAATCCAAATGATTTTTATAAATAGCTTCCCAATTGCCTAAAAAATAATAAGACCTTCCATCAGTTGTAGTAAGAAATTGGACATCAAATGGCTTCTGTACAAGAGAAATGTAAAGTGGCAATTGAATTTTTCAAAAGAATTTGAGGATATTTGTGGAAATTAGAATCATCAAACTTGACTCCCATAAAGGGGAAGGGAAGGGAAGGGAAGGGAAGGGAAGGGAAGGGAAGGGAAGGGAAGGGAAGGGAAGGGAAGGGAAGGGAAGGGAAGGGAAGGGAAGGGAAGGGAAGGGAAGGGAAGGGAAGGGAAGGGAAGGGAAGGGAAGGGAAGGGAAGGGAAGGGAAGGGAAGGGAAGGGAAGGGAAGGGAAGGGAAGGGAAGGGAAGGGAAGGGAAGGGAAGGGGAAAAGAGGGGCAAATAATGTCTCTCAGAAGCTACTGATGGTCCTGCAGATGGCAGGAATAATGTGCAAAGATGTGTATTGCTCTATAACTATCGCTAGCTCCTAAAATTTGTCTGTAGAAGAAATTTGTGGTGTTATCACTGGGCACTTGACATGTTTTTGTACTCCTTGGCTTCCTCCACCAGCCTCCACTAGCAACAGGGGTTAGAAAGCTTTGTTTTGAACTGGTACAGCTATTCCTATGCTTGCTCGTGACTGTTCTTTCTTGCTGTCTCCTGTCTCTACTAGAGAAAATTTATGATCATGGTTGGCCATAGCTCAATCCTTGCCCTCCCACATGAGTATAAACAATGTCATCTGCACTGATATCTGCAGCAGACAACCCTCAGGGGCTGTGTGCAGTCTCTGCTGGTACCCCCTCAAGCAATTTCTGTTCTGTATGGCATTGTCAGCCACTGATAGCACCCAAACAGGGTCCAGAAAGTTGTCAAGTAACTGTTTGCTGCATCCAGTTTTGCTTGCCAGAAGCCATCTCTGGCATCCATGACTGAAAAGACTATTGTGTTCGCTTGATTTGGCAATATTTCAGTGACTGTTGGCAGGGAACAGTATAAGCACTTTAGTATGCTATTGAGGTCCTTTGGATTGATGCAGATCATCAGTTTGCCTGTCTTTCTAACTGCCACCATACTGCTGATCCAGTCAATTGGCCTTGCAACTTTTTTCAGCCACCTTGTTCCATGACAGTTTTAACTTTCACCTTGAGCTCTGCTTCAAGTGGCAGCACTAGCATTTTATATATAGCTGATGCCACATCATCTTAACCTTGCAGACCTTAAAAGCACTCATTATCCAGAAACCTGATCCCTTGACCAGAGACTATCTTTTAATAGTCAGAAAAGTAATATCTCATATATGTTTCCCTCACCCTCAGTTAGCTCTGTGATGCTCTGACTTTGCAATAAACAGTCCTATGTCCCAGTAAGTTCTCCACCGGACAATAGATTTCTGCATCCATCCTACTGCAGGAAAGAGATGAGCCTAATCTTTATTTACATGTGAGAATTTCACAGGTTTAATACAATCCCACTCTAAAAAAAAAAAATCCAAATTGTTTTATTTTTTAGAAAATCTGCATCCCAGCTTCATCACAGAATCAAATCACATTCCTTTCAGTGAAAGCTTTCCTTTGCCAGTTGCTTGTCATTTCTCATATTCAGTTTCTGAACCACATTATTTTCTTGTTACTGCCATTGCACCTACTTACTATATATTATTCAGACCAGCTTCGTCACAGGTGCTCACTTTTCTCTTTTCAAGCACTTATGCAAATTAAATCACCAGTGTAATTTAGAATCCTTCACTTGCATGTATGTCATCCAAAAATTGTCTCATCCAAGTTCCAACTACACACAGGGTGACACCACCACTTGCTCTTAAGCAGGACTTTTAAACACTAGACCTCACACTTTTGTAACAAAAGAGGTCAATACCATTATCACCGTTTTATAAGGGTGCTGTGTAGGGGTGAAGTGACTTGCTCAAGGTCATCTAGCAGCTTGGTGAGAGCAGAACTTAGGTCTTGCGAGTTCCAGTCTAGTGCTTTATCCAGCAAGAAACCCTGACTGTGCTGAAGTCTGAGGTCTCCCTGTCCTTGGCCTGTTCTATTAAAACGCTGCACTGGCATTCATATAAACCATTTACAAAGGGTAACATCCATTTGTTCTGCATCAAAAAGCAAGAGAGATTGACACATACATAATCTTTTCCTATGTGTGATGGATTGATCCTTGACTTAGGATCATTTCAGTTGCCTCTTTGTAGTCTCTCCATTACGACAAGAATTTCCCAGGCTTTCTATGCAAGATGAGAATGGAAAGCTGTTAAACAACCATTTTCTCTTTCTTCCTGAGGAAACTTTTTACTGCCAATCCAAATTTGCAACACCTGCGGTGTTGAAAATGAAGACTTAAAGGCGTTCACTCTACATTTATGTTTGTCAAACAGTGATTTAAAAACACAAAAATTCATACAGCATTTTTTAAAACACTTTCCAGAGAATTTTTCTTTTCCTTTTTTTCTCCCCAGAAATAACATCATGTCTAAGAACAGTGCATAATCCTCATACACAGGTTTACCTAGATTTTTGTGACATTTTGGGATAAAAATTCCCGAGGACATTTGTGCCACGTTTGTGTCCATCGATAGCTTCTTGGTAGAATTTCAGGACTATGAAATAGGCTATCCTTGTACTGAAAAACTCTAATAATACTTTGGATTTGGAATATGTGGTGTTCTGAAAACAGCCTTTCATTGGTACATACTGCTTGTGTTTGACAAGAACTTTACTGAAATCCTGAGGAGGGGATGCTTGCTGACCTTATAGGCAGCATACAAGAATCTCAGCCTGATTTACACACTGCTTCCCTTGTTCAGGTAATGCCTGAAATAGCAAAGAGGTGTTCCTTCTGCTATTTGGACCATGTCAGTTTGCATTACTCCTGCTCACAGGCACTACTGGATTTCTGGTGTTTCCGAGCTGGGCTGGCCCTCAAAAGATTTAACCCCAGGCCAGAAGGAAAGAGTGCATATCAATGTGGTCTCATACAATAAAAGACTCAATTCACCACTGAGCCTCCCTAGAGTTCAGCAGGAACTCCTTGGATTTTGTGCAAAACAAATGACAAACCTAGAAGATGCACACAAACCTTTTCCTGATGTGAGAAGAAGCAGCACCGCTGCAAAGTGCACGGACTCCAGCAGAATTCATAGCCCACCGCAGACCACAGCATGCCACCTATGTACATGAACAGGAACTGATTAATGGGCTGTCACTTTATTTGTTGACTGCTGAATTATTTATACTTATAAAGTGTTTAATAATTTAGAGCTGGTATCTTAACAAATTACAGCTGAAAGTGACAAGGGGAAGGTGGCACAAGAGTCTCACTTGAGATCAATGTCCTTGTTCTCAGGGCACTTTGGAACATGATTTCTGCTGACTGTCATCAGCAAAAAAAGGAAGGGGGAAGTATGTTGATTTGATATTACGTGTTAAATAGAGAGAACTGCATATTTCAGTAATCAAAGCAAAAAAGTTGCTTTAAACCAAAAAGAACATGAAATTACTCTGAAGAAATCTGCATTTCCATATGAAATGAAAATCATTGTCTTAAAAAGAAAAAGACTAAATAAAAGCTAATTACAGTGTTTGTTTTTAAAATTTTGTCTCAAAGCATTTTATCCATCTTTTCTTGCCACAAAGGATTTGGATACATATTGATTTTGACCTACGTACTACATCTTTGCAAAAAAGCAAAGTCATCTTAATGCGAAGAGGTTATTTTTTACTGTATGAGGATGGAAACAAAATTACCATCTACTGGCTCTATGTGAGTTAAACTTAGAGAGTGCATGAGAAAGAGATACATAAATTCAGATTTTTCAACAAAATCCAAATGCTAACCAACAGAAAGGCTGGCTGAATCAATGCACCTGAAAACAAAATTCCTGTAAAAATCCTCTAGATAGGTAAATAACATTTCACCCCAGGATGGTTTTTCCTTCAGAGACACTTCAATAGAAAAAATATATTAATGTAAATATCCAAAATAGTAAATTCCTTTCTCTAAGAAGGAATTTCCTGGGCATTAACCCACTCTATTTCCTTTAAATACCATGAGAATGCAGTGTCTAAAAGAATCATATTGGTGAAACAAAAATTCTTAACAAAGGCAAAAGGCTCCTATAACAGAAATTATACCATCACTGCTGCAAACAAATACATTTTTCAGGGTAGCCTCTCCAGTGATGAGCACAGTTGCATCTTTTAACCCCAATTCTACAATGTCCACAATGGAAAGGCAAGCTGTGATAACCACTGCTGAATTCCAGTAGCTCGGTATATCCACATGCAAGATCCTGTTCACCAGTGCAAGACTGACCTCTGCTTGTATTCAGCTTGCTTCAAGCAAGCACCATATGTCTTTCCATCACAGTAGCACAGGCACTGTGGCCTTGAACAGGGCAAATCATATCCAGCTCTCTTCCCCCATAATATGCTTAGGAGATCAGTGTTTTCTACTTTGGTGCGTGCACCTTGAATCCTATAATAATGTTACACCTGCAGTAGAAACTTTGTTTTGTGGTATTTCTCAATATTAGCTTCTTCAACAGCAATTGCTTTCTGCCTCTGTCTCCCTCTCTCTCTCTCTGTGATTTAATTGCTGTTTATCTCCACGGAGACCTTTATATGCACATGCTGCCAGCTGGACCAGGATCAGTAGGTGGCCATTACTGGACATTTGGGAGCAATGACTTGAATTAAAGCCAGCTGAATCCTACTGTCTGTATTTTCATTCTGTCCTCAGATACAGGCTCACCCATAATATTTCTTCAGCAATACAGACGTTTACAAGACTATCACCTCCAGCAGTAGACTTCAGCATGAACAAGATCTAGTCAGCTCTTATTCTACTAATTCTACTAATGACTTCAGGGTAGAAACCTGGGACCTGGCTCATACCTATACTGTAAACTGCTCTTAAGGAAGCCATCCTAAATTTCCCAGAGAGAGCAAGTGGTGAACTACATTACAGGGCCATTCTCTTCCTTGGTGTCCACTCCACAAATCTAAAAAGCTGTGTTGCCTTGAGGAAGGACAAGTAATAAATGTGGTCCAATTTTCTTTATACCACTGCAAAATTTATTAGGAAAATAAGTTATATAGCAAGATTGGTATTTTGCATAGAGCTCTCCCTATAGTGGTGCTATGTTTTGCGTGGGGAGTGTTTATGGATACTAAAACTGCTAAATGTTTTTTTCTGGTATAGAAATGAAAAATGGATAATGGGAGCAGAATTTTAGCATGAATAACAAATATTGGCTGAGAATTTCTTGATTTGTTTAAAAAAGTCATTATCTTCAGTCGTTGATGGATACTATGTCGTCTGATGTATATGTTCTGAGTTTTCTAATATGAAAACGCTCTGTGTAACTCTTCCCAGGGTACCAGAAACATATGAAAATGGACAGTATTTTTTCATGTTTTGATTTGGGGAATAAAATAGTGAAAAATGAGGATCATTTTTGAAAATGATGAAGAAAAATCAGATTGAGTGGATATTCTTCCAAACATTTTATACTCAGAAATGCACTGTTTCTCCTCTTCCAAAGACTATTTTTTTCTTTATTCAAAATTTTCTAGTATTGAATGTGGACAATCTGTAAAAATGTGGGGTTTTCATGAACACATGCTGAATATCATTCACAATTTGACTAGGAGGCCATATCTATAATTCCTTCCATATTAAATCTAAATTATTAAAATAAGAGATGAGAATGAGCTCAATGAAAATTATTGCTGTAAGTGTTACAAAAGTATCCAAGGCGCATTCAGATGCTCCAACATATGCAGATGCTCCAAACAGTACAAAATGCAGCATCACATCTACTAAGGCATACACCACTAATCCACTCAAGGTCTTCAGCCTGATCTTCAGGATTCCCACTAAGTACGATCTCTACTATTTGGAGGGCAGTTTTTCCACCCCTCCTCTACAACCTAGGATAGCAAGGAAGCCTGGAACTGACAGTATCAATGACACAGTGAAATCTGAAAGAGCATGGCACAGAGGTTTATTGGTCACAGGAGGTAGTCAGCTATGGCATTCCTTTCCTTCACAGTTCACATGATGCCCTGATACCACTTCCTTGAAGATAGTATTCAAAAATACCCCTGAAATCTAAGCATAACAATAACATATCAATTACTTATACACTCAGGAACATGAACAGGATATTAAAAGGGAATTAGAGAAAATGCAGTCTTTCAGGTAAGTTATTGTTCTCTGGAATGTAAATTCATGAGGAATGTCTGGGATTAGTATCAGCCCAGTAGAAATGAGACCTGGTCAGGAGATGGCACAGAAAGCATCCCAGACTGATTTCTCCCTGTTTCTTTGGAGCCCACGTTTCACTTCCCAGTATAGCACTGTGTGTGCATATTCATGAGTTAAAGTCTCAGTGACCCCTCAGCTCCACACCGCACAACAGAAATTTCAACTACTGTGTGAAATCCTAACCACAAGGAAGTCAATGGCAAGATCCTTGCTCACTTGTTGGGGAACAGGAATTCACCCATGATATCTTGTTAGTTCTGGCAGGTTTTCAGGATTCAGCATGGTTTTTGAGATGAATCAGTAAGCACTGTACTGCTTTCTTACACTGTCCTCTGCTTGAAACACAAATAGTGCTGTACCGCACAGATTCTATTACCCTTGGCAGCTAATTTTCTCCTTTGTCCACTCAAATGCAACCCTCCATCCCTTACTCTTTTCCTACAATACATTTTTATAGAACAAAATAAAAATTGTTATTAAAAAATCAATGCTCTGCTATCATTTATAGTTTATGTTTAAGAACTGTGGAAAGTATCTTTCCACCGTTGGCCCAGACTTTTTTCACTGTTTCTGGACAGATGCCTTCTGAGATTTCAGAAAGCTCACACAAAACCTAACTTCCATTTAATTTCCTAAATTAGTAGTCTTTGTCCACTGAAGGTTTATTTTTTTTTTCCTGTAAGATGTTGTTTCTCCTTCCAGAATTTCTAGACAGCAGCAAGTGTCATTAAAAATTGAAGTGGACAAAGCACTTCAGACCACACTATCAGTAACAAATCTCTCCTAGAAGAAGTGGATGACCTAATAGGTTTTTCTCTATTTTAAATGCTTCAGAATGGTGGTACCTCAGTTCCCTGACTGGTCCTTGACAAATCTGTGACAGGTAAGAAAAAAGAATAAATCTTCAGTGACCAATGGTATAACATAGTCCTTCCTGCTTAGTATATGTTAATAATTCCTTTCAGATTATGCTTACTTTGAGTGATAGTGACATGGCAAAGGGCTTTAAATCAAAACTTTTCATCTTCAGTGTTGGTTATTATAGTAATTAATATTTTTCCCTAATATGGTTTAAACATTCAGATGAACTGAAGAGACACATTTTTGCCTTTTGAGGAGAGTCAGGGTCTTTCACTCCATAACAATGCAATGGAGATAGCTGGCTCCTTCCTGCATCTGGACCAAGGAGCTGGGCAATATTAAGGCAATGGTAATGAAAGGCATTTGAGAAAAAATAAATCTCATTCTAGAAAATCTGAGAAATTATTCATATTAATGATAAAAAATTACTCCCCCTAAAAGTTCAAACCATCAGGTCTGAATTTTTCTTGGAAAAGGTCAGTATTCCTTCAAATTCGCTGAGACTTGACCTTAATAACCCCAGTGATCCCATCTCCAGGCAAAATCCAGAAGTTCCAACATAGTAGTCATTTTTGCTCATGTGTATTTTCATTTGAGGTCTGAAATGGAAAGTTCTACCAAAGCAGCAATCAGTGAAGTCCCCAAAACCTGGGCAAACCAGGAAGGGAGCAGTGGATTACATGAACTCACATGAGACATTAGGCCCCTGCTGCTCTCTCCCGCTCTGTAACACTAAGGAGTCGTGCTGCTCTCTCCATCACTTCTAAAATTACTTTCTTTCATGATACGGAAATCATTATTAGACTACTTCAGCTAAGGCAATTACGGCACCTAGACATCATCTGATGAGGTTGCCACACGCACAAGGGCCAATCCAACACTCCTTTTAGGACATAATTAGTATCTGAGCATACAGACAGGATTTGGCTCTGGATTGCAGCTACAGAACTGAGCAGTTAGAGCTTAATGAATGCAGTCATTTGAGCTCCTGCACATCTCCATCAAAAGTTGAACACAAAAATCCAGCTAAAATTATGTAACAGCCATGGTAGGAACCAATTCTTTTCTCTCTTCTTTGAGGCTAGAGAAAAACAGACACTATGTAGTACAGAGAGTGACTATAGTAATTAGTCTTTTTTTTCCTGAATGCTATAGTAAACACTTTCAGAGTAAAACTCAATGCATAATCACTGCTGATCTAAAAATGACAGCTGTTCTGGAGAAGACCAATGTACACACCAATCCCTCCTGTAAACTATTCCACTTCCTTTAGTTATGTTAAGGGTTTCTTTTTCCAAACTGAGTATGACTCAGTTCTTTTATGTGTGTTTCTTTTGATTTGTAGCTATATCTAGATTGATTCCTAACTCTGCAACTTTCAGCATAATCGTAAATGGACAATTCAGTCCAGCAGCTAAGAGATCTGTGAGACAAATGCCCAGGAGCAGTTATGAAGCAAGACACTCAAAATTCTGTTCTATTATTTCAACAAGGTTGCCAAAATGTTTTTGAAGGACTAAAAAGCTTTTCCAATAATAAAGTAGATAACAGGTACCTCACATGACTCCAATTAGAAACAGAATTATAATTGTCTAGGAAATTACTTAAAAAATTCAGGTTTCACTGGGATTATATATAGCAAAGAAACAGAAGAAGGAGGTAGGAAGAGCTTACTGCTCAACAGAAAGCCTAGAGTTGAATTGTTGAAACATTTTCCTATTTATATTAACAAAAAAACCCCAAAAAAACCATAAATAAAATGTAAAGGAAGAACAAATGACCAAAGCTGTAAGCATATCAGAACAGACATTGTAGTATGAAGACAGAATGAAAGCTGAAGGAGACTTGTATTTTTTCATCATTCCATTACCTTTGCTGGGCAACAGTTGTGAGGAGAAAAAACAACTATATTTTCCTCAAAATATCCTCCCTGGAATGTCAGGAACTGACAACACCAATGCAAAAGGAAACAATGGCTGATCTCCTGGTTCTGCAGTCGTCCTCTTGCAGGCTTCCCTCGGCAAAACAAACCCTTCAGGTCACACGGTCCTTGGGGGCCATGCATTAAAATAACTCAGTTATATTCACAGTCTCTATTTGTCCCTCCCAGACACCTTTGTAAGGAATAAACATCCACATCAGAGGAGACCATTTTCTCATTCTCATCCCAGCTGGAGAATTAACTCTGCATTCGAGGTTATCAAGGGGACGGACAGTTAAAGGACAGAAAACAGCAGCAATAAAGTAACATTACCATGAAGGCGGGGGGAATACCCTGAAAACATGTAGGCTGACTTTTCTTTGGTACACTTAGTTTTGTCTATGGGCAGATTGCCACAAAGGGGAAAAAAAAAGAGGGGCAAAAGAAAACCTATACTTTATTTATTATTCAAATAAATAGTTTTCTGCTGCTTCCATTTTGTGCTCAGTTTTGTAACAATATGAGTCCATTTCCCCATCATTCCTTAATATCTATATTGTTTAGGACTTTATATACTGTATGATTAGTTGGCATTGGTACCGTTCAATCTGTACTAATCTGTATGCATTTATATTGTGTGAGCAGTTCTCTAATTGGTTTTCATCCAAGTAATCCCACAGAGAATAAGGTTACATGCTGAAAAGGGCTGAGGTGAGAGAGTGGTTAAAAGGGGAGTGCAAACTCTTTTCCCATCCTTATTAAGAATGCTTTACACATCTGCATTTTCTAAAAACATTTCTAAACTCCCTCTGTGTGAATAAACACAAAGTCTATTCCACAGCACAGAAATGCACAGAGAGAAAATGAATTTGTTTTAGAGAACCCCACCCATATTTGCTTTATTTCTCCCATATTGCTGTATCTCTTGGTCATCTAAGGCTGTGAAAAGTAAATACTAGAGTTTACAAAGGTGGAAAAATTAAAACAAAAAAAAAATCCAGAATATAACATGTCTCTTGGTAGAAAACACAAAATTAATTTTAAGTAAACAGAGCAGAGAGGAAAGATCTTTTCCTAAAAGGCTAATAAAATTGAAAAAAAAAAAAAGAAAAATAAGAAAACAATTTAAAAAGCCCAAAAGTGAGCCAGCATGTTGAAGCTTAGCTACTTTAGCTACTTAAATCCATATTTGGCTGACTTGAGTAACAATAGCCCAAATTTCAGATATTCTGCACATTAAAATTTCTGAAACATTTTGACATGTGCTGCAGGTACTCCAGGTATCAAGTTTGCAAATGCTAATGACAGCGCTTGAATTTTAAGAAAATATATATTCAATAGTTTCATTTAATTGTGCAATAATTGCACACTGTCATATTTCTGGCTACAGTGACATAAGTTTCATTGAGTTTTTTTAAAAGATTTTATATTATTGGTCACACACCACCTAGAAAAGAATAAAAGTTGTGGAAAAAAATTATGTGTGAGTTACTCTCCTTTTCCTTATGCATAAAAAACATTCTTTGTTTTCTTCATAGAACTGCATATTGAAATTTATCAGTACCTGCATATGATCACTGTCTTTATCAACTCCCAAATTAGAATATTTTTGTCACTCAGATCAAGTTTTAGCTTTGATTGCACTTTTTTCCTCTTTCCTTAAAAAACAAACAAAAACCCCACTTAAATCAACATACTGGAAACTTTATGAAAACCACACTTTTTATACATGCCCATGCCCACATTCTGAACAGGCATTAGAATATTTATTTAAAAAACACAGGGCTTGCTTACCATGTTCACAACTTTCAACGGCTGGATTTTAGAGCAGCCTTTTTGAAATGAAAGTCTCCTGCTACTGTACATTCTTGCTAGTGATAAAATGCAATTTCACTGCATACAGCTAAGCAAAACCTTTTTTTACTGCTGAAGAAGAAGATATTCTCAACTGTTTTTTCTAGATTTCAAAAAGGAATAAAAGATGAACTTTTAGATTTTACTCAGAGCCATGTAGGTGACGATTTTTCTTCAATTAGTTATCATCCTGTCAGTGCCATGAATATTAGTCTGGACTTTAAAGAAGGATAGCTGTCCCACACAACTTAACAATGATTTACACCGAAGGACAATGCAAACCTGCTCTTTCCCTCCCCCACCTACGAATGCCACCATGCTTCATTTCTGCATTATCTTCTGGTAACCATCTCCGGAATATTCTTAAAAGCTGCTAACATGATACATTAGAATTCAGGCATGTGACAGATACAAAATTAAAGTTGACCTTCTCTGTCAGAAAAAATAAACAGTAACCATTAGCAGCTTTGTACCTCTGCATTTAACTCCCTATTTTCTGCCTCCCTAGTTTGGGTCCATTAACTGACTGGTGCAAAAAAGATCCCCGGCAACACTGACTCCCTGTGGATGTATTACAATCTCTGGATATTACACTTGACTATAACCTTTCCTCAACCTAATTTTACATTTGAAATAATTCAATCTTGACTTGGTCACACAACAATATTGTAGTCAAGAGTTGCCAAAATTCTGCAAAAACTTCTTATGTCTGCATGTCTGTCAACAACCTATGGTTTGCACTGGGGGCCATTAGGAATTCATACTAACAGTTGTATTTTCGTTATTTTATTAGTCATCCCAATGTTTTTTTTTGCTCAGCCTCATCAGTTATAGTAAGAACATCCTTTAATTCCCATGAAAATATATTTTAATTGTTATTTTATGGGGAAACATCCATTAAAGTCACTAGAATTCCAAAAGTTATTTTATGCTGTTGAATAGAGCAGAAAGGAAATTTCACATCTACAAAACTTCTAAAACTTCAGGAACCTTCAGAGTAAATAAGCTAAATGATTGCCATATTAAATTTGATTGAAATAAACACAGGATTCCAGCAGCAGATCGCACCAAAGCACCCATTATTTGGAATTAAATGGAGTAGTTATACAAACAGAAAAGTGATTTTGAAAACATTGGTGCTGCAATTCTGTCATGAACTTTGAAAAACAGTCAGAGTAAGACAGCACTATTGTGTTGACTCTGTCCATTTTCCAAGCACTGAGAATGATTTCAGGGAGTCACCATAAAAGCACATCCTGAGCCCTGCTAGGTCTTGATGGCAAAGAAAATGTATTCTCACCTCTATTTTCTTTCAACATCTACAGTATTTTTCTCTTGCTGTCTGCTGGGATTTCCCACATACTTTTTGTGTTTTCTTGTGTCTTGTCTCTCTTTGAAAGAGAGAAACCCACCATACTAACCATTAGACACAGTCCGTATTAAAGTGGTGGTGGGACAGGGCTTATCATTTTTCCTAAAACTAAAATACATACACCCCAAAGTCAAAAAATTGTCTTGTCCTTTGACCTAGGAAAAGAGAAATTTTATACTTCTCACTCCATCTGTGCAGTGGTGCATGCCATTTCCCTTTACATTTTGATATTTTCCTGTAAAATTCATATTTACTCTCTGCGGTGACAATATTTAAAACTTTCTTCTGTTTTCCAGTGCACACATAAATTTTAAAAAAAGTAAACTCCAACACACCTTTTTTATTAATGGATGCAGGTTGCTTTGACTTTATATAAAAGATATAATGTAAAGAACATTTGAAAATTTTCAAAAAAACCCAGAATTTCAGTGTGAAAAATGTCACTGTACTGTCCCAAGATTGTAATCATCCTGGTATCCTACAGGATGAGCTTCTAACTGCTTCTTAGCATCCCAGTTTGTAATACTTTATCTGACTGATTAGATACCAAACCACCTTCAGAAGGCTGGTGCTGAACAGATGTAGCAAAAAAAGGAATTTGTTTCTGCCAAAAACCTCATAAGCTCAAGAGCCGTTTAACTTAGCTCAGTCACATAGTTTATTTTGCATTAGAGGAACTTCTCATTTAATTTACCAGTCTATAATAGGTAACTTTTTCAATATGAAGCTAAAGGTCACTATTATATGTAAGGAAAATTAAGCCAATGTTCTTGGTTGCCTTACAGTTCTCCTAGTTCAACTACTCCAATAAATGAACATGTACAACAAGCCGAAGGGCTTTTTATTACAAATTTAATTCATTTCTCTAGACAACTGTGAAATTTGCCATTGACATTAGTCATTACCCCAAGGCGAACTAAAAGATGATCTCAGTTAATAAATGATCCTTAACAAGGAACGCTCCTATCTTCTGTGATATTGGCACAGGCACATTTTATTAATGCAGGACTAGCTTCCTGCCAGAACACTAGCATTCATGACTATTTGGTGTGCTTGTTTCCTCTTCCTGCTCCTGATATTAATAATTATGCAACGGGATAATTAGCAACACAAAGAGACAGTACTATGTGCTTGCAGCTAGATTTTCAGCACGTTAACCTTCTGGGAAATAAAGAACAGAAGCAAAGAGTCTAGCCAAATAACCAATGCAGGTTGATTTCACAGTGTGTAAAAGGCTAATTATCTGTGAAAAGTCTGACCTCAAGTAACAAAATTACACAAATGTGCAGGCATTTTATCTTAAATAAAACTCAGATGCACTAGTTCATGATGTGACGAGTCATGGTTAATAACTGTCTTCCAGAACTATTTATCTATGTTTATAAAAATAAAAATAAATCCAAGAGAGAATTAACAGTCTGCTATAAAATGTTAACCAGTTACTCAAATAACTGCAAAGGTAGGGTAAAATACACTCCCGCTATCCTTCAACCACTGCCATGCTAAAAAATAAAATAAAATAAAATAAAAAAATACCCAATACATGACAGAAGTAGGTTAAGTGCATTTTGTTTACTGGAGACAGGCTACAATAAAAAGCAGAAAATATTACTACTTCTTTACAGATACCATGTGTAATTCATTCTGATATAAGAATATTTATCCACTAGCAGTAATAACAAACCACAATTTTTGTCATGAAAAAAATAAATTGTATTTGCAAAAAGCAAACACATTACGGAGTGTGTAAAAATGCAATATTCCCATTTTCTAGTCAGAGTTCCAATTTATTGAAGTAACAGAGCAGAAAATGCACTGACAGCTGTTACATTTTATTGCGAATTAGTATATACGTTTTATATCCAGTGAGCAAATGCATGATACATTGTATTCCAGTAATTGCCACTGGCTTTCCAAATGGAAACTGAATGATCTTAGTGCAATTACACTCAGGAGAGTAAGTGTAACAAGCTACAGTTCTACATTATAGCTCTTTAACAACACCAAGAATTTTACTCTGTTTTAAAAAATAAAATAAAAAGGTCAACTGTATATATAAAAAAAGAAATATATATTTATCCATCTACAGATGATAAAATGAGATTTTCTGCTATTCTGGCTTAGATTTGCTTACATATAACACAGACCATATGTTTCAGAAAGTTTGTAAGAATGATACTTAAGTTTTCTACTAGTTCAGACATTTGTTCAGCATCAATAGTTTTGGGGGGGGGGGGGGGAAGGGAAGAGGGGAATGGACAGAATGATTGGAAACTTCGAACACATAAAATCAAAACTTCTCATTTCACATAGGAAATAAATGACTGTTATTCCCAGACTACACCCTAATTTTCCAGCATCCTTGCATAGAAAATTAAACATTTGCCTTGAAAGATTTAACACATTACCTTCAGACGTTACATTTTAAATGTTTATTACCGTAGGCTTTTTTCCCTCCCCCAGTTATCACCTGAGATAGTAACCCTCCTAAGATAGCCCATGTGCTGAGCAGTTATTATTTCAAATGCATTAAAGGAAGTGGGGGCATGAGGGAAAAACATTTTATTTTTATTTTTTTACTAACCTTCATAACATATTTTAAACCATTTCGTTGGGCAACCAGTCTGGTGACAGCCTCTGCACCTTCAAGCTGTAGCTGGAGCGCTCGGTAAAGCCGGCAGTCTCCTCCCCTCTAGTGGCTACCAGCTCTCTTTGCAGCAAACAGGGGAAGAGAAAGGCCTTTAGAGGACCACCTCAGGGCCATTTGTGTCATTTTTCTAAGCTTACAAGGAGACAAAAAAGAAAAAAAAAGACCACAACAACCAAAAAGCCCCCCGCAACAAAAATCCCCCACAAGCCCACAACCAAATACATCAGAGCAGGCAGTCTATCACTGCAGCAAATAAAATTTATCAGTCATTTAAAACAATATGTTAGTAGTGACTATGACTTAATCAACACCAACCTGCTGACATAGATTTGCAATTTGAGCAGGTTATTAGTGATCGAATTAACAACATGTCACAACTTGCATCTGATTTATTAAAGGAAGCTGACTAATGCAACAGAGCTATAAACAACATGCATAGAGACATTTTTCAGGCATGCTGACTACTGTTGTACAGTCAATGGAAAAGCAGTATGAGAAACAATCTCTCTGATTTTGCTCTTTTGTTTGCAGGTGCTTATAAATTATTTCATACTGGTGTAACTGTGAAGCATGGGGATCTATGTCATAAACTTTTACCCTGGGAAGGGTCAGAATCTATGCACAAAAAAATTCACTCCTGTTACATCTAGTAAAAGAACTCAGTGGAAGGGCTTGGCACAGGGAAGCAATGGGAAAATACAGCATCCTGGGACATGCTGTGATCTCAGCAATAGAGTAGCCTAATCACTACCAGCTTTTTTTTTCTTTTTCTTCTTTTGCTTTGCAGTTCTCATGATGGCGGCTTTTAAGAGGGCATGTTGAATACTAAAAGTGAGGTAACATGGTTTTCTGGAGTTTACCCATACGTCTTCCTAAGCATGTGGGGTGGCACAGGAGAAAGCACAACTACCCTATGTAGTCCATAGGCAGCCAGCACTTGCCGTGCTTTTGCAGACGTGGGCTAACATTGAACAAAATGTACAAGGCAGTTTATACAGCGCATGCATTTAAAATTCTTTCCCTTTTTCAAAATTTGTTTCTGAACAGGGCTTGCTTCGAATTCCACTCTTTGCTCATGTGTCAGGCATATGCATGTCCATCAATATAAAACTAAGACCTTTCACAGTTTTAGACAAAAAAAAAAATATTTCAGAGGAGCACTGTAAACACAGTTAGGCAAGATCTGTACAGATTAGCTTTGATAGTGTATCCAAGTCCAAGGGTAACCTGACCAGGTTTTCATTTGCACCCACTTTTAATTCTGAAACAATTAGTTACAGCCCAACTAGAGGCTTGAGAGCATTTTCATGAGAAACAAGAATTTAACATAAATCCACATAACCAAGGAAATTCAGAATTGAAGCTGTCAATTCTCAGGCCCAATAGAACACATAAAGGGGCTTGTTAATGCTGAACTAATTGGCATTCTTGGCTTGACAGTCTCAGCAGAGAGACCAAGGAGTGAATAAGCATGGAGACTAAACTACCCTCTCACTCACAGGTGGTCCCTCTAGGTTAAGACTAAAGCACATTTGGAGATGAAGAAATGAAGAGAAAAATGTACACCAAAGGTACTGTTTAATTTGTGAACAAGAAACTTTAGCCTGCACTGAAGGCGATGCAACCAATTCTTAACCAATGTCTAGTCTTGCTGTCTCAATTTATCCTATAAATAAGCAAAGGTTTTGATTTCCTTTTAAAAATTATGTTTCATAATTAGGGGGAGAGGCTGATACCCTCCAGTCATCTCCATCACCATGTTGACTTCTATGAAAATATATGAAAAATCTGTACCCGAAAAGCTGTTCTCTACAAACTAACCTGTACAATCACATTATTTTCAGACATGCACTTAGGGGAAGGACTTAACCTCTATCTCCTTCAGGTTACTTGATACAGGCCAGAGAGTAAATGTACCTGCAGTCTTAGCCCCCTGGTACACACAACAGCTCACTCTCCAGATCCCATGGAAAAGTAAGTATTTCTCTGGCATTCATTGGGAGGTAATAGGGGCTTATACCATGTTTGAGCCCCTATTTAGAGGTATGTCTCAATGAGCTTCAAAGTGTTACTGGTGAAATGATGCATCTGTAAGGGAGCAATAAGGGAGTAACGCTATTTTTGCTTCATATAGCGCTGAGCAGTTCTCCACAGAACAGTGTAAAATCTCTCCTATCTTTCCCACTGCAAATGTTGGATTGAAAAAGAGAGATATTGAAAATAAGATGCACAATATTAATACTGAAGGTAATTAATCACTGGAGTAAATTACTGAGGGGCATAGCTGATTCCCTTTCAGTGGGAATCCTTAAATCAATACTGGACAGCTTTTTAAAAGGTACATTCTAGCTAAGCTGTAAGTTATAAGATTCAATGCAGAAATCACAAAAAGAAGTTCTATGACTCATGTAATATAGGAGGTAAAACCAAAATATTGTCATGCATATTTTTGAACTTAAAATGTATTAATTTATTAGTTTTAGCCCACATGATAAAAAAAAAATATGTATAAAAAAAGAAAAAGGAAAAGTAAAAAGTTGGGAAACAATGACCAAACCTAACAAAATAGCTCTGTAGCTGATGCAATATCAATGAAAATTAATAAGGAGATCTTGATCCTATGCATTTTTAAAGTGACTATTTGAAAATAACAAATTTATAACACTCCAGATTTTTTCGCTTGGCTAAAGTACTCTCAGTGCAGTAGTGAAAAGTGGTGACAGAGACAGCCACAGTTCCTGTGTCCTTCTTGGGACTGTTCATCCCTTTGAGCAGCCTCAGGACTGCCCTAAGTTGTTCTAGCTGGCAAATGTGTCCTGTAGCTGTTTTACTGGCTGATGAATAATCAGGCCAAATCAGGATCCATACACCTCTACACTCATTCCTCTGGCAGTCCCCAAAGTGTGTTTCCTAAAAAAGACTAGAGAGACAGAGGAAAAGTAGGAGGAGTAGCAAAGAGCCATTGTGATCAGAATCACATCTCCTTATTGCAGCTAAAATAATATATCTAAAAAAAATTATTTCATCCTTACTATCAATAGACTTAAAAAAAGGATAAAGACAGGATCTTCTTACAGGACAGAATCCTTCTTACAAATGAGTAAATTTAAAAGTAGTTATTTCACTGTGACACTTAAGAGACATCAGCACAATCTTGCTTGTGGAAAGTAGACTAAAACCTTTGTAATAAACCTTCCTTTTCAGAAAACCTAAGCCATTCAAAACAGAAGAATAAAAGCAAGTCTAATTTCCTGAGACAAACCCACCAATTCTAATGATATTACTTTAGAATTATGATCATAATTTTCAAAGTTTTTCTGGTCTTTTAGTGAAGAATCTTCAAAAAAAACAATAAATAAACTGAATCCTCCAGTATTAAAACCTAAAAGTCACAGGTTTGACCACCACCATCACTTACTATTACACTTTTCTATGCTTGTTTAATACAAAAAATGAGATATGATATTCAGATCTCCACCATGTTCACTGTACATGTCCGCCTTTGGGATTTTTTCCAATGATGTTTACCCTCTGCAAAAACATTTGAAATAGAATTTATGATAAAACTTGAAAATTTGGTAGCATTTTCAATAACATAAACAAATTGCATAGTTAGTTATCAGTTGTTCAAGAGAATCTAAATGCTGAGCAGCTTGTTCACTATTGTTTTGTTTTCCTGAAAAACTGAGTAAATCTTCTAATAAAGGAAGAGTTATTATAGACAGATCATAAATGGTTCAAAATCAATCCAAACACTGCCTTATTCTTAGGGCCATTTAAACTCAGCAACCTACGTCTATAATTTTACTGACTCAAGACCTAAACTTTCTAATACCAGATTTTCTGGTTTACAGTTTCTGACTGTTATGCATGTGAGTGCAACACACAACTTTTAACACTTACACCATGCAAGTAACCATTTTATCTCAGACTCAATTTTTTTTTTCCCCTGAAGACAAAACAATAATGTAGAAATAGATACTAAATGTTGCTCACTACTGCTTCTTTGTTCTGCACATCAAACCAAATTCTACTTCCACAGTCCATGGGAGATAAAGGGCTTAATAATTTCAGGAATACCTTGGCTGATGCCCACTCATTTCAGCTGAAAGCACCACATGGGATCTGATGAAAGAAATGTAGCCTGGTAACTACTGGAACCTTGTTATTCTACCTTTACAGATATACATCATAACCCACCTGATGCTCTTCTTGGGATTTCCCTCATTCCTCTCTGCTTACAATAATTGAGGGCATTCCACAGTTACTAAGAAATAGTGCAAACAGGGAGGAAAAAATTTAGTGGCAAAACCACCCATAGTGAACTTTCAGATGAAATATCAGACAGTTTGAGATTGTGCTCTCATATCATCTGGCATGGCTGGAGATAATAATGGTATTTTTATATCCAACTACCAATCAGAACAACAACAGTACGTGATGAAGTTAAAACAAAAAAGTAAATTATGAATAGTGTGAAGAAGTAATGTATTTTAATTAATTTAAAATACACAAGCTATTAAATCTGAGGAACTGTCTGTCTGAGAAGATAAGGAGCCAAACAGATTGCTTCCTTTAGTGCTCCCTGAAACATCTTTCTAGATATGAGTCTTACTCTGCAGAAGACCAACTGGTCAACAGGCAATGCACACCCAGCAGCAGCAGCAACAACAGAAAAGAGCAGATCCATTTTCAGCTACTCAGTAAGCCATATTATAAACCAGCAGAAATGGAGACTGCTTACTGATATTGTATTTGCCTGAGCAGAGAATTGAGGGTGTTCTGCATTTTTGACAATACACACAAAGAAATGGATCAAGTTGTAGTTATTGCTCATGGGCAAAAGAGGAACATATTTAAGATTTTTCTGCAGATGAATGCAGAGGAGGCCAAGAAAAATATAATATAGCCCTACAGATGCACAGTAAGTAATTCTTTTTCCCATATTGCAGTATCATATGCAAGGGAACACATTTGCTCCAGGATTGCCAGTTCACAGAAGGATCAACGCACAGACAGGTTTGTAGAACCCCGTGTGAACCGACAGAGCTTTCCAAATTCAGGGCAGATGAAAGGGAGCAAACGATCTATGCAGTGCCAAATTGTATTTGGTGCTATAGATAGCTGATCAATGCCAGCCATGTAGCAGACCCTTGCTCTGACAATCTGAAGGTCTGCTCAGGTGACTACAAACAGTAGACGCAAAGAGAGAACACACGGAGCACAGCGTGGGCGTTATAAGTAGAGTGCTGTAAATTAGAAAGGCACACATTTGTAATTGGCATTGCTGACAAAGAAGTGGCACTAAAGTTACAGATGGAGTCAGAGCTGATGCTGGAACAAGCAGCCTAAATAGCTTGTCACTCTGAGCTCATTAAGAAGTAAAATGCAGATCAGGGAACAGCTAAGCAGCTGGGTCAGGTTGTTCATTGGCTAATTTAGTCTAAACAAGAAAGAGGGAAGGCATGAAACATGTTCTGGAATAGTGTAAAAGAAAGCAAGGAACCAGAAGGGTAGGGGTGGCCAACCACTTGCTGCAAGCTGAAACACAGCTTAAGAGAAAACACCAAAGCCAAAGGAAAAAAAAAAAAAAAAAAAAACCTTGAAAAAACAAACCTCCAAACTTAAATCAACCTTCGCCTTCTCTTCCTTTTTTTTTTTTTCGCTATTTCACTAAATAAACAAAATGCAAAAAAATTGGGGTTTCAGCTGTCTCAAAAAATCATTGGAATCCAAGAATCAAGTAATCAGCAACACACATGCCAGTCAAGCATACAGCTATCCACGGCTGAAGACCGACACTGACATATTCATACATATGTATGAGCGTCAGTATTTGCATGTCAGAGCTAAGCATGTAACAATGCAGGTACTTGGGTTAGAAAATTTGGCAAAAACCCCTCTCTCTTCTCAGAACTGAAGCCAGACCTGCCACTGTTGCAGTCAGAAGGCTTGACGGCAAGGCAGCTCAGCACCCTCTTCTCCCCAAATTATGAACCACCCGCTCACCTTCTAAAAACCGAGGCTTGCAATCAGCATCTCCCAACAAGCACACTTGAACTGAGGACTCTGCAAGCTCAAATTTCTGCCAGAAAACCTCCAGGGACACACCTAGGCTAGACACTTACAACAGATCCCCTCCCAGCTTTTCCTTCCTTGTTGCTGTTCCATTTTGTAGGCACTCCTTTTTCTGAAAGGGCTGCGTGGAATCAACGTGCAACAGAGAGGAAGGCTGGTACAGCAACGTTAACTAACTCCTCTTTGTAATTAAAGGCGTAAAATCTGCTCCACACACAGTCTTTATTTAGGTAAATTTCATGGCCGATAATCAGATCTTCTATGAAAGAGAAAGAAACAAATGAGCTAGAAATTCGTGATCTGTCATATTTAGAAGAAATCATCAGTCAATGCCAAGATGATTTTTATGCATGGGCATGTAGATATGGGGGTTGAAAGGGGCTCTTCTGTGATATTTATATCTTCTGTGATCCATTATCATTCCCCCAAAATAAGTTTTGTGATAGGTTATGACTTTTAAGAAATATTATGTACTGTGATTTGGCCAAGCAAAGGAGAGCAGGTGAAGGAGAAGTCACCAGAATCCCTGTCTGCATATCATATTCTGGCTTCCTGCAGAGCTCCCAGAGTCCCTGGGTGTTGCAGAAGATATATAAACTCTCAGGACAAACCCCAAAACTATCTATAAAAGTGTCATCATACTGGCAAGTTGTTGTGAAACAACCGCCTGTATAGATTTCATACTCCAGGTCCTCTTTCTTGAGATTTTATTGTCCTCTCTAACATTACCAATCTCCCTGACGTTTTCCACTTCATTTTCCACCCCTTTGTTTGATCTACTGTGAATAGATTTGTCAGTGCTGCTAGAAAGGAAGTTGATTTTTAGATTTAACAAAAAAGGAACTAAAAGTTGAGGGCTTTATCTATGAGGGAACTGTTATAATGTTCTATTATCCCTGCAGGGATGGAGAGAAATTCTTGTAAATGTTACTTATTTAACAGAATATTCTTAAACAACGTATCAAACTACTTAGTGAAATCATATGAACAAATCATAAGAGACTGGTGAATTGAAATGATTAAGGCTCGTTTAATTTCTTGAAACCAGGACATTTCCCCAACATGATAATATGGATTTGGGTTACAGAGTCTTGAAATAACTGCTGGAAAAATTTTCTGTCTTTTCTATTGATGTAGTACAGAGTTAGAAGATAAAAATTCAAAACACTGAGTAGAACATATAGGACATAGCTTTTACTTTCCTTTTCTTTTTTTTTTTTTTTTTGTTTTATTTTTCAAATTATTATTTTATTTCTTAAAATAAATTTCTCTCTGTTAATGTGCTAATTGAAACAATTGTATTGATATTTCAAACTGTCATTGCTCTCCAGACAAACACTTCGTACAGCGAGGAAGTTTTATCAGAATCTATGTCCCTTTCCAGACATATAGAGAACATAATAATTTAATTATTCACATTCCTTTTGGTGCGGTGTTATAGACTAAAATACAGAAGAGACCTGATAAATTTCTACAGAATCTACAAAAGGCAGGAGGAGGATGATATGTCTCATTTATAAGAGCAGAAACAGGCTGTCTCAATAGTTATTGCAAAAAGAGTTTCCTTGGACAAGCAGCTCCGCTGCAAACAGCTCAGAGAGATTGAGACTGCGGACAGTTGCTGTCCCCAAGCCACACTGTTGTGCTCTGAGCTGGACAGGATGATTTGGTGGATAGAACAGGAGACTGAAAATCAGCAGCCCTCAACACTATTCTTTTCCTGATACATACTCCAGATGAAATTCTCCTCTATTCCAAAGGACCCAGATCAAGGAAAAAAAAGAGGCATTTTTATTATTGATCAGAATGTCATAAGGGTAGTTCAGTCCTCCTTTAGTCACACACTTCTCCAAAAATTTCTCTCCAAATTGTTGGGCCGTTAAAAAAATTGAAGGAAGTTAACCAGAGATGCTAAGTCTTCCTCTTCTCACAGTAGCCTCACAACAATTTCATATCTGTGGCATGTTTGGAGACAACAAAATGCAAAGTGTTCTAGAAATGCAGATTATTGTTGGTATTATGAACAGATATAATTTGTATTTTCTTCAGCATTATTCTCTTTCTGTGCTATTTTTTCATATTTATGGCTTTTGTGTATTTATATGCATCAAAAATTAATAAAAAGATTTATTAAAGAAATGACATTGCTATAATTACTCCAATTGGAAAATCAGTACAACTTCACAGACAACAAAGCAATATGTTGAATTTATGAACCTCGCCTCACTTATTTACATTTAGCATACTGAAAATATTTGAACTGTTTCATTGATGGATTGGAAGAACATTAGGTTAATTAAACTTATTCTGCAAGCATCCTTTTCAGAGTTTGTATGCTTCTTGTATTGGTTGTTCTATAGAAGAATATATGTGTTCTGGAAAATACTTGTGTGGTATTATACTTAAGCTCAGCAGCATTTCCAATTTCAGTAACATCTCAGTCTTTCAAGTAGGTCTGAACCATACTGAAAAGTTTTACTGTTTGCTATGACAAGTGTGTTATTTTTCATTTTCTAGTTTAACTTAAAACCTGTAATGACTCTTCCTCCAATCTTTTGCCTTTTGATTTCTCCATTAGAAGCAGGAATTAAAAAGGATTTTTTTTTTTGTAAATATAATTATTTTTCTTCTCAGCCTGTGGAGTTTAAGATACTAAAGATAACTAAGCTCTACCTTGCCTGGGTACCTAATTTCTGGGTTTGGGGTTTCTTTCTTATTAATGTTTTTCCCTTGGTGCCCTTAGAGAGGTCTGGGCTGATATAAGTGCTGTACCAAATATCCTGAGCTTTCCTCTGCTGTGTCTTATGAAACAGGATCTAAACAAGCCATCTGTAAATGATGACAATTATGACTTTGAGCAAAAAGCCTTTAAGTCATGAATTCTGCACCATAACTAGAGGCTGAGATTGATGCAGTCACTAAAGATGGGTTCAAGTTCATGAGACTGTCAACAGTGATTTTGTTACTGTCTTTTTAAACTTTTCTGCAGCTTGCTGACGGTTTTAATGGGCAGTCAGACACCCTGGCAGTTTAGTACTGAATACTTTGGTTCCAGTTTCCTGCAATCATATGTGCTTTTGTGTGGTTGTAGCCCACACCCAGAAAAAAATTCCTTATCTGAAAGATCTGCGCTCAAAGATGAGGCCTTTAAAATTCAGTGTATCCTAGGCATGAATCTGGCTCATTTCTGTCAAATTTATCACTTCAGAAAGATTGCAACAATGTAATGGAATTAATCTTTAATAGAATTAAGTGTTTGTGAATGGCTTGACTTTATTTTGCACAGAGACCAATGAAAATCTATCTCAATAGATCATGTTAACCCACAAATCTATGATGCTAGATCAGTCTCAAGCTAGAAAACCAAACTGAAATCTGTACATTCCTAATCAGAGAAATTATATCTGGCAGTTCAATTATATGTGCAATTACTCATACTTCAATCATAGTAGATACAAAAATTTACTGTTTCATGCTAACTCTGTAAAAAGGGAATACATATTTATGAAAAAATATTTTTATCTTTAATTTTTTTAAGAATTTTCTTCAGGGATAAAATCCTAAACTACATTGTAGGGGAAAAAACTTGCATATACCTCTGAATCCGTCATCTGAACACAATTTTCATTACTCCTGTGCAGTGTTTTTACAAGTTTGGTTTTGGGGTTTTTTTGTCACATATTGATGCAATGACTAGTAGGTGATATTTGGGTTCTGTATATGTATTCAGAGCAATATATGCTAAATTTTTTTATGGAAAAAGAAAAGTTCTTTCTATTTTTCCTAGCATCAAAGTAATCCAAGTAATTCTTTCCTCACATCTGGCCAAAAGCCTCCACGGTAGGAAGTTGAAGAAAGGAAGTCAGCCTGTTCAGAGGCCCCTCCAAGCCCCTTGATTAAACACCATCGGTTTGTGTATTCCCCACTGAGATAATAGTTGTCTCCTACTACAAGGAATAGCAGTCTCAGCTGTGAAGGTTGTGGTTCAAATACTTGTTAGAGCACAGAATGGAGGGTTGTCACAACATATAAAAATATGTTAAGGTTTCCTCCTTTCTTCAAAAGTCGTATGGCAAAAAACAAACATTTAAAGTTAGAAAACCCCAAATAAAGAATCCTGAAATATGTGATGCCTTATGAATAATTGTGTTCTGTTTTCCAGTGGGGATCCTAATTCATTCAGTACACATGACAAATAGGTAAGGGGTATACACAATAATTTTAAGGGTATGTCTACAGTGAACACTACTGCACCATGAAAAGATACCCAGCTGGCTCCAAAACTGGAAACTCTCACAGTGTGAAAAGTGAGGTGACCTAATTAGTCCCAGTGCAAATACCACATTCACATCACTATACAGCTTCCTATACATGAGCTAGCATACCTGTGTGGCATAGCAGCCTGGCATACACGTATCCTCTCTTTTGGGACTAACTTGAATAAACTTATGTGAAGTGTATGTGGATTTGCCCTACAATTCTCAATTATCCCAAGTTCTTAATTATATTCAAGTGCCTTGCTATCGGAACTCAACATTTTTAAAGAAGAACTTATCAGTAGGTAATTAATATATCTTTACCTGTAGGCAATTAATACAGCCTTAAGATATTCAAGAAGAATAATGATTTTCAGCAGCCAAGAGTGTTTTAAAATAATTTATTTTTTCAGAAGATGGGTGTGACTCATTTTTTTTAAAATAAGACCTCTGAGAAGCATCAAGACCACAGCTGAATATTTGTCTGTGAGACTCACTGGAATTCTAGAATGGAATTCAAAAGAATTTTTCTCCTCTTGGAGAAAGGGAAGAGGGAGTAGAACTCCTCTACTCCTCTCATGTGATTTTTTTGGTGTTGTTGTTTTCTATTTTCCCTTTCATATTTCATTAATTTGGATGATTTCTAGTGAGGCTAATATTTTTAAAAATACAATAGAAAGAAAGATCCTTACAAGGAAACATTCTATTTACTCTTTATATGTTTCCAGGTTTGCTAGAGCCAGGAAAGGACACTATCGTGATGTGTTGTTTCTTTCTAGCAAATTTTGAGGAAGTTGCAGTGAAGAAAATAGCCCACATCCTGACTAGCCTCTCTCAGTTAGTTCTTTATTTTTGTGTAGCCTGGATTTTAATTTCAGTTATAAGAAAAAGTACCAAGTGTAACACCATGAAGCAAAAGTTTAACTGAGGTAAAACTAGTTTAGATGGTTTCAAACCTCATCATTACCTTTTTTTACTGGCTACTTTAATTAATACTCTTCACAGAAAGCAGAGGGGAGTTAACTGAACCATTCTGATTTAATATAACTGAAGAGGTAATATTTTATACTGTGCTGGATTTTAGTATTTGTATTAAGCCAAGTGTTTTAGTGTTTTACAAACATGTATGAAAGATCTAACCCCGAGAGCTTACAATATGAAAAGACAGATGGAGAATGATGGGTAAAAAAATCCCAGATAAGAAAACTTCCTTTGTCTAAAAGCAGTTTATTAGAATCCTTACATTCTAAGAATTAGTATGCAATTTTCTGTATTATTCAGAGCAATAGAACACATGAAGGAACATCTCAGATGACCGTCTCTTTTTCTTTTCTGTTAGCATCTCAGTTGCTCTCAGGAAGAGATTGTTTTCAGGCACTTTCCCAGTGACTAACAGCCTTTTCCATTCATCAATAGAGTTCACTTGAAGTCAGGCTGAAGATAGATATTATCTTAGTGAGCAAAGTCAGGACCAACTAATTTCAGACCCTGGAATGAAGTATAATGTAAAACTGTTGGACTTTATTTTTTCTTTAGTCTTTTCTATCTTATATTTATCATCCACAATTGCTGCTATTTTTTCTTTTCTTTATGAATTAAATTAGAACACAATTAAAGCATCTGAATAAAAACATTTACTTATTTTACTTAAATGCATGACTTTTCCTGAACACAATAACGAGCACAATTGCAAGCCATGAATAGTGGACTGTTATTCCCCCTTTGCTAGGTACAGGTATTAATTCTGATGAATATCCATGTGCACTTTTTTTTTCCCAGAAAAGCATGAGGAGAGGTCAGAGGTAAAGGATACTGATTCCTTTGAAATCACACTTCTCCTTCTAATAAGCAATGTAGGCTTTTGTTCAGCTGCTTTTGCCACAGCAGCCACAGAAGGATGCAGCAGTTTGTCTCTCACTTAGGTACAAAGTCTTGCAGGTCCCAGCCTGGCCCTTCATCTGGCCTCTCAGACTTGAATCAGGGCATGGTAAGCCCTGAAATCTGTAAAGTATAGCAATTCCTGCTCTGCTGCAAAACCAATCTAATCAGCTAGAAAGAGAAGATTTTGTTTTTCTTTTGGTCTGGGATTTTCATTATTAGATGAGGTTTGTTGGGGTTTTGCTATCAGGGTTTTTTCTATTTGCATGACAGACAACTAAATTTAGGCAGAACAGCATTCTTTAAAAGACAACAAAAGAAGGAAACCTAAAACTAACCCCTACTGGTTTTTTTCCTACTGTAAAATCCTGAAAGGCCTCATACTTTTATAAAATATTGAAGTATCTGAGAGAAAAATGCATTGGAACCAGAATTTTCCATATGACACAAAGTTCATTCCCCTTATACTAAAGTACATACAGACTCAGTTGTATTTCTATATTGTAAGTACTTTTTAACCTGTTTCTTCACCAAATGGCCACAAATCTTGGCATATTACCTGAATATATACTGGAAGGTTTGAAGAGATTTTGTTAAGAGATTACTTTTTTATCCATAATCTCTTTTACTCTTGTCTTATCCCTTTGTTGACCTCTGCAGTCAAACTACCTTCTAACCCCCTACAGACACAGAAAAACAGAAGAGCTCCTAGTAGGCCATGTATATATTTTTGGCTGTATAATGTGCAGCACCTTAATGTATTGTTAGGTCTTATTGTATGAAAGTAAACACCAATTATGTAATTTCCTAAATATTGAAAGTCGCAGGCAAAAATGCTGATTCCTTCCCCACAATGCTTCTAACAATTTTTCATTAGGGAAATGCCTCAGACCTGTGAGATATAAGCTCTTCTACTGCAAAGAAAGAAAGAAAAAAAACCCCAAACAGTATGACTATTAGTAGCTGAAATGAAAAAAAGACCTCTTTTTAGGGAAACTAAAATACATACAAGAAACAGAAGTAAATGTTCCCACATTTGGTTCATTCTGCCTACTTTCATTTATTGTTATTTACAGAAGAAAAGAGACAACCCTTTTCTCTGCATTAACTTTTTATTCTTACACTATGTACAGTTTTAAAATTTAACTTCTGCTTCTGGAGTCTCTGCAATCAACACTTTCAAACTTCTCATTATCCATGAAATTTGAAATGTTTTCACATTACTCAATTTGAAAATTCACAAAACATGTTAAAAAAAAAAGGGTATGTTTCCTCTGGTCAGCAGTACTCTAGCTTTCTGCTGAGGAGGGACAAAAACATTTAGAAATAATTTACTACCATTTTATTCATTTTGAATAAGTGGAAGATGCTGATTGCTTTTTAATTTGGTTAGAATGATGAAAATATGAGTACTTCTACAAAAGCATATAAGAAGATGCATACAAAAGAGACATTAAAATATAAGATAAAAACCAAAATTTTTAAGACCAATTGTTATGTAGTGACCTGTTGCCTATGGGTTGACTTCAAGAACAGACTTAAGTTTTTTTATTTTGTTAAAAACTGACAATTCTCCAGCAAAAGAACACTGTGAGGCTCTTGGCAATGCAGTGAGATGATTTCAACCCAATCTGCTGGAAGTCTCATGGGATCAACACAAAACCAGGATTTATAAGAACAGAAATGAAAACTGAACTGGAGACTTGGCACTATAGTTTTCTGCTAGGACACTCACTTCTGCAGTTCAAGTCCTGGACACAATTTCTACATACATATATGAAGATGCAAATTCCGAGACAGTCCTTTACATGTAGGTCAGAATTCATGAGAACCACTGTTAGGGTTGAAATTACAAATATTTCTGTCCTGCTCTTAGTCTTCCCTCTAGTCCCTTCCACATCACACCCACCCTGCCCAGGTGAGCTGCTCCTCCAGAACCAGGCAACCTTTGGATTTAAAATTCCCATTATGAGCAAAGACATCAAAATTCTTCCCACGTGTTGATCACGATGCCTAAGTGCTTGTTTAGATCTAAATTTAACAGTTTATTTATTTATTGATAGATGTTAATGTCCCTTGCCATTCATTTTGTCCTAACTACAGCAAATTAATCTGGCAGCCAAAATAAAACAAAAATGTCTGTATGAGTAGTTACATTAATAATACCCTAATTTCAGCAGAGGACTGCTTTACTCTAAACAGGGTTTGTGGAAGAAGTAATTACATGTAAAGAATTTAAGTAATGTTTTGTTAGATGAGAATATTTAAAGTGCTGATATTTACAATCTGTTCAAGGCTACTTTCCATTTCTCCTCCCTAGAGTGATGCTATGACTCTGACTTTTAAGTATGTTCTTCAGTTATATGAATATCAGCTCCTGGTGTCCTGGGAGTTAATATTCAGCTTGCAGACTTCCTGACCTTAGCTCATTTTATAAAACTAAAGTTTTAGTACATTTACAGTTTTCAGGATATTTACAACCAAACTCTATGTGTACTGGACTGGGATAAAGCTAATCAAAGAGTCACTTTAACACTTTCCTAGTATAAGACACTAAATTTAAAAAAAAAATGGGATTATAATAGGTATTTTGAAGTACTCAGTTGTTCAGCTCATTATTGAGGTGGATTGAAAGCAGATTGAATGGCCAGGCCCAGGGTGTGATCAACAGCAGAAATCCTTGTTGGAGGCCAGCAGCAGCACCTAGTAGCGTACCCCCTGGGTCAAGAGCAGCTCCAGCTCCATTCAACACCTTCATTAATGTGAATGTGAATGGTGGGACAGATCACACCAAACTGGGAGGAGTAGATGATATGCCAAGCAGCTGTGCTGTCTTCCAGAGCGACCTTGGCAGCGGGAGAGATGGCCTGATGGGGCCTCAGAAATTTTAACATGGAGAAGTGCAGAGTCTTGAGCATGGGAGGAACAGCCAGGAACAAGCAGAGGCTGGGTCCACCCTGCTAGAAAGTGGCTCTGCAGAAAAGGATCTGGGGATCTTGTTAGATACCAAGTGACCATGAGCCAGCAAGTGTTACTGCTGCAACAAGGGTGAGTAGTATCCTGGGGTGCATTAGGCAAAATATTTTCAGCGGATCAAGAACAGTGATCCTTTTTCTCTACCCAGCACTGGTTAGGCCACAGCTAGGCTGCTGGGCCCAGTTCAGGGCTTCCCATTATAAGAGACACATGAAGATAGTAAAAAGAGTCCAGAAAAGGGCCACTGAAATGATTAAGGAACAGAAGCTCTTGACATATGAGGTGAGGTTGAGAGGTTTCTGTTCAGCCTGCAGAAGAGAAGGCTCAGGGGGTTCTCATCCATGTGTACAAATATCTGAAGGAAGGTTGCAGAGAGTTTTCAGTGGTACCCACTGAGAGGACCAGAGTCATTGGGCACAACTCGAAAATAGTTTCCTTCTAAATATCAGGAAACAGATTTTACTGTGAGGATGACTCTGCAGAGGATATATTCAAGGGATATCTGGGAAAGGTCTTGGGCAATTGCCTCTAGGTGGTCCTGATGAAACAGGAGATTGGACCAGAAAACCTCCAAAGGCGCCTGCCAACCTCAACCATTTTGTGATTCTGTGATTCTGACATACTTCCAAGATACTTCATTGAAAACTGTAGAAAACCTATTGAAACCTAGAACAGAGCAGATGAGGAGTAAAATGCTACCAAACCTAACTAGTAGGAAAGGTTAAAGAGAGACTGGGTAATGAAACCTAATTTATTTCAGTTAGATAATTCAGTTAGGGTCAGAGGGAGCACAACATCTCAGATACCCTTTCAGGGGCTGAATATCTGGAGCTGTCCCCATATCCTGAGGCTCAGATTTGTGGCTTCATTGCACTCTTATCACCAAAATTTTGACTCCACATAAGTCAAAAACAGCACTTAAGGAAATGTTTGCATAGTCAGCCCAAGATGCTTTCCTAGTGCGTAAAGGAGCTCACATGAACACATCTTTTGTCAGTATGGGCTCACTGAAGTAACTTGACATCAATTCTCCCTTTTGCTCGTTTTCACTGAACTTGGCCTTGTCATTTTTTCTATTGCTAACATGAGATGCCTTAAAGCAAAAGTTCTGTGAAGGGGCCCACAGCCACATTCCAGGAGTGTTCCCTTCCCACCCTCAGGAGCCTGGATGCCTTGCAATGTGAATTGCCAACTGGTACACAGCAAAGAATTTCACATTTCAGAAATAATAGTAATTCTTAAACAGTGAATTTGCATAACAAAATTGTCCCATAGATAATTCAATCCCTGAATGGATTCAGCCAGAAGTCACACATAGTAAAAATACACTGAAGCAAATAAGACAATCATAGCAAATAAGCAAAGAAGATACATTGCAAATTTAGTACCCAATGGAGTAAGTGTTGAGTAGGTAGAGAAAATGAGTAGCTGCTAAATGTAAAGGCTATAACTTCATTTTGCAAAAACTCTAAATTTGCTGATATTTTGAGTTCCCTTCGTGATAGTCATAATTATATTTCCTCTTGAACTTCCATGTGATCAAATCTTGCTCTCAGGAATGTTTGTAGAAAGATATACCATCATGAACATGACTGCAAAACTGCATTCATTCCAGCTTAGTGTAGGACCAACTTGCAAGTTTCAGAGGAAATATAGCTGGAAAGAAAACAAGTGAAGGTTTTGAAAAAGAAGAAAATTGATAAAAAAGCCCCCAAACAGGCACTGAATGAAAAGGCACAAAGTATGTGAGTGAAGAACAACACACAGTACAAAATTGCATATATACAAGGATATTTTGAAACTACAAGTACTTTGGTTGAGTTGGGGTACTAAACATTTTTCAAAATGTCTTTCTAGCAAAATAGAGATTTGCTTTTTTTCCCAAATAAAATAGATCAGGTAATTTTTTTCACAATATTTTTCAGTCCCGTTTCCTGAAAACATTTGACAGTGAACAGTGAACAGATCATAAAAGACACACTTTGCATTACTCTACCAGGTATACTGGTTTATAGAAAGGCAGAAAACATCTGGCTTCCATACATAAGGTAAACTTTGATGACAAAGGGGAAAAATATTTCCCCAGAACCAGTCTTTCTTTGAAGTCATAACCACACATAGAAAGATGATGGACTGTTTC
Organism: Ammospiza nelsoni; assembly: GCF_027579445.1. Classification (NCBI taxonomy): domain Eukaryota; kingdom Metazoa; phylum Chordata; class Aves; order Passeriformes; family Passerellidae; genus Ammospiza; species Ammospiza nelsoni. The sequence goes on along the minus strand of NC_080634.1, from coordinate 90,718,830 downwards.
TTGGGCCCTTACAGTAGTGGTAAGGTGAAGAAGGAAGACAAGAAATAGTTCTCAAAACTTTCTGACCAGAGACCTCCTCGTGGACTAGTTCATTATAAAGAAAGAGTTTATTGTGGATCCTGTGTAAAGAGCTCTGTAGCAGGCAATTATGACTTGTTGGAATAAGAGCTGGCTAGAAAATGAACTGTTAACTGACAATACATCAGGTTGAAGAAATACTCTAATTAGAAAAATTATAGAATGACTAAGTGCTAGCCATGCTGACACTAAGATTTAATAATCTTTCTTGTGAAATACATGAAATGGAAAAGTAAAAAAATTTGTTCAGACCTTTGAGGCCTAAATAGATTCCCCCGTAAAGTGATCCTACATAATCTCCTCTACTAACTCTACCAACCTATATTATTTAAACTCTGTGGAGTATTTTAAAAATGCTGTAATAAGAAAAGGCCTCATATGATTGTTTTTACAGTTATTGATAATCACATATGAAAATACTAATAGTTAAGAACAATATATTGGTTTTGTTATATTTAATCTTTAGCAGAGTTATGTGAGAAACTAATTCAGTGAAATCCCAAATGTGTTTCAGGTTTTTCAATTATTACTATTATTAAATATGTCTTGTTTCTTAAAAAAAAAAAAAAAGGAAAGGCATGAGGCTATAGACTAGTTCTACTTTCATTTGCTCATTTTTCTCACTTCAGGACATTATGCCAAACAAATTAACAAAATTCAAGGTATCTTTTACATGAATATACTTTTTAAGGTGAATGTTCAGTGTATCTGTTAGTGTTTACTTCAACCAGTGAGATTATTTTCTTATTATATGGATTATCTCCCTCTTTCTAAAATATCTTATAAGTCCTTTTCTTACAGAAACATTGTTGCCTACCAAATTAGTTGACTTTCACCTTGTGATTTTCTTAAAACACTGATTACTTTGTAGGGATTTTTACCCAACATTATAATTCCTCTTTGGTTAAAAAAAGCATATCCTCTCACAATGAAGTTCTCAAAGGGATGAAATGTAAATAGTCAGATAAAAATGTAATTTTTCTCACTAAACTGTTGTAGAAAATTATAGCATTTTAATAAGATGTGTTGTATTCATGGATCAACTGAATGATCCTATTGCATTTTACAGGAGGAATGTGTTTTTAACATTTTTTTGCTAATACAATAGGATTATTTTAATATAAATGATACCAGACATCTCTTCCTTTTCTTTTTTTTTTCTTTACAAGATTTTCAATTTAGAAAAACAATGCTTTACATCACTTCTCCTACATACTTCTTTAGTTTTGTTCATTAGCTGTATGTTTTCAACTTAGTTTGGGAGAGGCTTTTTTCATTCTCAGTAATTGCTCTCAATTTAATTTTACTTAATAATAGCAATATTCAAATATCTTCTCTCGAATGCAAAGTTAGAGGTACCTGAGTATTTTATTTGGTGGCAAATTTAGCTCTAAAATATTTAATTGTGTGCTATAATGCAAAAACAACCAGTGTGACTACCAGAAATGCTGCAGCTGTATCCCAAACTATATCCTAATTTCTGAATAGCATGATAATGTTTAAGAAAAAGAAGCATTCTCTTGTTATTAGACCAAAGGTTTATGTTCCCAGTCAAATAAAACTATAGCCAGGAGAACTGGCAGACATGAATTTTCTGATGATCACTGACAAGTGACAGCCCCTTTCACATGAAAGGTCCTTGGAAATAAATTGCTATTTCTGCCACAACTCTTGTGCTACACATCTGTGTTAAAATAATTTCTGGTTGGGATTTGCTTCAAATTTGGCTAAAACCTCAAAATTGCTACTGTGCAAAAGACTAGTACAAATCACCAGCTCTGCTCCATTTGCTCTTGGAAAAATGAGATGCATAAATACAGGAGCACTGATTACAGAACAACTCAGAGGAAGGATTCCCCTGCTGAGTCAACATCAGATGCTAATGGATAGCCTAGATTTTCATCCATGTCTGTTTTACTATTTGCCCTATGCTGCTCTTTATTGGGTTTGAAATCTTGAAGTTTTGCCTTGAAAATAGAGATGCATTTTATATCATCACATTGATGGCATTTCCATATGTATCCCATTAAAGTCACATCCTTAATACAAACTCGTTTCTACCCTTCTCATCTTAAAAGCAACTTAAGGGTTCCATGGTTATTCAGCAAGTAGAGTTGATCCTGAGGAGAAATTAGGAGCAAACCACCCATTTTCACCACTCCAGTGGTTCCATGCACTCACAGTTTGAGGTGGTGGACAGGAGTACTTGGATTGTCCCTCTGTCTTGGTCTGGGTTTCTTCACTGAGAGTGGATGCCACAAGGGTAATTTTGAATAGGGAGACTGAGTGGAAAATGATAGTTAGTCAATCAGTTACATTTGCATTTGAAAAACAAGTGATGTGATAATGGTAAAAGTATATTTTCTTCTAAAGAGAACACCATGATCTATAAAAGCATAGCATACCAGAATATCTCATTGCCGTTGTTATTAAGAAATAGTGTCAGTTCTTAGAGTGGGAAAGGCAGCACCATAAATTTAAATTTTAAAGTATATTTCATCAGTTTCTCAATGAGCTCAACCCAAACTCCTATCATGTAGAAGATGGAATTTCTACCTATTACCATTTCTTCACTCTCATACAACATTGGAGGACAAAGAAGATATGAAGACGCCTTTAAAAGGGCCTATTCTCCTCTGAGACAGTTTGATGCTGAGGCAGCTATTTAGCTGAACCATTTACCATAGCCTACTACTTACACATAATTTATTAATGTGTAAATCTTAAATTAAAAAAATATTGAAAACAGCTAATGAGTATGAGTATTCTGGCAAGGAAGACATACAAATTATAAAGCCTAATATGAGAAATGCAGAACTAAGTGAATCATTGTCGGTGCTCATTCTGGAAAGTTATGCTTTTGCTCTTATTTCCAGTGAGTGAGGAAGTCACTTCCAGAGAAAAAAGAAAAAAAAGAAAAGAAAAAAAAAGGAAAAAACCCAACATAAAACAAAATGAAGCATACTTTTCTTTAAGGTTCTACCTTTGCATACTCTATACTATGTCTAAACTAAAACAAATTTATTTAAATAATAAGACTATATCTAAATTGTAGCAAATTATTTTTGCACTCCCTCACTTTTAATTACATTTACTTTTGATATCTCTCTCTGTGACTCATTTTACTTCTTGAGATGCTTCCTTTTAGTGCATCTCCTACCTCATCCTTTAATTTTCCTAACACTAATTCAAACCCATAAATATAGAAGCCAAATGAAGGTTCACCAAACCCCTTGTGCACTCGAGCTGCCAAGTTTTGCACAGCTCTACTTAAGACTCACATATGTGATCACTCACTTTGAACAAGCTACAATCACAGCAACCAAGGAATTTGCACCAGTTTAGAACAAAGCCTGTTTCTTTCACTTGAGCCAAAGCTATTGGCAAAGAACACAAAGTACTGGATTGGCAACTCAGCATGGATTTAATCCAGAATTCAATTTGAAGCTCCATTACCTACAAGCCTCAGCCTTCATACCAATTGAGGAAATGCCTCCTGCTTTTGATAACATAAAGGACCAACTCCCAGTGGAAATACATAAAGTTGTGCAGTGGCTCAAGAGCAGCTATGCTAATGGAAGAGCCTTACAGTCTTTCATGAATGTAACAATTAGGAGTTGACAACTCCACTGCTCTCCCCCAAATTTTTATTGATGTACTAGAGTGACGATTTCCCATGGACAGCCTGGATGACCAGAACCTGTGTTTTTGTTGATCTTTGAGAGAAAAAAATGGAGGTGGGTATTATTCAGGTATTATAAATTCACATGATACAAAACTGTTTAGTTTTGCTTATGTCACCAAGACTTGGCTGTTGCAGTAGCTCAAGGTATAAATCTCTTATCCTTGTAAGCAGCACACTTGGGCTATTGAGCTGCTGTGTTTATCACTGCCTTTTTATAATTAAACAAGTCTGAAGAAAACACCTACAATCCTCAAATTGTCTGTTTCCTTTATTTCATTTGCTAGAATTTTTAAGGGTATCATACTTAACTTTCTTCTTTTGCTCCATCTTTACTTCACATATGCAACAAGCATAAGAGCATGTGAAACAGAAATTATTGTACTCAAACAGGAAAAGTGGAGTTATAGTCTTGATCTATTTACAAACAGTGAGAAACATCTAATAGAAACATAATGCTACAAAATATAGGCCAAAATAATAAGCACTAAAACTATTGCACAAACATTCACCAATTCTTTTTCAAAGGGAACAAATAAGAAATTTAATGAATTTAGTTGGCTTTATGAAGTAGTATAAAAATTAAAAAATCTCAAAATAATGCTGCATACCTGGAGGCATGAAACATTTTGAAATTTTTTAATTCTCTAGAGGAAAAAAAAAATACTGGATCATTTTACCATCAGGGCTTGGCTAAACTATTGCAACCACCTATCATCTCTGCTAAGCTTGGTAGGTAAGAGTCAACATGGGAGAAGTCCTGGTCAATCAACCTGCTGAATCAGACACTTTTGCAGAATGAATTGCCTTGCCCAGTTCCTAGCAGTGCTTCCTTACTCCCTAAAGCAAGGGGGTACAAGCAGTCATGTCCACACACAAACAGATAATTTATGGGCACTGTGGAAATTGTCTAGCACAAAGTTTTCTAAAGTTTTTGGGCTTAGCAATGTATGAGCTTAGCAGACATCTCCATCAAAAATGTACCATGGAAAGGACATTCACTAATAACTATGTAGGAGAGGTAACAGCAGGACGCCTTGACCTAGTGTTGTATGCAGTACTGACATGCAGGTATGCAAATTTTGCCTTCTTTTATTACTTTAGGTTTAATGGGAAACTATCTTTTTGAAATTTGAACTTCATTCCTACCATCTTTTGCTTTCTTGTACCTGCAGTTGCCTGCCTGCTTCATCTGAAATAGTCAGTGTGGTCATCTGTTTTTTCAATTTCTGTGCCCTAAGTGAAAATGATTTTGCAACTTTTAGGTAAAGATTGTCTTTTAGCTGAACTAGGAAGAAACATTCTCTTCAAATGTTTTTAGTGATGGCTGTGTTCATATACCACAAACTTCAATGAACAGGCAAGATTTTTCTTTCTCTATATCTGCATGTTTTTGTATGTTCCTAAATTGCAACTCTTATTCTGTTTCTCAAAAATCTTAATAAAATGAATTTCTATGTGTCTGTTTTGAATTGAAAGCTACAGTGATTTTT